>NC_068910.1:167524585-167830169 GCF_023091745.1 Budorcas taxicolor
TTTGTCAGTCATCTTCTCTCCCTGTATTATTTCAGATTGCAAGTCTGATTATAGTTTGCCACACACATTTTAAATTTGTCATGTTTTTATGAACTTTGATTGCATGGTGGGTATCATCAGACAAGAGAAAACGTTTAAAAAGCATAGTAAATCAATTCATATACTCAAAAAATAGGTAAAAAAATCATGAAAAAACTTTTAGGCTTAATATCCTTTGTCAAGGTAAACATAAAATTGGATGATATATTTCAAAATATAAGAATAAAAGCTGGAGAAGGAAGCTATGGAAAAATAAGTCACAGAGAGTAAATACATGGTGATTGACATCTAATTGTGCATATCCAAAACAGAAAATTTTAGACAAAGATTCCTAAAGAAATAGTAAATGTTTGAAGAACACAGAGAGGAAAACTACTGTGGGCATAGTAAAGGGGAAAAAAAAATCTAGCACATTTCAAGAGTGAATAGAAGATCCAAATTTTCATAAACAGTTCTCTAAAGCCTAATATAAAATAGCCCCATATGTCTAGAAACATAATAGTGATTTTTCCTAACACTAAGAAGAAAGAGATGACCCTAGAATTCTTCAAGAGAAGAAAGAAACATCATCTACCAAACCTGGTTAACTGACATCTTTTAAAAAACCATCTATAAACTCAAGCATAATAAAAAATAAAGAACAGAGAGACTGTATCCAAGTACTGGTCTAATTCTCAAGTAAAAGTTATTTGGCAGTGGTAGAAAGAAAACTGACTAAACTGCACGTGAAGTCAGAGCCCTCTGTGAGATAGGTGTTGAGAGGCAGGTCATTTTCTAAGGAAACTGAACTGTCCTAGGCAAAAAGAATACAAAAAAAAAAAAAAAAAAGTAAAAGTCAGTAAAATGTGATGTTTAGCTTTCATATCAGTAATTGTGACTTGAAAGCCTATTTTAATGATAGATATGAGGACTGGAAGGGATTTTTGTTGAACTCAATCATCCAAAAAATGTTGATAATTTTTAAGCAAATTAATTCAGAAATAGAGGTGATATAAAACATTTGCACTTGCTGAGATAAACAGAATAAGAAATAATTAGAAAAGTTATCAAAGTGCTTACCTCTAAAAAACACAGAGTAAAGAATGGGAAAAAGGGAGGTTTCTTATTTTCCTTCATATTCTTGTAAACTGTGAATTTTTTTTTACCATGTACACACATGACTTTTATAATTTATTTATTCAGAGATATCTAACACTTACTATTTGCAAAATAGCAATATGCATATAGGATATAATAGTAAAACTAAAATAGACAATAGTCTTGTGCATGTGTTTGTATGTGCTTAAAATGTCATGTTGATATGCACATAAAATAAAAAAACCTCAGAATTTTCTGACTTGAAAATTAGTGTTCATTCCATTAAATAAAACAAACAGCGGCCTCAAAGCAACAGAGCCTCTTGCCTTGAACAACTTTGCTAGTCTTCATTGATATTATATGTTATGTGTGTAAGGGCCATTTGAGCATAGGACACAAACTCATACAAGGAAGGAAAGATATAAAAAGCATCATGAACAGCAAAATTATGTGCAAAGTTGGCTAATGTCATTGTTCTTTCTTTAGAGACTGAAATATTTCCGATCAGGGCTATAAGAGGGAAGGAGAGTGGGATGAATTGGGAAAGTAACACTGACATATATATACTACCATGTGTAAAATAGTTAGCTGGTGGTAAGTTGCTACATAGCACAGGGAGCTCAGCTCTGTGCTCTCTACTGACCTAGAGGGGTGGGAGGCAATATGTGCTGTGCTTAGTGGCTCAGTCCTGTCTGACTCTTTGTGACCCCATGGACTGCAGCTGGTCAGGCTTCTCTGTCCATGGGGATTCTCCAGGCAAGAATACTGGAGTGGGTTGCCATGCCCTACTCCAGGGGATCTTCCCAACCCAGGGATCAAACCCAGGTCTCCCACATTGCAGGCAGTTTCCTTACTGCCTGAGCCACCATGGAAGCCCATTAATTATATATAGTTGATTCACATTGTTGCACATCAGAAATTAATACAACATTGTAAAGTAATTATATTCTAAAAAAAATAATATTTCTGCACACCTGTATGTTGTTGTTGTGTGCCTGGGAAGACATATATTCATCCTTTTTTCTGGTAAGCACTTCTCAGGTAAGGACTCTGTGGGAGAGGGAGAGAGTGGGATGATTTGTGAGAATGGCATTGAAATATGTATAATATTATATATGAAACGAATCGTCAGTTCAGTTTTGATGCATGATACTAGGTGCTTGGGGCTGGTGCATTGAGATGACCCAGAGGGATGGTACAGGGAGGGAGGAGGGAGCAGGATTCAGGATGGGGAACATGTGTATACCTGTGGCAGATTCATGTTGATGTATGACAAAACCAATACAATATTGTAAAGTAATTAACCTCCAATTAAAATAAATAAATTTATATTTAAATAATAATAATAATAAATTATGACAACTAGAAAAAAAATGAAATTATATAGAGTAATATTCCTCACTTTATCAAGAGAATAGAGTGAGATGAATTATTCCAGGTACTGCAGAAAATGTTTCAGTTAGCTTTTTTCTCCAATGAAAGTAGAATTGAACCTTCCTATATTTAGCTTAAATTTAACAATAATATTTTATTTTATTTCGTAACATCAAGATCTAAAAATCATGGTTGGTGGGCTGCATCTCAGTCACAAGTGATAGGGAGTCTGAGGCAGGTAACTTTCCCTGAGATAGTCAGGTGTGCCACAAATCTTAATGTGGTAAATGGTATAAATTTTAAGTGGATGCATAGCATTTTCAGTTTGCTATAAAAGTAAAGATCAGCACATGTTTTCTTAGAGTTTGAGTAACTAGCGGGGTAATGAGAATTGTGTTATTATACACAGTAACTCACACCACATTGAGTTTTCTAACTAGTGAAAGATAAAGACCGACACTTAAGTTTCTTTAAAAGAAGGCCTGAAAACAACCTTCAAAATTCTTTTTTAACCGTAGTCTTGTATGTAAAAAGGTTTAAAATATTTTTTTTAATAGGAAAAGCATATCTTCATTTTAAGCAAACATGAGATAAGCTTTGGGTACCCTTGATATCAAGCTGACTTTTCAATGTATTCTCTAGTCACCTGGAAACTCATGTCTTCTGAATCACACTGAGTTAATGCAGAAATATTTCCTCAAATACCAGAATTAATATGAGTTCAAATTTAATATAGTCCTCCAGCAAAAAGTAAAAGAGTCCAAAAACAATGCTGAAACAGAAAGAAGTCTCGCATTTTTTCTTAAACTTCCAGTGTTTTGACAAAAACTAGAGAATGAAGTAAACATGGACATTCCCTTCATGATGTATTTATTTTATTAGCATGTGACTAACATTGGGATAGATATAGCTTCATTTATTTACAAAACTGTAGTTTCATTTCTGTTCACTTCATTTGCAGAAAAGAATACAATCTTTTTTATGTTTGCCCCATTCCCTTAAAACCTGTAACTTTTCTTTCTGGAGTGATCAGAAAAAGAAATAATGGTGATTAACATGGCACAGGCAAAGAGAATGTGCTCCAGTTATGACTGGTTTATGCAGTTCCTATACACTGGAGTAACAAATGACCCTGCTTTAGCACAATCTGAGATAATCAGACAGCATCTGCCTTCTGTTCTCTAACTCCATTTGTAGAAAAGAAATGCTAATTTTAAAATTATTCATTTTTGAGGTGCTAACCACTTCTATTTCCTTCAAATCTCCCCTGTTTGTTTCAGTGTTGGTTTTCTTTCCTCTTTTTTTTTTTTTTCTTGAGGTTTCTTGACCTATTGATACTATCAAATTTAACATTATTCTTTATTTGACATTTCTGAATGGACATGCTTTTTAACATTTTTATCCTTAAAAGACTAAGCCAACATTTTCTGCTTAGGGGGAAAAAAAAATGTATTCAGCTGAGAAACTGACCAAAAAACAAGCAGTACTAGCTGATCTTTTCATCCATCTATAAATTAATTAATTTCTGTTTCAATCCAGACAACTCTTTCCTGCTCTGAAAGCATAGTTACATAATTCATTGTAGACTATTTTCATCATCTGCTATAATGAACCCATCCAGGAACCTGTGGTTCTCCTTTTGCCTGTTTAAGCCAACTGTCCTCATTATGTGTAGAAGGAGGTAGCAGAGAATGTTCTGTGTAGTAAATCATAAGTATTGAATCTTTACCTATACTCTATAACTTACCTATTATCACAAGAGTATGGTTCTGATCACTTAGGAGGTATTACTATTTTTCATTTCCAAAGCTAATGAGTTGAATGAAATGATATTTGAAGTTTCATAAGGTTCTAACAATCTCTGAAGTCATTTTGAAAAGTTATAATCTGACCCAAAGAAAGGCAATGCCAAAGAATGCTCAAACTGCTGTACAATTGCACTCATTTCACACACTAGTAAAGTAATGCTCAAAATTCTCCAAGGCAAGCTTCAGCAATACGTGAATCATGAACTTCCACATGTTCAGGCTGGTTTTAGAAAAGGCAGAGGAACCAGAAATCAAATTGCCAACATCTGCTGGATCATGGGAAAAAGGAAGAGAGTTCCAAAGAAGTATCTTTTCTGCTTTATTGACTATGCCAAAGCCTTTGACTATGTGGATCACAATAAACTGTGGAAACTTCTGAAAGAGATGGCAATACCAGACCACCTGACCTGCCTCTTGGGAAACCTATGTGCAGGTCAGGAAGCAACAGTTAGAACTGGACATGGAACAACAGACTGGTTCCAAATAGGAAAAGGAATACATCAAGGCTGTATATTGTCACCCCGCTTATTTAACTTATATGCAGAGTACATCATGAGAAACACTGGGCTGGAAGAAGCACAAGCTGGAATCAAGATTGCTGGGAGAAATATCAGTTGCCTCAGATATGCAGATGACACCACCTTGATGGCAGAAAATGAAGAGGAACTAAAAAGCCTCTTGATGAAAGTGAAAGAGGAGAGTGAAAATGTTGGCTGAAAGTTCAACATTCAGAAAACTAAGATCATGGCATCTGGTCCCATCACTTCATGGTAAATAGATGGTGAAAGAGTGGAAATAGTGTCAGACTTTATTTTTTTGAGCTCCAAAATGACTGCAGATGGTGATTGCAGCCATGAAATTAAAAGACGCTTACTCCTTGGAAGGAAAGTTATGACCAACATAGATAGCATATTCAAAAGTAGAGACATTGCTTTGCCAACAAAGGTCCATTTAGTTAAGGCTATGGTTTTTCCTGTGGTCATGCATGGATGTGAGAGTTGGACTGTGAAGAAAGCTGATCACCGAAGAATTGATGGTTTTGAACTGTGGTGTTGGAGAAGACTCTTACGAGTTCCTTGAACTGCAAGGAGATCCAACTAGTCCGTTCTAAAGAGATCAGCTCTGGGTGTTCTTTGGAAGGACTGATGCTAAAGTTGGAACTCCAATACTTGGTCACCTGATGCAAAGAGTTGACTGATTGGAAAAGACTCTGATGCTGGGAGAGATTGGGGGCAGGAGGAGAAGGGGACGACAGAGGATGAAATGGCTGGATGGCATCACCGACTCAATGGACATGACTTTAGTGAACTCCAGAAGTTGGTGATGGACATGGAGGCTTTGAATGCTACGATTCATGGGATCGCAAAGAGTCAAACATGACTGAGTGACTCAACTGAACTGAACTGAATCTGACCTATTCCAACATCTCTAATACTTACTGATTGACATGTCAAGCCCTTAATTTGAATCTCTTCCCCAAGAAAGCCTCTCATATCTTTCAAGGCCTCACCTTCTTAGGTCAAGTGCATCTGGAATAATCTTTTGACTAACTCAGAGTCAACTGATTATATCTGGAAAATACCTTTGCCATATAAGGGAGTATAATCTTAGGAGTGATACCCATTGTATTCAGTGATCTAGTTTACAGAGGAAAGAAAGGGGATTGTACAGATCATGTACATTGTCAGGGGAGGGAGGGAGATCTTGAGGTCATCTAATTCTGCCTAAGTGCAAGTTGGAATAAAAAAAGTGTCTAAGTAAGACAGATTCTAGCTTGATGGAAACTGAATTTTGCATATTATATTTATATAATATATATATATATATAAACATTGAGGAAGAAATGTGAACGGAAAATGGTGAAACAAGTCTCAAATCATACATTTTCTTTCAACAAAAACAATATATATATATATATATATATATATATATATATATATATATACCATTCAATGAAAGTCTATAAACTTTGTGCTTGTTTCAGTAGGCAGTGAGAAGCTACTGATATTTAAGAGGGTTGAAAGTGAAGTTGAAAATGAAGTCGCTCAGTCGTGTCTGACTCTTTGCGATCCCATGGACTATAGCCTACCAGGCTCCTCCTTCCATAGGATTTGCCAAGCAAGAATACTGGAGTGGATTGCCATTTCCTTCTCCAGGAAATCTTCCTGACCCAGGGATTGAATCTGGCCCTCCTGCATTGTAGGTAGACACTTTACTGTCTGAGCCACCAGGAAGTCCATAAAAGGGTTGAACTATCATCAATTTGACTTTCAGATAAACTTTCTGCTCTTCACCCTGGAAGGCCCACCCATGTGAATCACATTCTTGAGATTCCTTGCTTTGAGTTTCCAGTTGGGATTGCCCAACCAGAAGCAGGGGCTTCTCTCTTGGCTCAGACTAAAGAATCTGCTTACAATGTAGGAGATTCAGGTTCAATCCCTGAGTCAGGAAGATCCTCTGGATGACGACATGGCAACCCACTCCAGTATTCTTGCCTGGAGAACTCCATGGACAGAAGAGCCTGGTGGGCTACAGTCCATGGGGTTGCCAAGAGCCAGACACAACTGAGAGACTGACATGAACATGAACATGAACATGAACATGAACATGAACCAGAAGTGTTGGCAGGACATCTGTGGGAGGAAATAACCACTTCATTCTCTCTCCTGTTCAAGGACAGTAATGGGCAAAACATTGTTATGTAAATCCCTGGGTATGGTTTTATCCCTTGTGTTCTTTCTTCACTCATCTGACACCTTTCAAATCTCTTTGTTAAACTCTTCAAATTACCAAATTTGAATGAATCATCTGTTTACTGCTGTGACTTGACTGAAACTGGAACTGATGAAAAAAAAAATTTTGTGAGTATTAATATAAAAATGATGAATAGATCATGTAGAGAGGAAAGAGACTGACTATGTTAACACAGCTAAAAACAGTAATGAAGGCACAAATCATATGGTAAGTGAGAAAATACAGATGATACAAGAAATAATGTAGAGGTAAAATATGGAGTATAATACTTAGCACTTGACTAAATGGAGGGGATGAAAAGATATTAAAGATAGTTCAAGAATAAAACTTGGTAACTAAGTACATTGTTATTCCATTAATGGAAATATCAATATGAGAAGGAGAAATTAACCTTGTGGTTGTTAAGAATCACACTTTGTTTCTGAAACTGTAAAATAAACATGGTGGACATTCCCATAGAGAAAACAAATAAGTGGCTGGAAAGATGGACTTGGCATCTTAGAGGGCAATTGAAGTTATAATGATGGACTTAAGAACTATATAAAATATATTATAATTGAATTCATAAGAATTATTATGCCTTGAGAAAAATCAAAGGGTAAAGAATATATATATATATATATATATATATATATATATATGGACTTAAGGCACTTATTCATGGAAAATAAAGAGGACAATTTTCAGAGAAGTATCTCTTTTCTTTCTCTTCAGAGACAGATAAAAATGTATCATAGAATAAAAATGAAATATGTTGCATATGAGGAAAAATAGAGAAGAGCTTTTTAAGAAGCAGAAGTGGTTAGATCAGTGCCAATCACAATACCTACCTGGGCAACAGCCTCAAATAATCAACATAGTCTCATCCATGACCATCAATTCATAGATATTTATCTCTCTTACCAAATGCCATAACATCAACCTGATTCAAGTTGTTTGACCAGGAATAGACATCTCACCCAAAGGTGATAAATTGAGAGTCTAGTTGGTAGTCCATGCACATACTTATGTGATACATTTGGACAAAGAAAGTCTTCTTTCCAATAATTCATACTGGAAAAACCAGGAAGACTGAGTTAGTAAGTAGAACTTGCAGCTGACAATGTCTGAGGTATAGTAATATTTCAATAATTAAAATGGATCATGTGCAGGACACAATGAAGAGACAACAGTAGCAAATAACAACAGTAATAAAAGTCAGCCAACTGGCAGAGGAACAGACATAGGTAAAAATAGGAATCACATCAACACTGTTGGTTATAGATCAATGATTCACTGTTGAGGCCAAGAAAACTGCACTGACACAAGAATCACATTTTACCATACCTTTGAGGACGGACTGGCCTTATTAAAGTTTCTATTCTAAAGTTCATTTTCTTTTCTACTACTACTACTACTACTACTACTACTAAGTTGCTTCAGTCGTGTCTGACTCTGTGTGACCCCATAGATGGCAGCCCACCAGGCTCCACCATCCCTGGGATTCTCCAGGCAAGAACACTGGAGTGAGTTGTCATTTGCTTCTCCAATGCATGAAAGTGAAAAGTGAAAGGGAAGTCACTCAGTCGTGTCCAACTCTTTGTGACCCCATGGACTGCAGCCTACCAGGCTCCTCCGTCCATGGGATTTTCCAGGCAAGAGTACTGGAGTGGGTCACCAGTGCCTTCTCCAGAGATACTCAATAAAAATCTTTATTTGTGCTAGCCTGAGAATCTAAATGTGTCTATTTCTAGCAACTAAATAGGCCTGAAAAAAGGAATCCTTAAACTCTTCCTCTGATATAGACAGATGATAGACAGTTATAGCTATATAATTATATATGACAAATATATATATGCATGTGTGTCTGTATATGTACACACACATACACACACATATATATATATATATATATATATATATATATATATATATGAAACCACTAGGAGTGGAAATTAGGAAACCAATATCAGAAGAACACAGATGAAGACAGGAATTGCTGGCATGTTGCTTAGGTGAACTAGGTTTTTGCCTACTCTAGGACAGCAATTAGCAGTTCATCACTGGCAAATTGTTAATAAAGCTGTTCCATGCAAAACAATAATGTTGACAGGTAAGGAATGAAATATACCAAAAACAATAACTACTGTAAACATCTAATAGCTCTTGAAAATAAAATTAAACCATCTTCAACCCCTGCTTCCCAAATGCTGTGCTTGGTGCCATCTGACTTGCACCTTTCCCTTTAACTAGTAAGGTTTATATAACTGACCGAAGAACCCATTTATTGATTAGCAACCTATAAGTACCTTCTGGGAAAAAGACGAACTGGCCAATCAGATGATCATACCAGGAATTAAAATTAGGAATCAGAGAATCTGATTCAATCAATGAGTAGAAGCTGAGTTTAAAAGACATGAAGCATAATTGGAATCAGAAAGGTCATGACAGGTCTTGTTTACTATAAATTATATAATGAAGCTTGTCAGTGGCAAAAAGTACAACAGCATAACAAAACAGAAATAGACTATAGTTGTCATATTAGCAATGTAATGTTAAAGAAATACAAATTCCTTCCTCTTATTGAGGTCCTTAAGGATATTTTGAAAATAGTATAATCTTTAAGCTCTAGGTTCAATGATCTTTATCATCATTATAAGACTTCTTTGGGGTTTGCTGACAAATATCAGACATCTAACCATATTCATCCCTTATAATTAAATGAGACCCCCCAAAAAAGAGAGAGAGAGAGAGAGACAGAGAGAAAGAAAGAAAGAAAACAATTTTGGTGCAAAATGATGAAAGAGTTTGAGGAAGATAAGGTGATGGAAGTATGTTGTACTTGGGACAAAGGAACTCAATGAACTTTGAAAGAGCAATTTCAGTAGAGAGGTAGAGAAAAAGAAGCAATTGTAAGAGATGAAGACTGAAGGCATAAATGGATAATAAGAGATGAAAGAAAATGGCTTTAGAGCAATATAAATGAAGATAGCTTTTGAAGAGAAGGAAAGAGGTTAGGTCAAAGAACAGCAGGGCACAGTTGAATTAAGAAAAAGGTTATTTTGCTGTATTGCTTTGCCTTCAAGTATTGCAGAAACTAGAGAATATTTTTAAGCAGTTTAATAAGGTCTGTAGAGGAGATTACTAAATTGTTAACTCTGGATAAGTGATATCTTTTATTGTTCAAATATTTTCTAACAGTTATAAAATTAAATGATATATTTTCATTATCTGCCCAACTCTTTAAAAATTATATTAAAAGCCTCCAAAAAGGATAAATACTGAATGATCACCTGGATCAATTTTTCATTTGGATTAAAAAAATCATTCAGTGACCCATATCTTAAATCAAATGACTGAATGAAATATGGTTTGGAATCCTAATGATTCAACCAATAATTTGTCATTTTTGCTTTCCCATAAATTCTGTTTCCAAAATTAATTAGAAATCTTTTTATAATTTGTTACTTTATCTCAAATATAAACGTGAGGATATATAGCAATATAAAGTGTCAAAGATAGATTCTGAGAGAATGTGCTTTGTCTAGATAGTATTATAGATTTGACCACATATTCTAAAGAAATTATAATCTATGTTCTATATATATTAATTAATTTTAATTTAAGTATCTATTGGGAAGATTGATATAAATTTGAGTGCAGTAATATTTTAGTTTGATTTTACTTTTTCGTTTTTAAACTGAAAAAATACACTAGATTGGGTCCAATGACTGTGAAGCATGTGCCCTTCCTAAAAGTGGGAAAGACTAAGAAAGTGTAGGCAGAGTTCACAGTAACAGGAGTTACAGATTTTGCATCTTTTTACAGATTTGAGGTTACTTGTTCAACTACATTCAGGCCTGGAAATGGTGATCATCAGTGGTGATGATCTGGAGTCTTAAAAAGGACACAAAAATGTCTATAATACAAATAAAGTGATAAAGATGTGAATCAGGGAAATATTGGGCTCAGTATATAACATGTTAAAGTTTATATTAACTGCTAATATTCAAGTCTGATATTAAAATGTACTGGTCAGTCTATCACGATGGCATTGAATGCCATATACATGTAACACATTGAATGTGGTAGCAAGAAATGAAATTTTCAAATGAGAGTCATGGAATTCCCTGGCTCTCCAGTGGTTAGGACTCTCCACTCTCACTGCTGAGGGCCTAGGTTCAATCTCTGTTCAGAGAACTGAAAGCCCACAAACAGTGCAGCCAAAAATCAAATAAATAAATAAATAAATAAATGAGAGTCTAGAGGCAACTGAAGGCTATGGTTTTTCCAGTAGTCACGTATGGATGTGAGAGTTGGACCTTGAAGAAAGCTGAGTGCCAAAGAATTGATGCTTTTGAACCGTGGTGTTGGAGAAGACTCTTGAGAGTCTCTTGGACTGCAAGGAGATCCAACCAGTCCATTCTGAAGGAGATCAACCCTGGGATTTCTTTGGAAGGAATGATGCTAAAGCTGAAGCTCCAGTACTTTGGCCACCTCATGCGAAGAGTTGAATCATTGGAAAAGACTCTGATGCTGGGAGGGATTGGGGGCAGGAGGAAAAGGGGACAACCGAGGATGAGATGGCTGGATGGCATCACTGACTCGATGGACGTGAATCTGAGTGAACTCCGGGAGTTGGTGATGGACAGGGAGGCCTGGCATGCTGCGATTCATGGGGTTGCAAAGAGTTGAACATGACTGAGTGACTGAACTGAACTGAACTGAGAGGCAACTGAAATATGAATATATATTTGGTCAAAAATAATTTTTGAAACAAGCTTATTAATATATATTTAACTATTTTCCCAATAGATATTGTAAGTTAGACATTTTGCAAAGCACTGGAAATTAAAAAATGAACATTTATCTTTATTTGCAAAATATTCCTACATAACTGAGATTATAAAAATTGCATCCCACTACATTATCAAAAAATAACTGGAAATTTAAATTTTAAAGTTCTTCAAATCGTCTTATAAGTACTAAATACATAGTTAATACATAGAAAAATGTTAAATAATAATTCATTTCTAAAATTGTTTAGTCTATCATTTAATCTATCAATAAAAATACGCCTAAGTGGTTTTTCACAGTAAATTGTAATTTTTACTTTGTTCATCTTTACTGAGATACACTCAGCATATAACTTTGTGTAACTGTTAAGATGTACAAAGCATTGATTTGATACACTTATATCCTGCAATATGATTACCTCTCCATGGGGTCACAATGAGTTGGACGTGGCTTCATCACTAACTAACAGCAATAACAGTAGCCTTAGGTTAGCTCACACCTCCAGATCATCTCATTTTATATTTTAAATGGCTTTAATGTCATGCTCTTATCTTCCATTGCTATTTCCATAAAAATAATCTTGAACAATTTTTTAAATTACATTTTTAAAGAGTTTAAGTGCATGCATAATCCTTGCTATCTTCTGAAATGTGGAAGGCTTCCAAGTTGCATACAGATTGATAGATGGATGAAATATAATAGGTTTATTACCTTAACATTTTACATGAAACTTCCTATGAGATATTAATGAAAATCTGGATGAAAATAGTGACCAGTCCATCAAAAACTTGATTTTTAAATGTAATGTCATTCAGATTATAGGGAAGAGAAGATTGAAAACAATCTATAATACTTTAATTCATCCTGTTGAGTTTGCACATCAACTTGACACATTTATGTATCTGCATGTTTGTGTGATGAATATTAAACAATAAAACTGAAAAAGTGCTAATATTTTTAAAACACTCATATTCAAACTGATTGAATCTGAATATCTTAGAGCAAAAAAGAATAATAAAGGAGGTCGTACTGGTTGATTTTAGCTTAGTTCTTCCCCTTTTTCTCTTGTTCTACCATTTAAATACTTCCTTCACCTGCATACAGTGAGTTCCCAATATATAATTTGTTATATCGTGGAAGAAAACCATCTGAAGAACATTTTCATAATAAGATAATAGAAGTTATTATATTACTCATTATAGGAATATATGCATTGTATTGAGCAGATAGTATTATCATCCTTGTTAAACATTTGCCTCTGGATTCAGAAAGATATAGATTCAAATCCTGGCTCCATTAGGCACTATGAGCAATTCAGGTAAGCCTATAAGACTGTTACCAGTTAAATGGAAATAATAATATTCACTATATAAAATTGATGTAATGAGAAAATATATGCAAAGTACTTAGCATAGTCTCTGGCAAATAATATGTGTTTTATAAATTTGAGTTAAGGATATTTCTAAAATTGAATATATTTTCTGTAGAAACTATAATAAGCTACATAAAATAAATGCAGGCATTTCTGTAGCTTAATCAACACTCAATACATTCCAGGCATTGTGCTCATGTGTAGAAATAAAGTATTAAATGGGTTCATTTTATCTATAAAAGTACTTATCTATGTGTGGGTGACAGTCCCTCTCTGAAAGATAAAGCCAACAATGTCCCCTTCGGTCAGAAGAGCCATTAGGTTTGCAGTCACTTGAGTGGTCTTTCTTGGTTGTGTTAGTTTGTAACAACTGAGGTAATGCAATGAAAAGGAGAGGGAAGGGCTCCAATTAGATTTATTTTGGAAGTCAGAAAGACTGAAGGTTTTGATCTCTTGCCTTCTTAAAAATCCTACCATTTTTATGGCAATATGGATGGTTCTGCCTGAGTAGAAGTATGGATTTTCTCTGTCTAAAGGCAATGGGAATGTGTGGGCAAAACTGACACTGGCACTGTGCAGGGTAACCCAGAGGCTGTGCACGAATATCAGAGGGACAGCCATCTTCTTAGCAAAAGGAAAGCTGCATTGTGACTGAGGATAGAATTGTCATCACTGACACCAAGTGGTGATGGCCAAGGTTTAATATTGTGGTTGAATTGCATTTTGCATCTCTCTCTATATGTCTAATATTTGGAAGCAGATCTGATACTTTTTCCACCGTAAATCCCCAAATATTCTTGGTCAAATGTGAAAAGGGAATGACTTGAAAGAAAGGAGCCAGATTTGATGCTAATACAGACAATGATAACTACAGAGACTGTAACAGTTAAAGATGTGTTCAGTTCAGTTCAGTCGCTCAGTAGTGTCCGACTCTTTGCAATCTCATGAATCGCAGCACGCGAGGCCATCACCAACTCCCAGAGTTTACCCAAACTCATGTCCATTGACTCGGTGATGCCATCCGCCCATCTCATCCTCTGTCGTCCTCTTCTCCTCCTTCCCGCAATCCCTCCCGGCATCAGGGTCTTTTCCAATGAGTCAACCCTTTGCATGAGGTGATCAAAGTACTGGAGTTTCAGCTTCAGCATCAGTCCTTCCAATGAACACCCAGAACTGATGTCCTTTAGGATTGACTGGTTGGATCTCCTGGCAGTCCAAGGGACTCTCAAGAGTCTTCTCCAACACCGCAGTTCAAAAGCATCAATTTTTCAGCACTCAGCTTTCTTCACAGTCCAACTCTCACATCTATACATGACCACTGGAAAAAGCATAGCCTTGACTAGATGGACCTTTGTTGGCAAAGTAATGTCTCTGCTCTTGAATCTGCTATCTAGGTTGGTCATAACTTTCCTTCCAAGGAGTAAGTGTCTTTTAATTTCATGGCTGCAGTCACCATCTGCAGTATAATTGTAGTTAAATTGTAAGCTCCTGCAGTGGATCAATAAAAGAGTACATACAAATGAATATACATATGTAATTTAAAGAGGGATAAGGTGGATAAATGGTAATTTTACAGAATTCATCAAACACACAATAATTAAATGGTCAAACAGTGGTTCTACGATTCATTTATTCTTTCCAAGCTTATCAGTGTGCTAATACTAGAACTTCTGGTTAGCAAACAAAATGATCCTTATGTAAGAAATGCCTTGAGCATGGAATATATAAGAAATATCATATAAGGGATGAATCTATTGAATTATAATGTTGAGTTGTTTCTTGACTTAACTGGCTATTCCTGTGTAATTGAGGTGACTACACACCTCACTTAGAAGCCTCAGATATTACCTGAGTCTAAGCATATTTAGTTGGAGAAGACGATGGCACCCTACTCCAGTACTCTTGCCTGGAAAATCCCATGGACAGAGGAGCCTGGTAGGCTGCAGTCCATGGGGTCGCGAAGAGTCGACACAACTGAGCAACTTCCCTTCACTTTTCACTTTCATGCATTGGAGAAGGAAATGGCAACCCACTCCAGTGTTCTTGCCTGGAGAATCCCAGGGACAGAGGAGCCTGGTGGGCTGCTGTCTATGGTCACACAGAGTCAGACACAACTGAAGTGACTTAGCAGCAGTAAGCATGTTTAGTATAGGAAGAAAGAATCTGGGATGCGGGGCTGGAGGTCTCAAATTTCTCTTTGCCTTGAAATTATTTATATCTTTGAAATTAGTAATAAATTGAATTTCAGGTACTATTATATATAAAAGCTGGCTTAAAACTCAACACTCCAACATTCAAAAAACAGATCATGTAATCTGGTCCCATCACTTCATGGCATATAGATAGGGAAACAATGGAAACAGTGACAGACCATTTTAGGGGGCTCCAAAATCACTGCAGATGGTGACTGCAGCCATGAAATTAAAAGACACTTGCTCCTTGGAGGGAAAGCTATGACAAACATAGACAGTGTATTAAACAGCAGAGACATCACTTTGCCAACAAAGATCTGTATAGTCAAAGCTGTGTTTTTTCCAGTAGTCATATATGAATGTGAGGATTGGACCATACGAAGACTGAGTGCCGAAGAATTTATGCTTTTAAACTGGGGTGTTGGAAATGTTCTTGAGAGTCTCTTGAACTGCAAAGAGATCAAACCAGTCAATCCTAAAGGAAATCAATCCTGAATATTCATTGGAAGGATGGAAGCTGATGCTCCAATACTTTGGCCACCTGATGTGAACAGCCAACTCATTAGAAAAGACCCTGATGCTGGGAAAGATTGAAGGCAAGAGGAGAAGGGGACGACAGAAAACAAGATGGTTGGATGGCATCATCGACTCAATGCAAATGGGTTTGAGCAAGCTCTGAAGGGAAACCTGGCATGCTGCAGTCCATGGGGTTGCAAAGAGTCTGATATGACTATGTGATTGAACAACAACAACAAATATATATAACCTCCAGTACATGTAAAAAGTAAGCTATATATACTAATTATATAGCTCTTAGGATCAAAAGTGACCCTTTTTCTTGAGCAATTCAAAGCTCAAAAAAATAACATTAACCACCACCATTTATGGAGTCTCAAATATGTGCTGGATATTTTCCATATGTTATTTTATTTAATTTTCAGAAAAAATACAAGGGGCACTATTCTCATTTTAATTAAGAAAACAGACCATTACAACTTAAAAACAAAAGATGACATTTTAAACAAATTAGAAAAAAATGTCACCCCCAAAGTTCCAATACTAATTAAAAACTCAAGATGGTATCTGAACTTCTCAGCACCTGATTCAAAATACTCTCTAGGTCATCCCAGTGCACCAGCCCCAAGCATCCTGTATCCTGCATCGAACCTAGACTGGTGATTCATTTCTTATATGATATTATACATGTTTCAATGCCATTCTCCCAAATCATCCCACCCTCTCCCTCTCCCACAGAGTCCAAAAGACTGTTCTATACATCTGTGTCTCTTTTGCTGTCTCACATATAGGATTATTGTTACCATCTTTCTAAATTCCATATATATGTGTTAGTATACTGTATTGGTGTTTTTCTTTCTGGCTTACTTCACTCTGTATACCCAGAGAGATGGTATGGGGAGGGAAGGGGGAGGGGGGTTCAGAATTGGGAACACGTGTACACCCGTGGCAGATTCATGTTGATGTATGGCAGAACCAATACAGTATTGTAAAATAAAATAAAACAAAAATAATTAAAAAAATTAAAAAAAAAAACACAAAATACTGTCTAAATTATGGTGGGAGGCTATCAAACACAACTATAGATGGAAACAATAAACCTTACAACGGTGGAATGTGAGAGCACAGGTAAGGAAGTTTAAGCCTAGGAATGTTCATAAGGTGATCTGGAAGGGCTTTTAAGAGCAATGGCTTCCCTTATGCCTCAGGTGGCAAAGAAACTGCCTGCAATGCAGGAGACACAGAAGATACCAGTTTGATCCTCGGGACAGGAAGATCCCCTGCAGAAAGGCATGGCAACCCATCCCAGTGTTCTTGCCTAGAGAATTCCATGGACAGAAGAGTCTGGTGGGCTACAGTCCATGGGGTTGCAAAGAGTTGGACGACTGAGCAATTAACACTGCTATTACTTAAAAGAATTAGGAGTTCAGTAGCTTAGAAATAGAAGTTTATTAGGGTAGAAAACAGAGAATGGCCTACCAAATTGAAAAACTTTGCAAAAATCTATATTGATTTATATATCAATGAGGAATGCTCAATAATTAGCATGGGGAATGTGTGTTTCCCAAATATCCTTTAAATTATACTTTGAGCTTCTGCTTATAAGCAAGATTAGAGCCAAGCCTCAGTCTGTATGAGAAACTGAGATGATTCTGTGAGTATGCTGGAGGCCCAGTCTGTTATTTTGGATCTAGGAGGGGAAAGAGTGCTGGAATAAAACTCTGGAAGGTTTTTAATTTTTTTGAAGTTCTTATGTTGTGAAATATCTTTTCTTGACTTTTAATGTCTATTTTTTTTTTTCAATCTCCTGTTTTCCTTGTGATGTACTTTGGACTGTCTAGGGTACTATTTGTGTGTGTGTATGTCTCTCTTTGTGTGTGTATATGTGAGAATGCCTGAGACTTTTACAGAAAAAATAGAAATCTTACTGGAGCAATCATGATTGTCTTTAGGAAACTACAGATTTATTAAAGGACTCAATTGAAGAAAATTAGTCTGAAATACTTAACTGAGGACCAATTTTATTGTAAAAACTTGAATATTTAAAATACCTGTTCTGTTCTTCAGGTTTGCTGAATTTCTGGACAATATTGAAGTTTGCATTGACCTGTTAGTCTGATAAAACCTATCATTTTTTCATGACCATCAAAGCTAAATATATTTGTTTATCATCAGTTCAGTTCAGTTGCTCAGTCGTGTCCAACTCGTTGCGACCCCATGAATTGCAGCACACCAGGCCTCCCTGTCCATCACTAACTCCCAGAGTTTACCCAAACTCATGTCCATTGAGTTGGTGATACTATCCAGCCATCTCATCCTCTGTCATCCCCTTCTTCTCCTGCCTCCAATCCCTACCAGCATAAGGGTCTTTTCCAATGTGCCAACTCTTCATATGAGGTGGCCAAAGTAGTTTGTCATACTTAAATCCTAACTAGATAAAAATACAACTGATAATTTTTCTTAATTAGGAAATATGTCAAAGGATGCTGATATTTTTCAGTGGGTTCTCTAAATTTAGATGAGTAATACCTTGTGAGGCCTACATGGTGGTTCAGATGTTATAGAATATGCCTGAAATGTAGGAGATAAGGGTTTTATCCCTGGATTGGGAAGACGTCTGGAAAAGGGAATGGCATCCCACTCCAGTGTTCTTGCCTGTAGAATCCCAAGGACAGAGGAAACTGGTGGGCTACAGTCCATGGAGTCACAAAGAGCTGGACACAGTTGAGTGACTAAAACTTTCACTTTCAAACTTGTGTACAGTGATACTAAAGATGCAGGGGAGATGCAGGTAGCTATGAAATCTGTATTCTAGAATTAAGAAGGTTTTCCCTAGGGTGTGTGGTCAGTTCCTTTAGTCATGTCTGACTCTTTGCAACCCTATGGACTATAGTCTTCCAGACTCCTCTGTCCATGGGATTCTCCAGGCAAGAACACTGGATTGGGTTCCCATGCCCTCCTCCAGGAGATATTCCCAACAGAGGGATCAAACCTGCATCTCCTGGGTCTCCTGCATTGACAGGTTGATTCTTTACCCACTGAGCCACCTGGGTAGCATTTCTAAATATGTGGGACAGTTGCTACTATTGATATGGAGATGACTTTAGGTGTGAAATATAGATTTAAATTACATTGGATTGCATAGGGGAGAAAATGATTCCCTTTTCGATTTGGTTTCAATCCTTCTGATTATATCATGAGGGATGTCTCATTTTGGCATGAAGATATACTTAACAATCCCTGACTTTTGCTAATCCCTTTTTATAAAAGAGAAGTAGGTCTTAGTCTCAGAGCCTTGGCCAAATGTTAGACTTGGCTGGAAATTAGCAATATTATGGCAGTTTCATTGTATTTATTTTAAACCATTTCTTACTGTCAAAATGTTCTTTTCCATTTACCATAGTGATACAAAGTTTAACTCCATTTGATACATTTTAAGTAAGTTTACTTGCTAAGAAATGTAAAGAAAAAATTACAACTCTTCTTTTATGATATTAAACTCTTTCTGTCAGACTGTGTCTCTCAAAAAAAAAAGTTTTCAAAATTAAAATGCATCAGGAGGCTCTAGACTAGGACTACTTCTGACTAATATAGAATAAACATGGCTCAGGCAGGATGCTTAACAATGGCGATATAAAAGGTCAAAAAGTCCTACATTTCTTATGAGCTAGTCCAACAGTAAACATTGATGGTGTGCCCAAGAGGCCAAAATATTGGCAACAAAGTCATGTGGTTTTTTGTAATAAAAAAAAAATTATTTCTTTCTTCCTGGGTTTTTCATTGAACTGGCAAAAATTCTCCCTGAAAGTTTATGAAATGGTTCCCAGTGGTAAGGTGCTACAGGTACTCCTTAAAGTAATGCATGGTTCTGTTTCCCTCTGACAACTAAACTGCCTGTCACAAATGCAGCATTATTATTTGTAATATATACCTAAGTAAAATACAAGCAAGGGTAAGCAAAGCCTTACTTACCTCACTAATCAGTTCCCTCTTTGTAAATGAGAGTGAACAAATGTCCAAAGTCACTCTAGAGGACACTAAAGGTCTCAAGAGATAATATGCTTATAGGATTATCAAATGAAAAAAGGAGTAAAGGGATTTGTTTGAAAGGATTACAGGGAAGGAGAATAAAGGAAAGGAAGGCAGCAAAAACAAAGATATGTAAGCTTCAAAGTTTTGAAAAATAATATGAATATAGATTATGCTTTTTACAGTATTAAAATTACTCTAAAGAATTATACACAATTTCTGAGTGTTTGGTTGAGAAAGCAATCTGCAGAGGGGCATTAATACTGAGCAGTACAAGGTGGACTTTGAATGGATGTGAAACCAAAGGAAAATGTAGCACCAAGAATGACTTGCTTTTAAAAACTAATGAAGACAAAACACTGAATTAGAGGATAATTAGACGATGAAAAATGGGATAATATAGTTTTATATATAATGCTGTTCTGAAAACAATCTTAGAGGCATATGTTCATGGTTATGAGAAAACACTCAGCACATTTAACTTAATAATTATTTAACTTAATAATTATTTGAAATGGAATTAAAGGAAAATAATAAACCTGAGGGAAAATAAAACCATTTGGGTAATATATTTTCAATATTTATAAAAAATGTATATTTTTTTTATTAGAGGGGAAATACTAAAATATGTGTACTTTCAATGTAACAGGCACCTTACATATATCCGTGCTCATGCTTAGTAGTGTCTGACTCTTTGCGACCTCATGGACTGTAGCCCACCAGGCGCCTCTGTATAACGGATTTTCTAGGCTAGAATACTGGAGTCGTCATTCCCTCCACCAGGGGATCTTCCCAACACAGGGACTGATCTCATGTTTCCTGTATTGGCAGGAAGATTCTTTACTACCAATGCCATCATCTGCCTAAAATACTTATCCTATTTTATATGTAAATCTGGTAGCAACTCCGAAACATTGGTATTTTGATCTCTACAGATGAGGGGAATAGCATCCATTCAGTTCAGTTCAGTTCAGTTGCTCAGTCGTGTCCGACTCTATGACCTCATGAATCACAGCATGCCAGGTCTCCCTGTCCATCACCAACTCCCGGAATCCACCCAGACCCATGTCCACTGAGTCAGTGATGTGATTTTCACCTTCAACCATCTCATCCTCTGTCATCCACTTCTCCTCCTGCCCCCAATTTTTCCCAGTATCAGGGTCTTTTCCAATGAGTCAAGCTCTTCACATCAGGTGGCCAAAGTATTGGACAACATCAGTCCTGCCAATGAACACCCAGGACTGATCTCCTTTAGGATGGACTGGTTGAATCTTCTTGCAGTCCAAGGGACTCTCAAAAGTCTTCTCTGACACCACAGTTCAAAGGCATCAATTCTTCTGTGTTCAGATTTCTTTATAGTCCAACTCACATCCATATATAATCATTGGAAAAACCATAGCCTTGACTAGACAGATCTTTGTTGATAAAGTAATGTCTTTTTTTTTAATATGCTGTCCAGGTTGGTCATAACTTTCCTTCCAAAGAGTAAGCATCTTTTAATTTCATGGCTGCAATCACCATCTGCAGTCATTTTGGAGCCCAAAAAATAAAGTCAGCAACTGTTTCCACTGTTTCCCCATCTATTTCCCATGAAGTGATGGGACCGGATGCCATAATCTTAGTTTTCTGAATGTTGAGCTTTAAGCTAACCTTTTCACTCTCCTTTTTCACTTTCATCAAGAAGCTCTTTAGTTCTTTTTCATTTTCTGCCATAAGGGTGGTGTCATCTGCATATCTGAATTTCTTGATATTTCTCCTGGAAATCTTGATTCCAGCTTGTGCTTCCTGCAGCCCAGTGTTTCTCATGATGCACTCTGCATATAAGTTAAATATGCAGGGTGACAATATACAACCTTGACATACTCCTTTTCTTATTTGGAACCAGTGTGTTGTTCCATGTCCAGTTCTAACTGTTGCTTCCTGACCTGCATACCGGTTTCTCAAGAGGCAAGTCAGGTGGTCTGGTATTTCCATCTCTTTCAGAATTTTACACAGTTTGTTGTGATCCACACAGTCAAAGGCTTTGGCATAGTCAATAAACCAGATGCTTTTCTGGATCTCTCTTCCTTTTTCCATGATCCAGTGGATGTTGGCAATTTGATCTCTGGTTCCTCTGCCTTTTCTAAAACCAGCTTGAACATCTGGAAGTTCACAGTTCAAGTATTGCTGGAGCCTGGCTTGGAGATTTTTAAGCATCAGTTTACTAGCGTGTGAGATGAGTGCAATTTTACGGCAGTTTGAGCATTCTTTGGCATTGCCTTTCTTTGAGATTGGAATGAAAACTGATCTTTTTCAGTCCTGTGGCCACTGCTGCATTTTCCAAATTTGCTGGCATATTTAGTGCAACACTTTCACAGCATCATCTTTCAGGATTTGAAATAGCTCAACTGGAATTCCATCACCTTCCACTAGCTTTGTTTATAGTGATGCTTCCTAAGGCCCACTTGTCTTCACATTCCTAGCATCCATTAGGATTACATAACTGTCCATCACTATATGTAGTTTCATTCTGGTTGCTGATGCTGCTAAGTAGCTTCAGTCGTGTCTGACTCTGTGCAACCCCATAGACGGCAGCCCACCAGGCTTCCCCATCCCTGGGATTCTCCAGGCAAGAACACTGGAGTGGGTTGCCATTTCCTTCTCCAATGCATGAAAGTGAAAAGTCAAAATGAAGTCGCTCAGTCGTTTTTGACTCTTACCGACCCCATGGACGGCAGCGCACCAGGCTCCTCTGTCCATGGGATTCTCCAGGCAAGAGTACTGGAGTGTGGTGCCATTGCCTTCTCTAGGGTTACAAATAGTTTTCAAGCCTGAGATGATAAGAGATAGAAAACACTCACTCAGTGGTTTTCTCAATAGAGTATTCTCCACTAGACTCCAAAAATACGATTGGATTTTTACTTCCATCTATGAATTGTAACCGGAACCATTCTTACTCTTCTATTTAAAACAATTATTTATAAAACTGGACACACAATATTAGGCAACAGTTTTTAGGCACTGATCTGTAGGTAGCTCATGACTTTGATCTTTGAAAGAAGGTAAACTGCTTAGGAAGTTATAATGATCCTCTTAGTTTTCTGCCCTGGGACATTTTGCTGAATGAAGATGAAATCCAAGTGGGGTTTTTGTGTCACTGAACAAAGAAAACAAATATTGAAGCTGCAAGTTGCTAATATATAAGACTGGCACAAAGACAGAAATATAGATCAATGGAACAACATAGAAATCCCAGAGATAAATCCACACACCAATGGACACCTTATCTTTGACAAAGGAGGCAAGAATATAGAATGGAGAAAAGACAATCTCTTTTACAAGTGGTGCTGGGAAAACTGGTCAACCACTTGTAAAAGAATGAAACTAGAACACTTTCTAACACCATACACAAAAATAAACTCAAAATGGATTAAAGATCTAAATGTTAAGACCAGAAACTATAAAACTCTTAGAGGAGAACATAGGCAAAACATTCTCCGACATAAATCACAGCAGGATCCTCTATGACCCACCTCCCAGAATATTGGAAATGAAAGGAAAAATAAACAAATGGCACCTAATTAAAATTAAAAGCTTCTGCACAACAAAGGAAACTCTAAGCAAGGTGAAAAGACAGGCTTCAGAATGGGAGAAAATGATAGCAAATGAAGCAACTGACAAACAACTAATCTCAAAAAATTACAAGCAACTCCTGCAGCTCAATTCAAGAAAAATAAATGACTCAATCAAAAAATGGGCCAAAGAACTAAACAGACATTTCTCCAAAGAAGACATACAGATAGCTAACAAACACATGAAAAGATGCTCAACATCACTCATTATCAGAGAAATGCAAATCAAAACCACAATGAGGTACCTTTTTGCGCCAGCCAGAATGGCTGCGATCCAAAAGTCTACAAGCAATAAATGCTGGAGAGGGTGTGGAGAAAAGGGAAGCCTCTTATACTGTTGGTGGGAATGCAAACTAGTCAGCCACTGTGGAGAATAGTGTAGAGATTCCTTAAAAAACTGGAAATAGAACTGCCATATGACCCAGCAATCCCACTGCTGGGCATACACACAGAGGAAACCAGAATTCAAAGAGACATATGTACCCCAATATTTATTGCAGCACTGTTTATAATAGCCAGGACATGGAAGCAACCTAGATGTCCATCAGCAGATGAATGGATAAAAAAGCAGTGGTACATATACACAATGGAGTATTACTCAGCCACTAAAAAGAATACATTCAAATCAGTTCTAATGAGGTGGATGAAATTGGAGCCTATTTTACAGAATGAAGTAAGCTAGAAAGAAAAACACCAACACAGAATACTAAGGCATATATATGGGATTTAGAAAGATGGTAATGATAACCTTGTATACAAGACAGCAAAAGAGACACAGATGTATAGAACAGTCTTTTGGACTCTGTGGGAGAGGGAGAGGGTGGGACGATTTGGCAGAATGGCACTCAAACATGTATAATATCATATAAGAAACAAATCGCCAGTCCAGGTTCAATACAGGATGCTCGGGGTTGGTGCACTGGGATGACCTTGAGGGATGGTATAGGGAGGGAGGTGGGAAGGGGGTTCAGGATGGGGAACACGTGTACACCCATACCAGATTCATGTTGATGTGTGGCAGAATCAATACAATATTGAAAGTAATTAGCCTCCAATTAAAATAAATAAATTTAAATTTTAAAAAAAGACATTTTCAAGAAGGGGATTTGAAAAGAAACAATCATATATGAGAAAGGAGTCTGTGTCAGGATTCATCATAAATGCTTCATCAAGGTCCGGGCTACTCATGTTCAAAGTTCAACTCTGAGAGGTATTACAAAGATTACCTGCTAGAGGGCTGAAAGATGATTGGAGATAGCAAAGGTAGTGAAGTGTGGTGGACATTAGATTTATGCTGCTGCTGCTGCTAAGTTGCTTCAATCGTGTCCAACTCTGCAACTCCATAGACGGCAGCCCACCAGGCTCCCCCGTCCCTAGGATTCTCCAGGCGAGAATACTGGAATGGGTTGCCATTTCCTTCTCCAATGCATGAAAGTGAAAAGTCAAAGTGAAGTTGCTCAGTCGTGTCCGACTCTTAGCGACCCCACAGACTGCAGCCTACCAGGCTCCTCCCTCCATGGGATTTCCCAGGCAAGAATACTGGAGTGGGGTGCCATTGCCTTCTCCATTAGATTTATGACCCAGCAAGAATAGAGAAACCTCAGTGAATGCATTGGTGAAATTCAAGAAAGGACAAACTTTGTCATAAGTACCTTGCCATACACTTACTGCCACAAGCTCACACTAATAGATAAACCTGTCCTAACAAAGAACAAAAAGGAGTTCTGACAGAATCGGAAAGATGCAATGGTATTTTTTTTCAGTATACATAAGATATTCGCCAAGTTATGCTATATGCTGGATGATGGTCTATAAGTCTCAATAACTATGAAATTACTGATACCTTACAGAGTATATTCTTTGACTAAAACTGAAATGAATTTAGATATCAGTGAAGAAAGATGTAGAAATTCTTCCAAGTATTTGAAAGTTAAACAACATACCAATTTACTTATCCTTTGAGTAAAAAATTATGAGGAAAACTAGAAAATATTTCAAACCAAACAAGATTGAAAGTACAAGTGCAAATCTGTGAATTCCAAATAAAATATTCATGTGGTAGAAGTTTACAACTTTTAGTGCTTTTATTAAAAAAGTATAAGAGTTTAACAAAAGTGATTTATTTCTTACATAACAAGAGAAAGAAAAGGGAAAGTTAAAACAAAAAAAATATATACAAAAATAAAGAGCTGAACCCAGTGAAATAGAAAATCATTAACAGAAAAAATTAATGTAACCTAGGTCAGTTCTTTGAAACGATCAATAAATATCACTGAAAAGTTAGCAATTTAGCAAAACTTAAGTAAAACTTTCTAAAAGAGACTGAACAAGCATGAAAGAAAATATTTCAGATTATAGAAACTAATGAAAGTGTATTGCCACAAACTTTAGATATATTAAAAGGCATGGAAACATTAAGGGATATTAAGCAACTTTAATACCAATAAATTCAATTCAAATGACACAGAAGTAGGGAAAAAAAGCTTAAGTTATTTCATATCTACATTTTACTTAGCAACTTCATGAAAGAATGCTAATGACTAAAAGCACATGAAAAAAGACTCAATATTGGGAAAATTAAAACTATGAGATACACTTCCTTGTATGATTAAGAAATAATCAACATGAAAAATGGGAGAATAAGTGATGTAACTAATTCTCCATATATTTTCAGTGG
This sequence comes from Budorcas taxicolor, assembly GCF_023091745.1. Taxonomy (NCBI): domain Eukaryota; kingdom Metazoa; phylum Chordata; class Mammalia; order Artiodactyla; family Bovidae; genus Budorcas; species Budorcas taxicolor. Next base: position 167,550,811 of record NC_068910.1, read on the forward strand.
TTGTGTAATATGGCAAATACACTTTGGGAGATAAGAGTTTCTTAAGTTAAATAAATACCAATGGCCCAACAATTCCATCCTAGTTATTCACTGAAGAGGATTAGAATATAGGGCTGCAAAATAATTGTGTAAGGCTATTTGTAACAACTCTGTTCATAATAGCTCAAAATGAGACACAATGAAATATCTGATAGGTAAAAAAAAAAAAAAAATTGGGTTATAATTTTAGAATGATACATCCCTCAGCTGTAATTAAGAGAAGACTACTGAATTAACAGACATGTATCTCTAAAACATTACGTTGAGTAAAAGAAACCAGGCCCCCCAAATTTCACTCATATGAAATTTTAAAAACTCATCTGTGCTGAAAGTTATTCGAACTGGTTCCTACAAAATGGAGCGAATTGGCATTGACCAGAAATAGTAAAGGGGATTTTCAGGGAAGGTGGAAAGGATCTTTGTCTTGATTATGTTTAAACACAGACAATTTTATCAAAACTTCTGAAATTATATACTTAATATCTCTATGTAGACATTCATGCCATTTAAATATACATCATATAAAAATACAAATAAAAGGCAAGGATTACAGTTAGAGAGAAAACTGTAATAAAAGAAAAAAAAAGTGTTACAGGCACAACTCTTTGGCAGTTTTCAGTTCCTCAGATCTTAAATGATCAAAGTGACCACCAAGGTAGATAGAATTTCTAGCTCATATTTTTATTTATTAGGAAATAATGTTTGTACATGAACTGCTTCATCAAAACACACTGCACACATAAAAGGATCACTCACAAAAAGTTAGTTTGTTAATGTCCACATTGCTTATCCTTTAAGATTCTTTTGTGTTCAATTCAGTTGCTCAGTCATGTCTGACTCTTTGTGACCCCATGAACCACAGCACGCCAGGCCTCCCTGTCCATCACCAACTACCAGAGTCTACCCAAACCCATGCCCTTTGAGTTGGTGATGCCATCCATCCTCTGTCATCCCCTTCTCCTGCCCTCAATCTTTCCCAGCATCAGGGTCTTTTCCAGTGAGTCAGCTCTTTGCATCAGGTGGCCAAAATATTGGAATTGCAGCTTCAACATCAGTCTTGCCAATCAACACCCAGGACTGATCTCCTTTAGGATGGACTGGTTGGATCTCCTTGCAGTCCAAGGGACTCTCAAGAGTCTTCTCCAACACCGCATTTCAAAAGCATCAATTTTCTGCACTCAGCTTTCTTTATAGTCCAACTCTCACATCAATACATGACTATTGGAAAAACCATAGCCTTGCCTATTTGTGTAAGTAAATATCAACCTTAAATTTACAAAAACTTAAATTGATAAAAATATTAAAAATAAAAATTTTAAGTATTTTATATTTTTCCTTTAGTTTGTGCCTTGCTAAAAAATTTAAACAATTTATTTTTGAGATGTGTATGTGGCAAATGAATTAGATTGTTTCCAAAGCCCCTGAAAAACAAGAAAAAAAAATTTATCGTGTTGTTATTTGTATAGTAAATATATAGCTCAGTATTAAGTGTTTAAGTTGCATAAATACATTCTGAAAATGCTATTTAAAATCAAATATATATTCACGATTATATGTATTACATGTATTTTGATGTCTTTCCTGTAGTTGACAAACGTTATTAAAATTTACCACTTTGAATAATAGCATTTAAGAACAAAAGAGTGATGTTGAGCATCTTTTCATGTGTTTGTTAGCCATCCATATGTCTTCTTTGGAGAAATGCCTATTTAGTTCTTTGGCCCATTAGTCGATGTATGGCAAAACCAATGCAGTATTGCAAAGTAAAATAAAGTAAAAATTAAAATTAAAAAAAAAAAAAAGAACAAAAGATTCCTTAAAAAACTAAAAATAGAACTACCATATAACCCGGAAATCCCACTCCTGGCATATACCCAGAAAAAATGATAATTCTAAGAGATACATGCACCCCAATACTCATTGCAACACTATTTACAATAGCCAGGACATGGAGGTAACCTAAATGCCCATCGACAGAGGGATGGATAAAGAAGATGTGGTACATGTACACAATAGAATATTACTCAGAAACAAAAAAAGTACAAAAATAATGTCATTCACAGCAACATGAATGGACCTAGAAATTGTCATATTAAGTATAGTAAGTCAGACACAGTAAGAGAAATATCATATGACATAACTTATATGTGGAATCTAAAAAAGGGTACAAATGAACTTATTTACAAAACAGAAATTGAGTCCCAGATGTAGAAAACAAGCTTATGATTACCAGAGAATAGGAGGGGAGGAATAAATTGGAAGACTGGGATTGACATATACACACTTCTATACATAAAATAGATAACTAATAAGTACCTAGTGTATTTAACACAGATAACACTACTCAATTCTCTGTAATGGACTATATGGGAAAACGATCTAAAAAAAAAAAAGTGGTATATGTATGTGTATAGCTGATTCACTTTGCTGTACACCTGAAACTACCACAATTGTAAATAAACCATATGTAATAATTTAATTATTAACATTTAAATAACCTACCCTCTATATGTGACCTTTTTCTTACATGTTAGGATATTTTAAGAAAAAAGATGCTTTAATAACTCTGAAGTCAACTTAAAATTAATAAAGTATAGGACTGGCAAAATTAATGAAGTTTCAGCCAAACATTATGAAATGTAATCAGGTACTATAAAATGATGACACAATTTAAATAACTCTTGAGATATAAAAAGTGTAGGAACAAGACTGATAACAAAGCTAAAGGAAAAAATTAAATAATTTACATATAATACATATAAGTAAAGTTCATATATAGTTCATATATGTAATTTACAATATACACATAAACTATATATTATTAAATATATACATATGTATAGAAATAACCCATTAATGTAAAAATTAAATATATAACCAAATGTTCAGTTCAGTTCAGTGCAGTCACTCAGTCGTGTCCGACTCTTTGCGTCCCCATGAATCGCAGCACACCAGGCCTCCCTGTCCATCACCAACTCCCGGAGATCACTCAGATTCACGTCCATTGAGCCAGTGATGCCACCCAGCCATCTCATCCTCTGTCGGCCCCTTCTCCTCCTGCCCCCAATCCCTCCCAGCATCAAAGCCTTTTCCAATGAGTCAACTCTTCGCATGAGGTGGCCAAACCAAATGTTAGTACTAGTTAAATCTGAGTTATGGGTTTTATAGTTTTGTTTTGCTTTTTTTACAGTTATTATATTTTTTGTTTTGTTTCATTCTGTTTTTAACAGTCATTCATCTTGAGGGTGTTGGTGAACTACAATAAAAAATAAAATCTTAGGGCCCTAATCTCATTGTGATCTCACTCCAAAGTCTCTCAACCCAGAAAAACTCTTTCCAAAGGTTGTAGAGAGAAAAAGCATTACTGAGTAAGCATGACACCACAATATGATGGCTATCCTGGCAATACACTAAGAAACTGTCAAAACAGAAATAATTCTATTTTATGCAGTCAAGCAAACACAAGCCATTACAGTACATGTTCTCAAGATAACAATAACTAGTCTTTGCCTCATGCGAAGAGCTGACTCATTTGAAAAGACCCTGATGCTAGGAAAGATTGGGGGCAGGAGTAGGGGATGACAGAGAATGAGTTGGTTGGATGGCATCACCTACTCAATGGACATGGGTTTGGGTAGACTCCGGAAGGTGGTGATGAACAGGAAGGCCTGGCGTGCTGCAGTTCACGCGATTGCAAAGAGTTGGACACGACTGAGCGACTGAACTGACTGACTGAATAACAGAACTTGGTGGTACTGTTTGTCACACGAAGTTCATATTAGATTTGCAGGGTAATCTGAGTGATCATCTATGTTAGCTCATTGTTTTTTGTTGTTGTTGTTGTTTTTTGTTTTACTTTATTTTACTTTACAATACTGTATTTGTTTTGCCATACATTGACATGAATCCACCACGGATGTATACAAGCTCCCAATCCTGAATCCCCCTCCCACCTCCCACCCCATATCATCACTCTGGATCATCCCCATGCACCGGCCCCAAGAATCCTATATAGAACATTACTCAGCCATTAAAAAGAATACATTTGAATCAGTTCTAATGAGATGGATGAAACTGGAGCTGATTATACAGAGTGAAGTAAGCCAGAAAGAAAAACACCAATACAGTATACTGACACATATATATGGAATTTAGCTCATTGGTTTTAACCGAGGAAAACACACTTCTATCTTTAGAACTAAAGCTGGTGTAGTAACTTGGAGAAAGGTGCCCCCTAAAGTTAGTTTCCCATCCTTACACAGAAACTGGGAGAAACAGATGTTGTCTTCCTTGAATGTTAACCTTTCTTGATATTTACATATTAAAGAGAGAGCTTCTGTGACCTCCAGAAAGTCATTCCTGAGTCATTTAACTGATTAAAAAAAAAAAAAAAAAAAACTATACGTATTTCAAAGAGAAAAGTACTTGGAAGTTTTCTGCAGTAAACGTTCTAAGAGAAAGGGAAGGGAACAAGTCTTCCCCCTTATTTTCAATAAGGAAAATTAAACTTCTTATTTAAAAATTTTTATTTGTCCTTCCAAAAGGCAAAACAGAACCCCTTTTAAGTTTTAATAAAATATGTCACTTGTTAAATACTGACTATATGCAAACAAAATAACCAAGACAATAGGCCCCAAAGGGAACTGCTTATGCTAAGCCTCACATCACCAAACCAAGACTTAATATACTCTGGTTCTCCTAGAAATGGAATCTTAAACCAGTCGTTCAGGAATTGCCTGATCATCAGGCAAGTAGGTAATCTATCATCCCCTACCATTCCCTAAAGGAAAGCAGCCTTGAAATAATGACTCACTTTTTGCCATAGTTTAAGAATCCCGGGGATGGTGAAGCCTGGTGGGCTGCCATCTGTGGGAAGCAACATTCCTTTTCCTGCTCCTTCTTGCCTATAAAACTCATTTATTTTGTATAGCTCCTCAGAGCTCCTTTCTATCTGCTACATTAAATACTGTCCAATTCGAATCAATTTTTGTTGAAATAAACTAAAAATGTTAATATGCCTCAGTTTGTTTTAATATTGTTTAAAAAAGAGCTTACAGTCTCATAGTGGTGAATGGTATGTTAAAAAAAAAAACAAAAACAAAAACAAAATGCATCCCCAAATGCACTACCTCTAGGAATGTGATTCATTCATCATATCAATGATGGATTATCTCTACTTGATGAGATTTGGGCGGGTAAAGTCAAGGAGGTGTTATTAAGTCTTTTCAGGGGAGATATTTAAATCGAGCCTTAAAATATCCAGGAATTTATTATTTGGATATGGACGAAAATAATTTTTTCAGGTAAATGAAAGACAAAGCACAAAGTCACAAAAGCATGTGGCTTGATAAGCTACGGCTTTAGCAAAGACAACCTGTGAGTGATAGAACGGGAATTAGGTTGGTAAAAGCCAAGTTAGGAGGTACTTCACAAAACATGCTAAGGTTTGGCGACAGTTTTTTAGAAAAATGGCAATCTACTGACTCTATTAAAGCAGGATAGTAACATGATTATATTTGGGTTTCTGGATAACTAGTGATTGTGAGGGATCTCTGGTCAGAAGTGGCTCCCAGAGTCTGCATTTTGTCTTAAACCCTCAGGCAAACAACCTGTGTGCAGTACTTACAGACTCTCTATTTGCTTTTAAAAAGCATAAATTCATACATTTAAATAAGTTGACTGGCAGTACTCAACATTTATGTTTTGAATCATTGTATAGAAGGCATTTACTTTGCATTATAATTTGACAATGAAATATTTAATTAGAAGTTTTTTGAGGAGGAAAGTAGTAAAATAAAGCATTCTATTCTGACTATAATTTTGTACATTTCTAGCTTCCTTAGTCCTTCCAAATGTACTCTTTGACTTTTTCAAGGGTTTCTTATGTGATTCGTTTCCTTTTTTTTTTTTTAACCCTTTAATATCTTTTTTATCTCAAGTACTTTTCTAATTTAGATGAATTTATAAGGTCCATTTTGTTCACCATTATCAAGTCAGAAGCTTCTTTTTTTATTTCATTTCCTTCCCATCTGAACTTCTTTGTGGAAAACCTCAGTTCTGTATTAAGCTAACTGTACATTGGTCTGGCTATAAATTAATGGGGCTTCGCTGGTGGCTCAGATGGTAAAGCATCTCCCTGGAATGTAGAGAGACCCAGGTTGAATCTCTGGGTTGGGAAGACCTCCCCACCCCCCCACCCCCCCGCCCAGAGAATCTGGAACATTAATGTTGAGTAGCAATATTTCAAATAATTGTTTACTCCTGTATTTCCTATCTCAGTGAACTGTATATACTGTTTAGCCTAGAGATCAAGTTAGAAACCTGAAAATGTTTTTCCGTGTGTTTTCGCCCCTTTCCCTTCATAGTTGATTCCTATATAATCTAGCTCTGTGAGAGCTTATACAGCTGTTTCCTCTTTTTCTCTTCTTTATCCCATCTGCTGCAATGTAAGTTAAATAGGTCATCATCTTTGCTTTTTAAGAGAGTCTCAACAATTATCTTCCTACCCACTAGGCCTCTTGTACATATACTTATTTTCCAAACAAACCAAAATTATCCTTCTAAATAAAAATTAATGGTTCTTAAGTCTCTATTTCTTAGTGTGATTTTAAGACATTCTAAATTTTTTTTCAGTTTTTATATCATTTCCTCTGCATAGTTTTTCTCCTCTCTTTCCACCAACTTTTCTATTACTTTTATCAGGTAATTCTGAGTAGTCTTTTACTGTGAGAATAGACAGGGCTTCCAAGCCAAGTGCCTCTCTAATCTTTAGTACTTTCCATGAGCCTGTAACGCCCTGCCTTTACATCATTACACTTGCACTGCCTTGTAACTAACTGAACTTTGTGTTATTCACTAAAAGCCCAATGAATTCAGGAAATCCATTTATACTTCATATTCTCAGCACATATTATATCCCTAGTGATGATGACTGTCTGCCTGGAAGAACATAATAAATATGTTCACTTATATTAAATATTTAAGATATTAAATGTTTAAAATAAGGTAATTAGGTTTTTATTCTTCAGCTATTAATATATATCTATAAAGAAAAAAATGAACCCTGGTACATGATAGCTCACTAACCTATCAGTGGGAGGTAAATAAGGGGAAAACTGGCTTTGAAACATGAGCTCAGAAGAACAGTCTTTGATGGACAGAAAAAAGTGGCCAAAGGAAAAATAAAATCATATAAAGAGAAGTGAGTTAGTCACATGTTAAAGATCACAACATTAAATGAATACTTTTGGAATATAATATGCTTTCTAGGGGCCCATTTTTAACACCCACATGTTGCATACTGTTCATCTTGAACTCTCTCAGGTTAATGCAACATCTTCAAAAATAAAGCATGATGGGCAAAACTGGTTAAAAGATTTGGATACTAAATAGTGACCTTTTGAAATAGAGGTTTTTTTTTTTTTTTTTTAATCTCTGTTTTGTGGATGAGCAGAGTAAGCTTCAAACAGGGTGAAACACAGGCCCAAGATCACATATTTAGTAGCAACAAAACTTCTCATTCAAATCCAAGTGTTCATTTTATTGTCAGCATCCTTGAATCTCTTCTGAAAAGCAAGCATTATAATACTTCCTTTTATACTCTACAGGCTTGCTGGGTAGCTCAAATGGTGGGAAAGAATCTGCCTCCAATGAGGAAGGCTTGGGTTTGATCCCTGTGTTGGGAAGGTTCCCTGGAGAAGGGCATGGCAACCCACTCCAGTATTATTGCCTGGAGAATTCCATGGGCAGAATTCCTGGCAGGCTACAGTCCATGGAATCATAAAGAGTTGGACATACCTGAGCAACACTATATACTCTACAATTAAAATTTCTTGAACAGAGACTTTTAAACAAGAAAAACTTACTGTGTAGACTGTGCTAAACTATATTCAATATTTTGTAATAATCTATAATGGAAAAGAGTCTGGAAAAGACTACATACATATACATATATATATATATATATATATACATATACGCAAAATATATATGAGCATGTGTGTATAACTGAATCACTTTGCTGACACAAAGTGATTCACCTGAAACATTGTAAACCAAATGTACTTCAATAAAAAAATAAAATAACAACAAACACATTTATATTAAACCTAGAATGTGATCAAATAAGCAAAACTCAAAAAGTGTAAATGCAATGTAATTTTTTGGCCCTTTTTCATTTATGTTTTTTCAAGTGTTCTTTTGCCAAATGATGTGACTACTCCATGTAACTCTCAACATACTAGCCATAATGATTTCAATGTTATGTTAAGTCACTTCAGTTTTGTCCTACTCTTTGTGGCCCTATGGACTATAGCTTGCCAGGGTCCTCTGTCCATGGGATTCTCCAGGCAAGAATATTGGAGTGGTTGCTGTTTCCTCCTCCAGGGGATCTTCCTAACCCAGGGATCAAACTCATGTCTTTAGGCTCATGTCTCCTGCATTGCCAAGTAGGCTCTTTACTGCTAGTGCCACCTAGGTACTTAGTCATTGATGATACTATTATTTCTAAACCATTTTAATTTCTTATTTTGTAAGACTTCTAAACAAAGGAACATTCAGTTGCTTTTCCCTTATATCTTTAATATTTTCACAACAAATTATCATCTGAAAAAAATATTTTCTCTCTTTCTTCTTTAGTACATCTTTTTCTAATCTTTAATTTTTTCTTTACATTTAAGTATTCATGTATGCTCAGTTGCTCAGTTACATCCAACTATTTGAGACCCGATGGACTCTAGCCCACCAGGCTCCTCTGTCCGTGGGACTTCCCATGGCAAGGAAACTGGAGCGGGTTGCTATTTCCTCCTCTAGGATATCTTCCCCACCCAGGGATTGAACCTGTGTCTCCTGTGTCTCCTTCATTGGCAGATGGATTCTTTACCACTGAGCCACCAGGGAAGTCACAATTAGGTGTATTTCCCAACAATTCTTAATTGAGCAACTAATTTTTCCCCCTTGTAGTTAATTTGGCAGTGACTTGGCAAAGTAATTTTGTTGTCTTTTTAAGAAGCAAAATATATTGGATTTATTTTAAATAATGCTGTCCCATCATATGTTATAAGCAGAACAGTAGGTAGATTTATTCACAAGTGTAAAATATACATTTCAAGTAATTTTTTCAATCTGACAAAGAAGAGTATAGTAACCAAAACTATTTCTACTATGATAGAATTTATTAGTAAAAGGAAACATATAGATCAATTAAGTAAATATAAATTGTCTAAATAACATTTTTCAGGTTAAAAATTGATTAAAATTAGTATTAAATTATCCTTAGTGTTTTTCATTAATTTCCAGGATTTCAAAATAATTTTTTTCTGAAGAAAGGAATGATTTTTAATTTTGGAGAGATGATTCATTATATAAATTTTTCAGTTTTCACAGAGAAGTCGATATGGCAGCTAGTTAACTGTACAAAAGGACTCCTTGGTGTAAATTTCTTTTTGTCCCAGCTAGGGAGCAGTTACACTGTATTTTTTGAGTATTGATATTTTTATTGGTGCTATAATTCACCAATATTTTAATCTTCTTTGAAGAGGTCTAAGGGAGATAAAGCCTGAAGTCTTGTTAATTGAGATCAATGTTCTGGAAAGAGTGAGAACTGATAGTCACATTTGGTATTGCTTTCCTCATATCAAGACTAAAAATCATGTCAAAGTACAACGTCAGACAATTAAATCATAGAGGAAAACATCAAAAAGCAAATTCAGTTTCTGAAAAAAATATCAAAACTAGAATTTATAGAAACTATCCATAGATATTTGTTTGAAATAAGATAAGCTTAATTCTTAAAACATTTACTGGCTCAAATAAAATAATAGTCAAACGTGTTTTGACCATCTAAAATGGTGGAGGAAAAGTACTGGTGAAGATTAAAATGTCTACTTTTATGTAGTCTGAGCCTTTGAAATGCTGAGAACATGCTTAGCAATTCCCTCACTCTAAATTTTGGATTTTTCAGACAGCAGATCCATTACAATAGATGGCAGCTATCTAATAAAATTTATATGCTTTCAGTAACTTGAAAATTACCGTGCTCACTAGCTCCACTGAAATCTAGTTATTACTTCTCACTACATTCACTCCCTACTCCCATATTCTCAATCTCTTTCCTACATTGAAGTAGGCACCAAACTGCTTCTCTCAGATCCTTTCACTTTTTCCTTTCTTCATATGTAAAACTCAGAGTCAGGCTACTATAACCTGTCAGACTTTAAAGTGAATTTCTGTATTAAGTGCTTAATCGAAGTCCTGTACTCCAATCCAGTTAAATAACAGCCAATTCATTCTCCACACTAAACTTAGGATACGCTTCCTAAATGCCATGACTGCTTAAAACACTTCAGTATCTGGGTTCAGTTTGAAAGCATCTTCAGTTCAGTTCAGTTCGGTCACTCAGTCATGTCTGACTCTTTGCGACCCCATGAATTGCAGCACGCCAGGCCTCCCTGTCCATCACCAACTCCCGGAGTTCACTCAAACTCATGTCCATCGAGTTGGTGATGCCATCCAGCCATCTCATTCTCTGTGGTCCCCTTCTCCTATGGCCTCCAATCCCTCCCAGCATCAGGGTCTTTTCCAATGAGTCAACACTTTGCACGTGGTGGCCAAAGTATTGAAGTTTCAGCTTCAGCATCAGTCCTTCCAAAGAAATCCCAGGACTGGTCTCCTTTAGGATGGACTGGTTGGATCTCCTTGCAGTCCAAGGGACTCTCAAGAGTCTTCTCCAGCACCACAGTTCAAAAGCATCAATTGTTCAGCACTCAGCTTTCTTCACAGTCCAACTCTCACATCCATACATGACCACAGAAAAAAATCATAGCCTTAACTAGATGGACCTTTGTTGGCAAGGTAATATCTCTGCTTTTCAATATGCTATTGATTGGTCATAACTTTCCTTCCAAGGAGTAAGAGTCTTCTAATTTCATGGCTTCAATCACCATCTGCAGTGATTTTGGAGCTCAAAAAAATAAATTCTGACACTGTTTCCACTGTTACCCCATCTATTTCCCATGAAATGATGGGACCAGATGCCATTATCTTCGTTTTCTGAATGTTGATTTTTAAGCCAACTTTTTCACTCTCCTCTTTCACTTTCATCAAGAGGCTTTTTAGTTCCTCTTCATTTTCAGCCATAAGGGTGGTGTCATCTGCATATCTGAGGTTATTGATATTTCTCCTGGCAATCTTGATTCCAGCTTGTGCTCAAAAATGGCCCCAAATTTTTCTAACAATCCAGTCCCAAAGGATTCATATATATCTGCTTCCCCTCCCACATACACCTTTATGCTCCAGTCATACCAAAATTCGCCTAATTTTTTCAAATAAACAGATTTTGGGGACCATACTCTTTGTGTCTCAAAGTAATTACACTTCTTCTTTTGAAATCGCAAAGATGACATCTCATCTTAGTCTTTATTAAGCAAATCATGACTCATTCAGTTCTCATTTTTCCTACCCACCCTGTTCTGACCCTGTGATAACTTTAGAGCACTTCTCTTTAATGCTCCTGTCTGATCTCAGTTTCACTCTGGTCCCAGCACCTTTTCCAAAGAACTATATGCCAAGATTTGATTAAAGACCCTGATTGTTTTCTTGATTGTTTGTTTCTATTTCCTTGTTAATATTTGCTTTTGATGTATTCACTGGACCAAACTCAGACCGTTGAATTAAATTCAGTTCAGTTCAGTTCAGTCACTCAGTCGTGTCCGACTCTTTGCGACCCCATGAATCGCAGCACTCCAGGCCTCCCTGTCCATCACCATCTCCCGGAGTTCACTCAGACTCACGTCCATCGAGTCAATGATGCCATCCAGCCATCTCATCCTCGATCGTCCCCTTCTCCTCTTGCCCCCAACCCCTCCCAGCATCAAAGTCTTTTCCAATGAGTCAACTCTTCATATGAGGTGGCCAAAGTACTGGAGTTTCGGCTTCAGCATCATTCCTTCCAAAGAAATCCCAGGGTTGATCTCCTTCAGAATGGACTGGTTGGATCTCCTTTCAGTCCAAGGGACTCTTAATAGTCTTCTCCAACACCACAGTTCAAAAGCATCCATTCTTCAGTGCTCAGCCTTCTTCACAGTCCAGCTCTCACATCCATACATGACTACTGTTAGAACTCAATAAATATTTATTGAAATAACACTGAGCAACCTTAACCATAAAGCACATACAAAGAAGGAGAGTGACAAAACCTGCTACTTTACGCTGCATTGTTGTCTGATTGAATCCATATATTATTCTTCTGTAAAAACTCTTAAAAGACATATTTCTTTAACATACATAGAAGGACATAGTAAAATAAACAGTTCTGCCCCTGAATGATTTTTTCCATGCAAGGCTAAAGTCAGCAGAGCATTAACTGACCCCATTTCCATTTTATCTAATTCACATAGTACTGATGGTATTTAGGAAGAAATTAGTTTCTACATTTGAGGTTGCTCTAATTTTTGTAACACTTTTCAAAGAAAAGGTGATTTCAAAAGGCAATTTCAATAAACTTTCTTTCATCTAATCAGACTTTTAGGGAAAATACTTTAAATTTTTATTTTGCTTTATTTTAAGTAGCTCTTTTGTGGCTAAATGTGTTGACAGTCAATACATACATAATGAGATTTTAACTTTCTTCACAGTAAGAAATATTTCTTAAATTTCTTGTCTACAATCTTAGTTTTATTTCTGAGACTACTTGACAGCTTTTTTATTATTGTTGATAAATTCTTCAGTCATATTTCCAAAATTAATCATGCTAGTTAAGGTTCTATCCATTCTTACAGTCCTCCTTCTCAATGTAAAGAGAAAAAAATGCCTTCTACTTCAAGTAAAAACAAAGCCTATCAAGTGTGAATGATTCAGCATTCTAATTACCTCTTAAACACAATTTTATTTAAATCAATCTTTGTCTTAATCATTTGGCCCCAAGGAGGGAGAGGTTACTTGTTCTAATCAAATGTAATCCTTCTACATAGACCTCAATTCCTTCTTCATTGCATTTGCTCCAGGACCTTACCCTGTCTATCATCATGTATTTGGTCTATGCTATCACCTTCCCTTCCCTACTGGTATTCCCTCCACTTACCAGAAACCTTGGTGGCCCATGGTAAAGAATCCTACTGTCAAGACAAGAGATACAAGAGACATGGGTTCCATCCCTGAGTTGGGAAGGTCCCCTGGAGGAGGAAATGGCAACCCACTCCAGTATTCTTGCCTGGAGAATCCCATGGACAGAGGAGCCTGGTAGGCTGTAGTCCATGGGGTCACAGAGTCAGACATGCTTAGCAACTAAACAACAAGATTTTATCTGGCTCTTTATTCTTATCTGGAAATTGGGTTCCTCTTCCAAGCTCATTCAGGCTGTTAACAGAATTCACTTCCTATTACCTATTGATCAGGCCACTCTCAGCAACCAGAGGCTGCCTTCACTTCTTGTCTTTAAGTCTCTTTACCTTCAAAGCCTACAAATAAAAAATTTATTTTATGCGGAGATAACTTATTATAACTTTTATTGCCTCTTTAGAAAGAGCCCAGATTCTTGAAGGCTTCATCTAATTAGGTTAGTTCCACTGAGGATACTCTCCCTATCTTAAAATTAACTGAATTGGGACTTTAATTCCTTAATTACATCTGCAAACTCTCTTCACAGAAGCACATTAGTGTTGGATTAACTGGGAGAAGTTGTGTATATACTGGGCATGGGAAATCTTAGGGGATATTTTAGGATTCTGCCTACCATATATATTTTGATATTCATGCTTCCTTCATTTTGTTCTTAACCTATTTGTTTACATGCTTTGTTATACAGTTTATGGATTATTGCTTGTTCTTCTTGAGTTTGTCTTTTTCCCTGCTTTCAGCAATAGGAATACTATATTTGCTTCTTAACAAAAATGAGAGAAAGCTGAAAAGTGTTTACCTAGATCTATATCCATTGGGGCTTATTCTTTGTCTACATTTTGTCAGGTTTGTGTACATAGGCTGATTAAAAAATGTTTACATTTTTAGTTTTTATTATGTCTATGGAAGAATTTTATAATGCAATATAATTTATTAGTTGTTTTTTAAAAGTTTATTTTAAACAATTGTTCAGATTTAAAATATCACTTTATCATTTAACCATTTCGTGTAATGATATGGTTATATTGGTAACTGAACACCCTAAAAAAGGTATAAATGAATCTTACAATTGTAGGAATTGGATTTATCATACTTAATGTGAAAGTCGCTCAGTCCTATCCAATTCTTTCTGACCCCATGGACTGTTTGGAATTCTCAAGGCCAGAATACTGGAGTTGGTAACTGTTCCCTTCTCCAAGGATCTTCCCAACCCAGGGATTGAACTTAGGTCTTCCACATTGCAGGCAGATTCTTTACCTGCTGAGCCACAAGGGAAGCCCAAGAATATTGGAGTGGGTAGCCTATCCCTTCTCTTCTAGCAGATCTTCCTGATCCAGGAACTGAACCAGGGTCTCCTATATTGCAGGCAAATTATTTACCAACTTGCTTCCTTTAACTTAAGCTGCTATAAATATTAACTAAGAACATTTTGAACGATGGATAAATAAGTATTTTTGCTAAAGAATTGACTTGCATACCACTGTAGAGACTTCATTTCTGAATCCCTAGGGCTACAACCAACTGTTCTCAAAGTTACTATAATATTCAAGGAACATCACAAACCAAGTAAATGGAAATGCATTTTTTAATGGCTCTTGTCTCTAGTTGGACTCGTCATCTTGATGTAAGACTGGCCTTAACCTGCTGTGAGAGACACAGAAGCTCTTTCTGTGGTGGTTCACCGCCCTGCTGTGATTTCCCCCAAGTCAATAGTTGTCAGCCAGTCTGTTGACTATCATTTGAGATAATAAATCTTGATCTTCACCATAGTAAAAGTCAATATCCACTTAAGTTAAGAAAATCACAGTGTTTTCTTTTATTGTAAAATAGGAATTGCCTAGACCTGGCTTGACCTAATCAACTAATCTATTTCCTGTGGTGAAACCCATTCTGACAGGTCTTGATTGGGTGAAAAGAATACTGGGGACAGTCACTAAAATGTCAAGATTCTGTGATTTACCTCTCAAAAGCCTGTTTCAAATTTGGATTTGTGCATTTTTACAATGAAAGTAACTCAGATTTACTGGCTTTACTATTATCTGCCACCTGTGTGAAGTATTGATTTGTTAGTATTTTATCTTAAAATATAATTGTATGTAGACATAACTTTGAATAATTGCTTTGCCACTTATTAGCTATTTTGCCATGAGTATGATACTTAAAATCTAACCTTTCTGAGGAAAAATTTCATCGTTTGCAAATTAGAAGTAATAATCATAATGCTACTGTGAAAATTAAATATTTTGGAATGGTGAAATAATTTTTGGCATAGAATTCTATAGGAGGCATATCAGAAAAATAGTATTTGTGTGTTTGCTTCTTTTAGAAGCTATCTATGGATGGTTGCTGCTACTGCTAAGTCACTTCAATCGTGTCCAACTCTGTGCAACCCCACAGATGGCAGCCCACCAGGCTCCCCCATCCCCCATTCTCCAGGCAAGAACACTGGGGTGGGTTGCCATTTCCTTCTCCAATGCATGCAAGTGAAAAGTGAAAGGGAAGTCGCTCAGTAGGGTCTGACCCTTAGCATGGACTGCAGCCTACCAGGCTCCTCCATCCATGGGATTTTCTAGGCAAGAGTACTGGAGCGGGGTGTTGGAGGACTTCAAAAGGGAAGGGTATCTTAGAAGCTCGGAAAGTTGTTTATTTTGTTTTGGGGGGGCTGGATTCTGTGATGTTTAAGATCTTCAATTTCCAACTAGGAATTGAACCCATGCCCCCTGAAGTGGCAGCATAGATTCTTAACCACTGGACCAACAGGGAAGTCCCCCTTATTTTTTTTAATGTAGCTTAAATTCCTCATTCACTTATAGTTGCACAGGTAGAGTTGTGATATGTGATATCCTTTACCTGACATTCCAGGTAGACTTATAACAAGGCTCTCAGATCTTCCCTGCTGTTGCTGCTGCTGCTAAGTTGCTTCAATCATGTCTGAGTCTGTGCGACCCCATAGATGGCAGCCTACCAGGCTCCCCCGTCCCTGGGATTCTCCAGGCAAGAATACTGGACTGGGTTCCCATTTCCTTCTCCAATGCATGAAAGTGAAAAGTGAAAAGTTGCAGTCATGTCCGACTCTTCGGAACCCCATGAACTGCAGCCTACCAGGCTCCTCCATCCATGGGATTTTCCAGGCAAGAGTATTGGAGTGGGTTGCCCTTGCCTTCTCTGCATATCTTCCCGGGTTCCTCGTATCTTCCCTGGTAGCTCAGCTGGTAAGGAATCCGCCTACAATGCAAGCGATCTCAGTTTGACCCCTGGGCTGGGAAGATTTCCTGGAGAAGGGAACAGCTATGGACTCCAATATTCTTGCCTGGAAATTTCATGGACAGAGGAAATTGGTGGGCTACAGTCCATCTATGGGGTAGCAGAGTTGAACACAACTGAGGAATTTTCACTCACTTATATAAAAATATTTTTATGGTACTCTATCATCTTGTTACTGCTGCTGCTGCTGCTAAGTCCCTTCAGTCGTGTCCGACTCTTTGCGACCCCATAGGTGGCAGCCTACCAGGCTCCCCCGTCCCTGGGATTCTCTAGGCAAGAACACTGGAGTGGGTTGCCATTTCCTTCTCCAATGCGTGAAAGTGAAATCGCTCAGTCGTGTCCGACTCTTCACGACCCCATGGACTGCAGCCTACCAGGCTCTTCTGTCCATGCGATTTTCCAGGCAAGAGCACTGGAGTGGGGTGCAATTGCCTTCTCAGACTCTATAATTTTATTAATCCCTAATTCCAAACCAGGCCATTAGTGATTGATCATTTTTTCCCTTTACTTAAATTATCTCCTTTATACATTTCATATATTCTGAGCACAATTATTTTCTCTATTGTTGTAATATATTCAGAAGCTTACTCTGCTCTAAGGATTCCCTCTCTCTCCATCTTCCATTTCATACGTTAAGGTTCAGCCAGAGCAATATTATAAAAATGAAATCTAGGCTTTCATAGAATAATGTTGACAGCTGATATCCATAGCTCTGCACTCTCAAAAGATATACATATCAAGCAAAGATGGTAAATTAAACTACTCATAGCTTACACCTATTGAGAGTAGGAACATATCTTAAAATAGCAAAGCATATTCCAGAGACGATTTCAGAGATTGGCTAGGTGAAAATCACATAGAAAATAGGACTGACTGAGCATCATATTATGAATGTTGGGCTTCATATTAAACTATCTACAGAAAAAGAGACTCCCATAGTTATAGAAAATGTTCAAAATAGGGATAATATTTACAGATTCAGATATTGTTAACTGTGTAATCAAAAGAAAGGGACTGAGTGTGAAGTGGAGGAAAGGCACTGATTCCAACAAATTGGGTTTACCTGAATACAAAAGGGGTTTCTTGAAGGTTTGATGTAAAAGAAAAGAAGGAAGCAAAATGCAGAAATAAATCAGGCAGAGAAAAAATAAGATTGCAGAAGTCAGAAGATAGGCAAATTCAACTATTTATAATAGTACAATTGACTAAAGAAACTGAACTACACTTTGCCAACATGAGAAAGCACTTGGACTAAGAAATGTAGTTAGCAATCTTACTAACAATCCTATACGTGTTAGTTCAGAAAATACTGCGAGTCTCCAGCATTTGTTAATTCTTCTTTACTTTTTCCTGGAAAAAGATGTTTCAGACTAATTGCATTTTTTTTTCTGCCCAAATCTAGGAGTTAACCATTTCTCCCAAGATGAAAATCATCTCTAAAGAGCAAACAAAAGTATGGAAAAACTCAAACAGCATACTGCAACCTAAATTATACCCATTGCATCTTTAAACAACTACTTATAGACATGCAAAATATCTCAAAGTGGAAATATTTATTTATATATAACATATGTACATATTATTAATTCTCTTTTAAATTCACCTTGATGAGGGAAATAGTACCAACAATTTGTAGTATTTCTAAAAATAAAGATAATAGAAGTGCTATATAGCAGTATTTTGTGACATAATTAAGGCAATAATCAGACAGAAATACATAACCATCTTTTAGACTTAATTATTGGTAGCAGCTATTCACATATCCTACCAGACCACCTGACCTGTCTCTTGAGAAACCTGTATTCAAGTCAGGAAGCAACAGTTAGAACTGGACATGGAACAACAGACTGGTTCCAAATAGGAAAAGGAGTATGTCAAGGCTGTATATTGTTACCTTGCTTATTTAACTTATATGCAGAGTACATCATGAGAAACGCTGGGCTGGAAGAAGCACAACCTGGAATCAAGATTGCTGGGAGAAATATCAATAACCTCAGATATGCAGATGACACCACCCTTATGGCAGAAAGTGAAGAACTAAAGAGCCTCTTGATGAAAGTGAAAGTGAAAGTGAAAAAGTTGGCTTAAAGTTCAACATTCAGAAAAATAAGATCATGGCATCTAGTCCCATCACTTCATGGGAAATAGATGGGGAAATAGTAGAAACAGTGTCAGACTTTATTTTGGGGGGCTTCAAAATCACTGAAGATAGTAATTGCAGCCATGAAATTAAAAGATGCTTGCTTCTTGGAACAAAAGTTATGACCAAACTAGACAGCATATTAAAAAGCAAAGACATTACATTGCTAACAAAGGTCCGTCTAGTCAAGGCTATGGTTTTTCCTGTGGTCATGTATGGATGTGAGAGTTGGATTATAAAGAAAGCTGAGCACCAAGAATTGATGCTTTTGAACTGTGGTGTTGAAGAAGACTCTTGAGAGACCCTTGGATTGCAGGGAGATCCAACCAATCAATCCTAAAGGAGATCAGTCCTGGGTGTTCATTGGAAGGACTGATGTTGGAGCTGAAACTCCAATATTTTGGCCACCTCATGTGAAGTACTGACTCATTTGAAAAAACCCTGATGCTGGGAAAGATTGAAGGCAGGAGGAGAAGGGGAACAACAGAGGATGAGATGGTTAGATGACATCATTGACTCAATGGACATGGTTTTGGGTAAACTCTGGGAGTTGGTGATGGACAGGGAGGCCTGGCACACTGGTGTTCATGGGGTCACAGGGAGTCAGACACGACTGAACAACTGAACTGAACTGAACTGAACTGAACTGTATCCACACCCTTTGCCATGTAACTTTATATGGCAAGTCTTCCCATTTTGCAGAAACAATCTATTCTATCCTTTAAGTCTGGGTTTGATCTTACCACTTGTTTTAGATACTGAGATCACAGTCAACATAATGTAAAAAGCAGTTTGAGAAGGACTTTAATCGTGAGCTTGCTTTCCTTCTTGCCCTTTGGCTTCGTCATATATCACACTTATGCTAGGCTGGGTAAGGATGAGGAATATGTGGCAAAGAGTCAGTCTAGTTGAACCAGTTATCCAAGGCTCCTGGAAGAAATGACTGGCTCCTGAGCTTGGAAAGGGAAAACCCAAAATAAATCTTGAATATCTTCTTTCATCAGAAATTAAAGAACTTATCAAAACATGATGAAGACATGTGGCATTCTGGACTTGGCTTATACTAACTTGAAATTAATGGAGGAAGGAATTTCCTGGAAAAAGTAGGAAGAAATGGGACAGATCTTATATTCAAGGTTAAATGATAATAAAACACTTTATAGCAAGTGACTGAAAGTATCTTAGAGTTTGAGTTAAAAAGGAGAATTAATTTAAGTCACAGGAAAGAAAGTGTGGGGAAGGTGCACTGTTAAGTGAGTAAAAAGGGTGTGAATACGAGTGAGCAGAGACAAGGATTTTTTCCTTCTGAATGTTTAGTCTGAAAACATAAATGATGAGCTGTTTTTTTCAGAGGTCAGGGAACTGATTTAAAAAACAGTCCAATAAACATAAAAGAGTTTGTACCTGACAGTGGATGATAACTACAGATGTCAGTACCAGAGAACTATATTCTGACTCAGGAGAACTTATCAACAGGAAGTTTTTTTTTTTTGTCTTTTCTAAATATTTGTGCATTTTATACTTTAAATTGCATTTATATATTATCTTATATCAAAACCAGAAATGTGAGGTGGGTGAGCCAGATAAAATATCATTCTTATTTTTCACAGAAGGAATGTGATATATACATGTATCACATTGAAAAAATACGCGCACACACACACACACATATCACATTTGAAAAGAGTTCTTAGTAGAGAAACAAACATATCAAACATTGGCCAGAAAGCCAAGGGAAGGTCAAGTCAAGGCCAAGATCACAGTCTAAACATTTAAAACATCAGGGCAAGAGTAGAACTTCACTCAGTGCTATGGAATCACATTTTTGCAAGAAAAGTCATAAAGGAATTATGTAGTATAAGATTTCACATAGAATAGATTGGAAAACTTAGTCTGGGGACAGAAATCCAGATAAGAATAAATGAAGACCTGAAATTGAAATAAACAGTTATGTCAGAGTAGCTACAAAAATAGCGTTTTTGGATTTTCCCTAGTGAATGAACATATACAGTCAAAAGAGAACACTATGAAGACTTGATCATATAGGAGAGAAAGTTTATTATTATTACTTCTGCATTTGATATGCTGAATTTGAGTTTCTTCTGCACTAGATATTAATGATATTGAAGAAAGGAAGAAAGAGTCTTAGGAGAGTCTTCAAAGTTTACACATAGTTTTGAGGTTAACAGTACAGTTTAAGAGTTGGAATTCCAGAACCAAATTTCCTGGCTCAAATACTAGCACTGTGACTTCAATATTTTGGGAAAGTCTCAATTTTTTTATGCGCATGTTTCCCTGCATGTATAATGGGAAAATAAAAGTATCTTGTTGAATAGTATCTGATACTCAGTTCAGTTCAGTTCATTTCAGTTCAGTCGCTCAGTCGTGTGCGACTCTGCGACTCCATGAATCGCAGCACTCCAGGCCTCCCTGTTCATCACCAACTCCCGGTGTTCACTCAAACTCATGTCCATCGAGTCAGTGATGCAATCCAGCCATCTCATCCTCTGTCGTCCCCTTCTTCTCCTGCCCTCAATCCCTACCAGCATCAGAGTCTTTTCCAATGAGTCAACTCTTCGCATGAGGTGGCCAAAGTACTGGAGCTTCAGCTTTAGAACCATTCTTTCCAAAGAAATCCCAGGGCTGATCTCCTTCAGAATGGACTGGTTGGATCTCCTTGCAGTCCAAGGGACTCTCAAGAGTCTTCTCCAACACCACAGTTCAAAAGCATCAATTTTTCAGTGCTTAGCTTTCTTCACAGTCCAACTCTCACATCCATACATGACTACTGGAAAAACCATAGCCTTGACTAGATGGACCTTAGTTGGCATAGTAATGTCTCTGCTTGTGAATATGCTATTTAGGTTGGTCATAACTTTTCTTCCAAGAAGTAGGCGTCTTTTAATTTCATGGCTGCAGTCACCATCTGCAGTGATTTTGGAGCCAAAAAAAAAAATAAATTTTGACACTGTTTCCACTGTTTCCCCATCTATTTCCCATGAAGTGATGGGACTGGATGCCATAACCTTCGTTTTCTGAATGTTGAACTTTAAGCGCACCTTTTCACTCTCCTCTTTCACTTTCATCAAGAGGCTCTTTAGTTTCTCTTCACTTTCTGCCATAAGGCTGGTGTCATCGACATATCTGAGGTTATTGATATGTCTCCTAGCAATCTTGATTCCAGCTTGTGTTTCTTCCAGTCCAGTGTTTCTCATGATGTACTCTGCAAATAAGTTAAATAAGCAGGGTGACAATAAAAGCCTTGACGAACTCCTTTTCCAATTTGGAACCAGTCTGTTGTTCCATGTCCAGTTCTAACTGTTGCTTCCTGGCCTGCATACAGATTTCTCAAGAGGCAGGTCAGGTCGTCTGGTATTCTCATCTCTTGAAGAATTTTCCATAGTTTATTGTGATCCACACAGTCAAAGGCTTTGGCATAGTCAATAAAGCAGAAATAGATGTTTTTCTGGAACTCTGTTGCTTTTTTGATGATCCAGAAGATGTTGGCAATTTGATCTCTGGTTCCTCTGCCTTTTCTAAAACCGGCTTGAACATCAGGGAGTTCACGGTTCACGTATTGCTGAAGCCCGGCTTGGAGAATTTTGAGCATTACTTTACTAGCATGTGAGATGAGTGCAACTGTGTGGTAGTTTGAGCATTTTTGGCATTGCCTTTCTTTGGCATTGGAATGAAAACTGACCTTTTCCAGTCCTGTGGCACTGCTGAGTTTTCCAAATTTGCTGGCATATTGAGTGCAGCATTTTCACAGCATCATCTTTCATGATTTGAAATAGCTCAACTGGAATTCCATCACCTCCACTAGCTTTGTTTGTAGTGATGCTTTCTAAGGCCCACTTGACTTCACATTCCAGGATGTCTGGCTCTAGATGAGTGATCACACCATCGTGATTACCCAGGTCGTGAAGATCTTTTTTGTACAGTTCTTCTGTGTATTCTTGCCACCTCTTCTTAATATCTTCTGCTTCTGTTAGGTCCATACAATTTCTGTCCTTTATCGAGCCCATCATTGCATGAAATATTCCCTTGGTATCCCTAATTTTCTTGAAGTGATCTCTAGTCTTTCACATTCTGTTCTTTTCCTGTATTTCTTTGCACTGATCGCTGAAGAAGGCTTTCTTAGCTCTCCTTGCTATTCTTTGGAACTCTGCATTCAGATGCTTATATCTTTCCTTTTCTCCTTTGCTTTTCACTTTTCTTCTTTTCACAGTTACTTGTAAGGCCTCCTCAGACAGCCATTTTGCTTTTTTGCATTTCTTTACCATGGGGATGGTCTTGATTCCTGTCTCCTGTACAATGTCACAAACCTCATTCCATAGTTCATCAGGCACTCTATCTATCAGATCTAGTCCCTTAAATCTATTTCTCACTTTCACTGTATGATCATAAGGGATTTGATTTAGGTCATACCTGAATGGTCTAACAGTTTTCCCTACTGTCTTCAATTTAAATCTGAATTTGGTAATAAGGAGTTCATGATCTGAGCCACAGTCAGCTCCTGGTCTTGTTTTTGTTGACTGTATAGAGCTACTCCATCTCTGGCTGCAAAGAATATAATCTACCCAATTTCGGTGTTGACCATCCGGTGATGTCCATGTGTAAAGTTTTCTCTTGTGTTGTTGGAAGAGGGTGTTTGCTATGACCAGTGCATTTTCTTGGCGAAACTCTATTAGTCTTTGCCCTGTTTCATTCTGCATTCAAAGGCCAAAATTGCCTGTTACTCCAGCTGTTTCTTGACTTCCTACTTTTGCATTCCAGTCCCCTATAATGAAAAGGACATCTTTTTTGGGTGTTAGTTCTAAAAGGTCTTGTAGGTCTTCATAGAACCGTTCGACTTCAGCTTCTTCAGCATTACTGGTTGGGGCATAGACTTGGATAACTGTGATATTGAATGGTTTGCCTTGGAGACGAACAGAGATCATTCTGTCATTTTTGAGTTTGCATCCAAGTACTGCATTTCAGACTCTTTTGTTGACCATGATGGCTACTCTATTTCTTCCGAGGGATTCCTGCCTGCAGTACTAGATATAATGATCATCAGAGTTAAATTCACCCATTCCAGTCCATTTTAGTTCGCTGATTCCTAGAATGTCAACGTTCACTCTTGCCATCTCTTGTTTGACCACTTCCAATTTGCCTTGACTCATGGATCTGACATTCCAGGTTCCTATGCAATATTGCTCTTTACAGTATCGGATCTTGCTTCTATCACCAGTCACATCCACCACTGGGTATTGTTTTTGCTTTGGCTTCATCCCTTCATTCTTTCTGGAGTTATTTTTCCACTGATCTCCAGTAGCATATTGGGCACCTACTGACTTGGGAGTTCCTCTTTCAGTATCCTATCATTCTGCCTTTTCATACTGTTCACGGGGTTCTCAAGGCAAGAAATCTGAAGTGGTTTGCCATTCCCTTCTCCAGTGGACCACATTCTGTCAGGCCTCTCCACCATGACCTGCACATCTTGGGTTGCCCCACAGGCCTGGCTCAGTTTCACTCAGTTAGACAAGGCTGTGATCCTAGTGTGATTAGATTGACTAGTTTTCTGTGAGTATGGTTTCAGTGTGTCTGTCCTCTGATGCCCTCTTGCAACACCTACCATCTTACTTGGGTTTCTCTTACCTTGGCGTGGGGTATCTCTTCATGGCTGCAAAGCGCAGCTGCTGCTCCTTACCTTGGATGAGGCGTATTTCCTCACTGCTGCCCTTCCTGACCTTCAACGTAGGATGGCTCCTCTAGGCCCTCCTGCGCCTGGGCAGCCACCGCTCCTTGGATGTGGGGTTGCTCCTCCCGGCCACCGCCCCTGGCCTCGGGTGCAGGGTAACTCCTCTTGGCCACTGCCCTTTGGGCATGGGGTTCTCTCTGCTTCTGCCCCTGACCTTGGACATGGGGTAGCTCCTCTCGACTGTGCTTAGTGCGCCGGTCACAGCTGCCTGTGCTGATACTCAGTAAGCGCTAAATAGTGACAAATGTAATTTTCTGTTTGATTTTTTTTTGTTTGCTCATATAGGTATTTAAGCAAATGAAAAGTAAGACTTTGAAAAATAAGGATTAATAAGCAAAGAATGTAGAATAAATGTGTAATGATAGGAAAGAAACATTAAATTCAGGCCATTTTTATAGTCTTGTATAAAAGAAAATGAATAATGATTCAGCTTTAAAACTATTAGACTTAACACTGTTAGGGATAACTATAGTTTCAAGCTTGACGGAAAGGAAAGAATGTTGGTATAAAAATGAACCACATCTGTTGAGCAGCCTACTAACAATTAGAGAGTGTTGCATAGAATAAAATAAAAAAAAAATATGGCTTTGGGTAAAGAAATATGAGAAAAGAAAGGAGCAAGTTATGTGATCATTGATGTGGTAGAAATTACAAGAAACAAGTACAATGCTATCAGCAATCATTACTTAGAGGAGCCTAACCCTCTGAACATTCCTTTGACTCCTGGAGGTGAAGGAGGCAGACATAAGGTCCTATGGAGGAAGGCAGGTTCAAGTGTTTCCTCAAAGGCACACTAATAAATCAAAAAGAAGAGAGACATAGGCTTCATAATAAGCATTACTTGGTTTTTCTTTCAATTAAATATAGTTAATATATGTGAAAATAATTCCTAAATTAGTCGAAAACCTAATTTTCCAAGCCTGGTAAATTTCAATATAGTATAACATAACTCTGTTTAGTCTTGCTAGAATACCTTCATTAAATGAAAGAAACAACAATGGCAAAGTGAAAAGGAAAACTCCAATTTATGTCTGATATTTGAACCATGAACTTTTTAAGTTTTTACAGCATCAATAGTAATTGTTAAAACATTTTGAAAATTGTATGACCATTAGATTACATTTATTAAAAGCTCTATTTCTTTCAGCTAACCATGTGTGCAATAGGGTTCATATTTGGACAATACATACTGTAGTTATTTTCTATATAACTGCTAAATAAAAATTTATGATTAAAACAATATTAAAAACTCCAAGACATCTTGACTATAGGATACAGATGGTAGAAACAGTTCTGGGAAATACGATACAGTTCTGTAACAAGGTAAAAATAAACATAAAATTTGAGAGCTTGTTTGGAGGTGTTATGCTGCTTCTGCTAAGTCACTTCAGTTTTGTCCAACTCTGTGCAACCCCAGAGATGGTAGCCCACCAGGCTCCCCCGTCCCTGGGATTCTCCAGGCAAGAACACTAGAGTGGGTTGCCATTTCCTTCTCCAATGCATGAAAGTGAAAAGTGAAAGTGAAGTCGCTCAGTCATGTCCAACTCCTAGCGACGACATGGTCTGCAGCCTACCAGGCTCCTCTGTCCACGGGATTTTCCAGGCAAGAGTCCTGGAGTGGGGTGCCATTGCCTTTTCCGTGGAGGTGTCATAAAATGGACATATCTACTCTTACTCTCTGATTGAATAAGAGCATTTCACTGCCATAGTACCTCCAGGATGAGAATATCCATCTAGCCAGACAAAACAGTCCTAGAAATCAATGAGATAACAAATCGTAGATGAAACACCCACAGATCACAAGGTAACAAGTATAAAGGGTTTCAGGGATTTTCAACTTGATGTGACTACACAGATAAGGATTCAATTGAAGTTATACAATAGTTGGAAGGATTATTATGTTGTCCCATAAAATATTTTTTACAACATTTATTGAGATTCCACTGTGGCAGATATAAATGAAAACTGGCCTGATGTTGGCCACCCTATAGTTTGCAATCAAGTTGGAAATTTACTATGGGAGAAGAAGACCAAAGCTTATTTATATACAATAATAATGGACTGTTTAACTAGCATTAAATACAAATAAGATAGATAATAAATATTGAATACTATTATTATGAAAGTTATTTAAGTAAATTGAAAGAATGGATATAAGGGAAAGAAAAAAGTACTGCAGGAGGAAAAATTGCTTAAGTCAAAACTTGAGACAATAAACACATTGAATTAACAAGAAAATGGGAAATGTGGAACCCACATAGTAGAAAAATGAAAAAAGTTAAGTAGTTGAAATGGTGAGAATTAAAGCTGTTTTAGAGAAATCAGCATCAGTCTGTGAAGTTTAAAATGAATATATTTGACCTGTGGGAGTTTTTAAATAAAATCAAACAGGAAAAGGTCAATAATGTTTGCTCAATTTATTGCAATATATTTTAGGAGTGTTTCACAAATTTGGTTGGGTTGGTGAATAAAAGTCCAAATAAGAGGAGTATTGGCTAGAATTACAAGGCTTTAAGAAATCAGCTTCATAGTGGCTATAATTATAGCATTTTACCATTGTCTAAAGTTTTAGAGCATTGTTTTAATTCTTTTCAATTAATTAACTTATTAGCCACACCATGAGGTGAGCAGGATCTTAGTTCCCCATCCAGTGATCAAATCCATCTTCCCTGTGGAGCATGTAACATTAACCACTGGACCACCAGGAAGTCCTTCAGATTATGTTATTTAATTATATGAAGTGAATTTAAAAAATGAAAATACTTTTATACATACATTATTATTTTACATACATTATTAATTTTATGCAAATTATTTTATAATAATTTTCAAAATGTAAATGCTATTTTAATACCACTTTTCATATGCCTATTTTATTTTTCTTATTTTTCTGTTGCTCATACATATCCATCTTATAAATAGGACTAATCATAGAGTAGATCTCTCCCTTTGTAATCTTTCCTGTGTATATGCATGTAGGTATATCAATATTAAAGTCAAAGGTGTTAAAATGTATTCAAGATTAATGGTTATGCATATTTAATAGCCTTAAATATATCTTGTCATTTATGTGATAAATTATCCTTTGGTAGTGTCTTTGATCTTTCATGTATTAAACTTTATAATTTTTCAGTGTATGTATGTATTTTAAAATACTTTCAGTTATTTTATTTTGTTAAGTTCCTGTAAATAAGTTCAACAGGGCCAAGAGTAGGGATGTCTCAAAATATCCCAATGTACCTCCATACAGTTTCCTAAAGAATTTCTATCAATTTAAACAATCTCTAGCCACTTTTATTCTTCTGAGCTGCTATTTTAATAAAGAAAAGAAAGGTGGAATTTGCGAATTTAAACAAGACATTTCTGTAAGTCTTATTCTTTAACATGAGAATTATAAGAAGAAAACATTGAGCATAGTCCTAAATTTTAAACCTTTTATATTGCTACACAGTTTTAAAGTTACTCTCACACTTGTTAAAAAAAAAAAAAAAAAAAGGAGTACTTTTAAGATAGAGGTCAAAAACACTATCATAAGAAAATCAGATTTAGAGATACACTTATTGCTTGTGAAAGAAGTGATTTTGCTTTTTAATGGGTATAGATATGTGTCAGGCTTTTACAATTTGCTTGTTTTATCTCAACAACCATCCTTTGAGTTAGAAGCCATCAATCTTTCTTTTTCTAATATGTGAAGAAGCTAAAGCTTAGAGAGTTTAAATAATTTTTGCTAAGGTCATAGAGTTAATACATAGCAGAGCTAATATTCAATAAAATTTTAAATTTTACTTACTTCAGTCTCACAATATAATAAGTATATTGCTTGGTTTTTAACTTTCTTATAGTTTTATTATGAAAATATTTTCATTATATCTTCTAAGGTGTTTTTGTTTTTGTAGAGAAAACAGTTAGTTTGTATTATTTTAATCTGCCCTATTTACTGACTCTCATTACTTACACAGTATTTACAATTGCTTCTGTTGAATATTCTAGCTTTTTTTGCAAGAATATTTGGGCTTTTACAAAGATATAATTTAGTGAAAGTATTTGTAATTAGGATTCAGACTGTTTGGAGAGAGAAAGAAGTGTGCACGAGAGAGAGAGTGAGAAATTAAAACAAAAAGTTAGAGTTAGATTCTATACCCAGATCTTCTCTATTACAATACAGTGATCCAACACTATGTGGCCCTACTGTTGAGATAGAAAGAATGGAAAAGTGGAGACTGATGGATATCAGTGGAGACTGATGGATAAAAATAGTGAGTGTTATCAAAATTTTTAAATAATAAGAAGGAAAAAATTAGAAAAGTAGAAATGATTCATAGTTATAAAGGAATAAAAAAATTATGGTGGTTTTTAAAACACAGGCTTATTATTATTCGAGTGCTATATATTCACCATTGTGTTACAAGTTACTCTTAATATGTTACATTCTTACTATTTACCATTTTATAAGTGTCACATTACTATGCAAATGAGGAATACAATAGAATTTAATATTTGGATCTACATCAGAAAAGCAATGTTATTGAAGAATCTTTAATTCTCAGTAGATGCTGGTGATGGTCATAACAAAATATTACTCATGTTTTCATCTTTGATTACAAAATTCGAAATTGTACCAAGAATATTAACAGGAGACACACCTCTTGTTGGAGTAAGAAGTACACGTTCTTTCATAAACCAAAGTGTTTATCTTCATAATATTTATGTTATGAGTAGAATAGAATGGGAACATTAATTCTGGGGATGATTAACCATGAATTAAAATTTGCCACTTAAAATAGAAGGTTTGGATCTCAAATCTGAATGTTTGATTTGTCTCTAAGTAACTTGGAAAAACTTTTATTATTCATCCGAGAGATAGAAATAAACTGTATATTATAATGATCTCCCCTACACTGTAACATTAGAAGTATTTGTCTTTTCTTCTTTTCTGAAGTCCTTTGTTATGTTATTTCAATGAAACTTCAAACTGTTTCAGTTCAAATTTATCTTTGAAAAGGATACTTTTAAAGTCTGAAATACACTTTTAAATTGTGCAATTCAATGATATTATCAGGAATTATTTTTCTGTTTTGTAAAAGAGTCACACTCAGAATAGCAACACACTTTTATAAAATACTATAGATGTTTATATTTTTCCTGGTTTTAAAAGCAAAGTAAAATACTTTAAAATAATATAAGAAAAAGGTTTCCCTAATTGCTCTGTGTTTTAATTGTGTTTCTTTAAGCTGCTTGTTTTTTGCTCAATAGCCATTAAAAAGTTATCAAACAGGCAATACAAGGTGAACATATTCTGTTCAAATGCAGTTTAAGTGCACTGATTCTAGAAAATAACTTCCTTACATAGATGATGAAATAGGGATTTTGCTTCTTAGGTATCACCTAAACTGAGTGCCAGTACTCTTGCCTGGAAAATCCCATGGATGGAGGAGCCTGGTGGGCTGCAGTCCATGGGAATGCACAGAGTCAGACACGACTGAAGTCTTAGCAGCAGTAGCAGCAAACTGAGTACCACTTAAAATCAATTGATTGGCTAATGATAACCAGGATTAAATTATACATACAATTGCCAAATGTAAAATATAAAAACTTCAAAGTTGTACTATTTTTTTAATGAATGTGTAAACATATCAGGCCCCAATATTGTTTCATAATAAAAATTTGCAAGACATTAATTGAGTTTAAAGCTTTGCTTAAGCAGAGGGAAAGTTCAAGGCATTTTCAAGTTGCTCATTAAAGTACTTTTCCTCTGTAAGTCAGAGGCTTGATGATTCATTTATTACTCCAGCCTTCCATTTTCAGAGCTCCCAAAAGAGAAGAATCTCTTTTCACATAAATGTGGGGCTACTTTTGTGGGAGAAGGGACCATTAAATAGAAGATTTCAAACTAGATTGAAAAATGATAACTACCACTGTAAAAACATTTAAGCAGAATAACTTATGTGTTATTATTTTAAAAGTATTAGTTTCTGATCTAAAGTTGAAGATGAGATCATCTGTATAACAAAATGTTCAATATAATCAATATAATGCTTTAAGATCCCTAGTCTCCAACAAAGCCTATATTGAAGATGATTTAATTATGTTTACACTTTTCAGGACTATCAGCATTAAAAACTGTTATTTTACCAGAGTAAATGTCTTTATTTCCACTAACGAGTAGAATGATGTGCTACTTATTAAATGACCCAAGAAAATGTGCTACCATCTTTTTGATATTGTTTAAAGTTTGTAGAAAATTCACATAAAATAAAATTGAATTTGTGTCTGTTTGCATGTGTATAGTTCTACAAATTTTAACACTACTATGGTCAATACAAAAAGGTCTTCAAAACAATTCCCTTTGCTATGTCTTTTCAGTCCCACTCTCCCTTCAATCCAGCATCTGGCAAAGAGTAATCTATTCTCCATCACTACAGTTTTGTCTTTTCGAAAATGCCATGCAAACGAAATGATTTATAAATATATGCCTTTTCAGACAAGCTTGTTTCACTCAGCAAAACACCCTCAAGATTCATTCCAATTTTTCTCTGTGTGCCAATAGTTTAGTCATTTTTTGGCAGAGTAGAATTTTATTATATGGAGGTTTCACCATTTGGTTTTCAATTTGGGCTTGCTTTGATTCCGGTCCTGGGTGATTATGATAAAGTTACTATATAAACCTGTATATGAGTTTTCTGAAAATTTAAGTTTTAATTATTCTATGGTAAATACTGAAATATGAAAATCCTGGGGCTTATGATAATTGTCAAAACTCAATTCAATATATTTGTGAGACTCTCTTATTTGACCAATCTTTGTGTTTATCCCTTCTCTAATAGATAACTTAAAATCAAAACTTTCTTTTTCTTTTCTCAAAATTGTTTTGGCTATTCTAATTCCTTTACCTTTTTATATAATTTATAATCACCTTGCCTTGTCTATGAGAGTCTCTACCAGAATTATGATTGAGACAGAACTAAATTTGTAGGTCATTTTAGCCAGAATTGTGACCTTTACCATTTGAGACTTATAATTTAAAAACACAATAATTTCATAGCTTTTAAACCAATTTTTATTTTACTAAACATGCACAAATATAAGAAATCCATAGAATATGTAAATAATATATTATATACACATAGTAACAATTTGATAATAAATTTTGTAGTGGCTTAAAAACACATATGTTTGTAAAATATCAGTGTAAGCTGAAACTTCAGTACTTTGGCCACCTCATGAGAAGAGTTGACTCATTGGAAAAGACTCTGATGCTGGGAGGGATTGGGGGCAGGAGGAGATGGGGACAACAGAGGATGAGATGGCTGGATGGCATCACTGACTTGATGGGCGTGAGTCTGAGTGAACTCTGGGAGTTGGTGATGGACAGGGAGGCCTAGCGTGCTGTGATTTATGGGGCTGCAAAGAGCGACACGACTGAGCGACTGAACTGAACTGAACTGAACCTACTTTCTGTAAATAGTTGAAATTACTCAATAGTTGCTTAGTTTGTATTTAAAAGAAAAAAAAAAAAAAGAAAAAAAAAAACTCACCAAAGCACTTAAGAGTAAAAATTAGCTTTTAAAAAATAAAATGAAAAAGAAAATTGGAAAAAAAAAAAAAAAAAAAAAAACAGTAGCTGGATCACATGTAATCATGGCTCCCTCTGTGTGTATGTTTGTGTGTGTCTTTGTGTTCGAAAATTTTAAAGTAGTAAGATTCAGAAGGAATCTTCATGCAAATTTCCTCCTTTAAAAGATAACCTAAAAACCAGATAAATTAAACTGCTTAACAAAAATCAATAACAATGCATTGTAAGAGCTAGAACAAACTCACTACTCTCTTATTCTATTTAACCTTACACACACTTCTTTGTATGGAAAGAAGAACTATACATCTAAGAAATATTCTAAATATTCTAAACAAGGTGGATATTATGAAAGTTCATCAAAAAGAGAGCAAGTTCTTTTTAAAGGTGACTTTAAAGATGTTTGGTGACAACTTGAGAATAATAAAATAGTCCTAAATTAATTTGTTGTACAACAAATGGCTGCTCTTTTAAAGTGTTTGGTCTTTATGAAGATAAATGAGACATATTTCTTTAGACTGCCATGGAGCAAAGCAAATTTAAATTTACTTTATAAGAACCAACAGAACTTTTCTATTGTAGAAAAGTAACTCTGTTTTCATTAGAGTAGTTTTAATCTGTAGTTTATTATTTTCATAGATTTTCTTGCTTAAAGCCATCTCTTAATTTTAAGAAAGACAAAGAAACCTGAAAGAAAAAAATTAAAGGGCTAGAAAGCAGTACGGAGAAGGCAATGGCAACCCACTCCAATACTCTCACCTGGAAAATCCCATGAACAGAGGAGCCTGGTAGGCTGCAGTCCATGGGGTCACTAAGAGTTGGACACGACTGAATGACTTCCCTTTCACTTTTCACTTTCATGCGCTGGAGAAGGAAATGGCAACCCACTCCAGTGTTCTTGCCTGGAGAATCCCAGGGATAGGGGAGCCCGGTCGGCTGCTGTCTATGGGGTTGCACAGAGTCGGACACGACTGAGGCAACTTAGCAGCAGCAGAAAGCAGTAACTATTCCAAGCCTTGGTTTATATTCCTAAACACTTTACGTATTTTGTGAAAGGTTGGCCAAATACATATGCTGTTGAATTAATGCTAAGTTGCAATACAAATTACATTCCAAAGAGGAAAGATTGGTTTTGAAGGGGAAGTTCTGCAGTAACCTTTGGCTATATCATATTTCCACACACCATGTTGGAATCCTTCCATTTGCTCACTCTCTTCAGATGCAGGCTCTATTTCTCCCCACCTTGGTCTGTTTTCTGAGAAGCTGTGTATCCTGTAGGTAAGGGATCCTTTGTCCCTGTCTTTTCCTATGATCCAGGCAACATGGAGTACCAGAAGACAGAACTGCAGGAGTAAGGTCAGGA
Source organism: Budorcas taxicolor (assembly GCF_023091745.1). NCBI lineage: Eukaryota > Metazoa > Chordata > Mammalia > Artiodactyla > Bovidae > Budorcas > Budorcas taxicolor. Next base: position 167,584,043 of record NC_068910.1, read on the forward strand.
GTTTAGTCCTCTGTCTTACTTTTGAGAAATTATTGAAGGCTGGCTATGCCTTCCCACTCGTTTCAGGTAATACTCTCCATACAGACCTGTCTCTTGGATGTGGTAACCACTCCTCCTCATGACACCTTTCTGTCTGGAAATGGTACCACAATATTACTAATTTGGGAATTCATTAAAACTTATGGTTTTTCTATAGCCCAAACCTTGTAGACATTGCCTGTATTAAACTGTCTCCAAATTGTACTAATTTAAATGTGTGATCTCTTTCTGTTGCAACCTTGACTAATAAAATATCATTTTCAAATATCATGTAAAATTGGATACAAAAAAATGAAACATATGTAAAAATTATGTTAATAATGATAATTATTGTATGATAATAAAATGACATGAATAAGGTGAACTCAATACTCAGCAAAACACTAGAAAATTGTCACTATCATCACACTAATCTACTTATGCCTGTACCTTCTTTCCTGTCTCCACTCAGGGAACAGTTTTATCACAGCATACATGCTATGTATTTATAAAGAATGAATTATCTTCCTTTGCTTGATTATGAGGTTCCTAAAATCAGTAATCTATTTGCATCATAGAATATAGCTAGTGGAGGTGATGCAATTCCAGCTAAGCTATTTTAAGTTATAAAAGATGATGCTGCTAACATAAAGAATCCAATATGCCAGCATTTGGAAAACTCAGTAGTGGCCACAAGACTGGAAAATGTCAGTTTTCATTCCAATTCCAGAGAAAGGCAATGCCAAAGAATGTTTAAACTGCTGCACAGTTGCACTCATTTCACATGCTAGCAAAGTAATACTCAAAATTTTTCAAGCTAGGCTTCAACAGTACATGAACTGAGAATTTCCAGATGTCCAAGCTGGATTTAGAAGAGGCAGAGGAACCAGAGATCAAATTGCCAACATATGTTGGATCATAAGAAAGCAAGATAATTCCAGAACAACATCTGCTTTATTGACTATGCTAAAGCCTCTGACTTTTTGGATACCACAAACTGTGGAAAGTTCTTAAAGAGATGGGAATACCAGACCCCCTGACCTGCCTCTTGAGAAACATGTATGCAGGTCAAGAAGCAACAGTTAGAACTGGACATGGAACAACAGACTGGTTCCAAATCAGGAAAAAGAGTACATTAAAGCTGTAAATTGTCACCCTGCTTATTTAAATCATATGCAGAGTACATCATGCAAAATGCTGGGCTGGATGAAGCACAAGCTGGAATCAAGATTGCAGGAGAAGTATCAATAACCTCAGTTATTCAGATGACACCAATCTTATGGCAGAAAGTGAAGAGGAACTAAAGAGCCTCTTGATAAAGGTGAAAGAGGAGAGTGAAAAACCTGGCTTAAAAATTACATTAAAAAGACAAAGATTTAGTCCCATCATTTCATGGCAACTAGATGGGGAAATAATGGAAACAGTGTCAGACTTTTTTGGGCTCCATAATCACTGTATATGGAGACTGTAACCATGAAACTAAAAGATGCTTGCTCCTTGGAAGAAAAGCTATGGCAAAGCTAGACAGCATATTAAAGTGCAGAGACATTGCTTTGAGATTGAGGGCAGAAGAAGAGGGTGTCAGAGGATGAGATGGCTGGATGGCATCACCGAAGCAATGGACATGAACTTGGGCAAACTTCGGGAGATGACAAGGGACAGGGAGGCTGCAGTCCATGTGGTTGCAAAGAGTTCGACAAGACTGGATGGCTGAACATCAACAACGTTTATTAAACATATGTGTATATATACATATGTAATTAGTAACTGTATAACATAGAGCATATAATTGTTTCATTGATATTGTATATGACAGTGAGGTTAGCTCTATCTGTCTCATGTTGAATTATTCCAATTACATTTACTATGATTACTAATATATATGAATTTTCTCAGTTGCTCACTTTTTCTTGGGTATTATCCAATTTTTCTGTGGTATTTTTTCTCTCCTTTTTATCCTTTAAAATAATTCAGTGGGGGACATAACTAAATGGGATCTAATAGACATAAAGTTTTCTGCATAGCAAAAAAAAATTAATAAAACAAAACAAAAAGACAACCTATGGGATGGGAGAAAATAATTGCAAATGATATAACAGATAAGGGGGTGCATGCTAACACATTTCAGTCATGTCCAACTCTTTGAGACCTGATGGACTGTAGCCCGCCAGGCTCCTCTGTCCATGGGATTCTCCAGGCAAGAATACTGGAATGGGTAGTCATTCCATTCTCTAGGGGATCTTCCCAACCCAGGAGTTGAACACATGTCTCCTGCATTACAGGCGGATTCTTTACCATTGCTCCACTGGGGAAGCCCCAATAGATATGGGGCCAGTATCCAAAATATATAAATAATTTTATATATAAAAAATATATAAATAATTTTGAATTATTCTCATTCAAAATAATTTAGAATGAGAAGAACTGAATAGACATTCTTTTTATTTTTTTTATTTTTTTTAATTTTTATTTTTACTTTATTTTTCTTTACAATACTGTATTGGTTTTGCCATACATTGACATGAATCCACCACGGGTGTACATGCGTTCCCAAACATGAACCCCCCTCCCACCTCCCTGCCCATAACATCTCTCTGGGTCATCACCGTGCACCAGCCCCAAGCATGCTGTATCCTGCGTCAGAAGAGAATATGAAGATGGCTACCAGGCACATGTAAAGATGCTCAATATCACTAATCATCAGGGAAATGAAAATTTAAAACCAAACTAAGCTATTGTGTCATATTTGTCAAAATGGCTATCATTAAAAATAGCACAAATAACAAATATTGGGGAGGATGTGAATAAAAGGGAACCCTTGTATCCTGTTTGTGGTAATGTAAACTAGTGCAACTATAATGGAACAGTATGTAGGTTTCTAAAAAAAAAAAAAAAGATAGAACTACCATATGACCTAGGAATTCTACTCCTGGGTATATATATAAAAAACAAAAACAAACAAACAAACAAAAAAAAACAACACTGACTTGAAAAGATATGTGCACCTCAATGTTCATATTATTTACAACTGGTGAGATAAGGAAGCAACCTAAGTGTCTCTATCAACAGATGAATGGTTAAAGAAGGTGTGGTGTGTGTGTGTGTGTGTGTGTATGTATATGTGTGTGTGTGTGTGTACAGGCTTCCAAGATGGCTCTAGTGGTAAAGAACACACCTGCCAATTTAGGAGATGTAAGAGACACAGGTTCAATCCCTGGGTAGGGAAAATCTCCTGGAGGAGGGCAGGGCAACCCACTCCAGTGTTCTTACCTGGAGAATCCCATGGACAGAGGAGCCTGGAGGGCTCTAGTCCATAGGGTTGCACATAGACCCAACTAAAGTGACTAAACTTGCATACATATGTGTGTATGTGTATGTGTGTATAACATGATATTCAGTTCAGTTCAGTTCAGTCGCTCAGTCGTGTCCCACTCTGCAACCCCATGGATCACAGCACACCAGGCCTCCTGTTCATCGTCAACTCCCGGAGTTCACTCAAACTCACGTCCATTGAATCGGTGACGCCATCAAGCAATCTCATCCTCTGTCGTCCCCTTCTCCTCCTGCCCCCAATCCCTCCCAGCATCAGTCTTTTCCAATGAGTCAACTCTTCGCATAAGGTGGCCAAAATACTGGAGTTTCTGCTTTAACATTATTCCTTCCAAACAAATCCCAGGGCTGATCTCCTTCAGAATTACTAAGCCATAAAAAAGAATGTCATATACAACAACATGGATGGACTTGGTATAATATCACTTGTATGTAGAATCTAATCAATACAACAACCTACTGGATGTTACAAAAAAGAAGAAAACTCTCAGAAATAGAGAAAAATTCTAGTGGTTACTGGTGGGGAAAAAGAAGGAGGGAGGGGCATATAAGGGTAGAGATTGAGAGGTACAAACTATTATAAATGAAACAAGCTACAAGAATATATTGTACAATGCTGAGAACATAGGCACTATTTTATAATGACTTTAAATGAAGTATAACTTTTAATAACTGTTAGTCACTATACTGTACACCTGTAACTTCAATACAACATTCAAATAAATTAAAAAATAAAATAATAAAAATAATTCAGTGATAGTTGTTCATTTGTTTGTTTTTATTCTATCTTTATTTCTCTACTTCTTTTGTCATTATACAAATGTATTGACAGTTATTTTTAAATTTATAATAAATACCTTGTAAAGTCTATAGTTAACTTCCATCTTCCCCAAAGTAAAATGACCTCAAAACATTTTTTTTCAAATCCTTTTTCCCAGTTTATATGTGATTCTTGTCTAATATTTAAGCTCTTTTAAAAACATTGCACTAATATTATAATTTCTATAAAGTAGTAGTTACAGTAATATCAGTATCTAACACATATTGTATTTTCTATTCATCAAGCATATGCTGTAGTCTATTCACTGATTTAATCTTCACAAAATTCTATAATAAGCTATTATTAACCTTCATTATACTAGTGAATAAGCTGAGACACAGAATAGGTAAATAAGTTTACTCATGTTAATCATTTAATGAGTACCAGAGGTGACTTGAAAATCATACTGTTTAGGCACATAACATGCTTTTAACTGTAACACTGCACAGTAGAAAACAGTGTTTAGATTTAACTCAGTATTTATTATTATTTGTTTACATTTATTATTGAAACTTGCAACTTGCTTCTAAAATCATTTGTGTCTCTTCAAAGACATTTTTTAGAATTTATCCTAGCTTAGAGCTGTTACTGTTAAAATCTCTCAGGTTTTGTTTACCAGCATATAGTGTTCTTTTCTTCCATTTTTTAAAGATAGTTTTTGCAGTTTATCTCAGTGCTTTGAAGATATTACTCCTCTTTTTTCTGATTTCATATTTGCCAGTGAAAATAATGTTGTCAATTTAATTTCTGTTCTCTTTTCACTGGCGAGGTGTAAGATCTTTTCTTTGTTTTTGATACTATTGAGATCATTGATGTTTCAATACAATACATCTGAAGGTAGATATCTTATTTGTGTTCTTGGCAATTTACTGGTCTTAAGTGCACTTGAAGTTTTATTTTTCAAATACTTTGTAAAATTCTGGTTTACTATTGTCTCTTTCTTTACTTTCTCTGTTCTTTCCTGAAAATCTACTATGGTCTCTGTTACACTAGCTTAATCTGCCCCTTTTAATTGTTAATCTCTTTTATCCTTTTCTATATTCTTTTGGGTTTGAGCTGCAGCATCAGCAATTTTTTTTCAGCATATCTTCCAATTTAATATTTCTATTTCAGCTGGCTTGAAACTGCTATTTAAATAATCTGTTAGTTTTTAATTCAAATCATTACCTTTAAAATATTCCATTCAATTCTTTTACAAGTCTGGCTTCCCTGGTGGCTCAGTCGGTAAGGAGTCCGCCTGCAATGCAGGAGACCTGGGTTCCATTCTTGGGTCAGAAAGATCCTCTAGAGAAGGAGATGGCAACCCACTTCAGAGGAGCCTGGTGGCCTACAGTCCAAAAGGGTCTCAAGAGTCAGACACGACTGAGCAACTAAACCTACCTACCTATATTGTTTTATTTTAGTCTTTGTTCCTTGTTCATTTTTGTATGTCTAGTTTTGATTTCTTTAACCATTTTCCATTTGGTGATCTTATATATTGTATGTGATAGTGTGTTGATTCTAATTTATGAAATCTTTGGGAGTAATCTTTGCTGTTTATTTATAAGTATTTGTAATTTTTGTCATTTCAGGCTTAGGTATTCTGGATTTTGAACTACTGAAAGTCTAAATTGAGTACCTACATTGAGCATGCTTTCACTAGAAATTTTCCTCTTAATTTTGCTTTTATGAGCACCTGTTATTATGAAGATGCTGGTGTAGTCCAGGTGTTCCAGGGTCAGTTCCAAAACTCTGCAGGGCGCCAGAGTTTACTCTTTCAATTGCAATGCTGTAAATATGTGCACTCAAGGTAACCCACTATATTTCTAGTTCCATATATTTACTGAGAGATATACTTTGTTTTCTCTGAATCAAGCTACACAAATGTTAGAATGTTATACAGGTGTGGTTGTATTTTAGCATGCAATTTCTTTAGAATATTTAGTTTGCATGCCACCCAACATATACCATTTTGAAGGTATTTAATTTCTAAATACAAATAAATAATCATATTACTTAAAATACTTCTCAGATATTTTTATGATCATTTGTTCATCTAACATCAGATAGACATTAGGATGTGGAGTAATTATAAAAATGTAAATAAAACAAATATCCCAAGGTAATAAGTAGTTCTTCCTTTATGCTAAGTTTCACCTATTATTTCAGGGAAGATTGCAATTTTATGAAATATAGGTAAGTAGAAACACAACAGAAGATATTACCAACTAATAGGTATAATTGGAGTGTCTAAGTAATTTTAGATAATCTAATGGCTATAGATTAGTTGTAATTTTGAGGAAATGGTATTTTTTCAAATTCCCTAGCAAGTGGTGACAGGTCAGGATTAAAAGATAGAATGCAGGACTCCCAGTAAACAACAAATAACTTTTTCCTAATAAATATGTCCTGGATCCTAAAACAAGCATTTTTTTTTTTTTTTTTGCTCTTGTTAAATTCCCTTTTAGTTGCTGTTCATGTATTTTTATCTTCTTCATATGACAACATTATTTCTGGAATATGTCATTTTATCCTTGTCAGTGTTAAAATACCTAGTACATATCAAATCTTTATCAATGTTTGTAAAACATATGCTGTATAGGAAGGGAATATATATAATATATTTAAGTAGCAGCTCAGGGGCTTAGAAAGGTACTAGAAATGTAACAGGAGGTCAGGGAGCTTAGAAAATGAAAAGAGGGCCCAGAGTTTTGACAACATAAAATTCATATCTGCCTAAATTAAATGCTATAGAATATTGATCCTGAGAATCAATAAATTCAGAAAACATATCTTAATATCTTTATTATATTACGGATCATCTCAATATTTGTTAAAATATGATTTACATTGAAGAGAAGACAGAGTTGCTTCAGATCTTTATTCTTGAATATATTTTCCATACACCATAGACATTTCTATATCTAAGCTACAACATAGGTCTGTAAAATATGCTGGCTCAAAGTAATTTCTGTCTGGATGAGACTTAAAAAAAAAAAAACCCATAAGTTAAGAATCCATCTATTTTTATGCCTTTTTTGCCAAGTTATACATATTTAAATGACCATCTTTCTAGTAAATTATTTTCAGAGCATAGAAAAGCTCATGTTTGAGAAGAGAACCAAAGAAATGTGTATGACAATTCACTTAGTATATCACAAAACAAAACAGATGTCTTCAGTGTGCGCTGTTGCACTTGATAAAATGAAAATTGGAAATTGTCACTATTGATTGATGGCACTGCTATCAAGCCCCTGGCAGGCTACATCAATGTTAAATATTTTGAACTTTTTCATAGAGTTCTGGAGGTGAAAAGCCAAAAAATGTATTGCTTTATCCAAGTGCCTTTATAGTCCATGGAATTCTCCAGGCCAGAGTACTGGAGTAGGTAGCCTTTCCCTTCTCCAGGGGATCTTCCCAACCAGGGATCAAACTCAGGTCTCCTGCATTGGAGGTGAATTCTTTACCAGCTGAGCCACTAGGGAAGCCCAAGAATACTGGAGTGGTTAGCCTATCCTTTTGCTAGGGGATCTTCCTGACCCAGGAATCGAACCAGGGTCTCCTACATTGCAGGAGGATTCTTTACCAATTGAGTTACTAAGGAAGCCCCTAGGATAGATAAGCCTACAAATTTTAAACCTGATGCCTATGGTCATGATAAGAGCTGCAACAAAATATAAGCCCTTTTATATTTCTTTAGAATAATGCTTCTCACACTGTGTACAAGAGATCCTTTTATTTTAACTGGGCCTTACAGAATTGTGAGCCTAGTGTTTGCTGGAAGGTAACTCTCAGTCCCAACACCTTCCCAGAAGCATATTAGTATTTAGTATAATTCTAGTCTGATATTAATAAATTTAATAACTACTGACTTAGTTTGTAGTTTTTTTCTTCTTCTTCTTCTTTTTTTTTTTTTACATGATAGTATACATGTTACAATGCCATTCTCCCAAATCATCCCACCCTCTCCCTCTCCCTCTGAGTCCAAAAGTCCACTATACAAATCTGTGTCTTTTTTGCTGTCTTGCATACAGTGTCGTCATTGCCATCTTTCTAAATTCCATATATATGTGTTAGTATACTGTATTGGTGTTTTTCTTTCTGGCTTACTTCACTCTGTATAATCGGCTCCAGTTTCATCCATCTCATCAAAACTGATTCAAATGTATTCTTTTTAACGGCTGAGTAATACTCCATTGTGTATATGTACCACTGCTTTCTTATCCATTCATCTGCTGATGGACATCTAGGTTGTTTCCATGTCCTGGCTATTATAAACAGTGCTGCGATGAACATTGGGGTACATGTGTCTCTTTCAATTCTGGCTTCCTCGGTGTGTATGCCCAGCAGTGGGATTGCTGGGTCATAAGGTAGTTTTATTTGCAATTTTTTAAGGAATCTCCACACTGTTCTCCAAAGTGGCTGAACTAGTTTGCATTCCCACCAACAGTGTAGGAGGGTTCCCTTTTCTCCACACCCTCTCCAGCATTTATTGCTTGCAGATTTTTGGATTGCAGACATTCTGACTGGTGTGAAGTGGTATCTCATTGTGGTTTTAATTTGCATTTCTCTAATAATGAGTGATGTTGAGCATCTTTTCATGTGTTTGTTAGCCATCTGTATGTCTTTGCAGAAATGTCTATTTAGTTCTTTGGCCCATTTTTTGATTGGGTCGCTTATTTTTCTGGAATTGAGCTGCATAAGTTGCTTGCATATTTTTGAGACTAGTTGTTTGTCAGTTGCTTCATTTACTATTATTTTCTCCCATTCAGAAGGCTGTCTTTTCACCTTGCTTATATTTTCCTTTGTTGTGCAGAAGCTTTTAATTTTAATTAGATCCCATTTGTTTATTTTTGCTTTTATTTCCAGTATTCTGGGAGGCGGATCATAAAGGATCCTGCTGTGATTTATGTCGGACAGTGTTTTGCCTATGTTCTCCTCTAGGAGTTTTATAGTTTCTGGTCTTACATTTAGATATTTAATCCATTTTGAGTTTATTTTTGTGTGCGGTGTTAGAAAGTGATCTAGTTTCATTCTTTTACAGGTGGTTGACCAGTTTTCCCAGCACCACTTGTTAAAGAGATTGTCTTTACTCCATTGTATATTCTTGCCTCCTTTGTCAAAGATAAGGTGTCCATCGGTGTCTGGATTTATCTCTGGGCTTTCTATTTTGTTCCATTGATCTATATGTCTGTCTTTGTGCCAGTACCATACTATCTTGATGACTGTGGCTTTATAGTAGAGCCTGAAGTCAGGCAAGTTGATTCCTCCAGTTCCATTCTTCTTTCTCAAGATTGCTTTGGCTATTCGAGGTTTTTTGTATTTCCATACAAATCTTGAAATTATTTGTTCTAGTTCTGTGAAAAATATGGCTGGTAGCTTGATAGGGATTGCATTGAATTTGTAAATTGCTTTGGGGAGTATACTCATTTTCACTATATTGATTCTTCCAATCCATGAACATGGTATATTTCTCCATCTATTAGTGTCCTCTTTGATTTCTTTCATCAGTGTTTTATAGTTTTCTATATATAGGTCTTTAGTTTCTTTAGGTAGATATATTCCTAAGAATTTTATTCTTTTCGTTGCAATGGTGAATGGAATTGTTTCCTTAATTTCTTTTTCTATTGTCTCATTATTAGTGTATAGGAATGCAAGGGATTTCTGTGTGTTGATTTTATATCTTGCAACTTTACTATATTCATTGATTAGCTCTAGTAATTTTCTGGTGGAGTCTTTAGGGTTTTCTATGTAGAGGATCATGTCATCTGCAAACAGTGAGAGTTTTACTTCTTCTTTTCCAATTTGGATTCCTTTTATTTCTTTTTCTGCTCTGATTGCTGTGGCCAAAACTTCCAGAACTATGTTGAATAGTAGCGGTGAAAGTGGGCACCCTTGTCTTGTTCCTGACTTCAGGGGAAATGCTTTCAATTTTTCACCATTGAGGATAATGTTTGCTGTGGGTTTGTCATATATAGCTTTGATTATGTTGAGGTATGTTCCTTCTATCCCTGCTTTCTGGAGAGTTTTTATCATAAATGGATGTTGAATTTTGTCAAAGGCCTTCTCTGCATCTATTTTGAGATATTCATATGGTTTTTATTTTTCAATTTGTTAATGTGGTGAATTACATTGATTGATTTGCGGATATTGAAGAACCCTTGCACCCCTGGGATAAAGCCCACTTGGTCATGGTGTATGATCTTTTTAATGTGTTGTTGGATTCTGATTGCTAGAATTTTGTTGAGGATTTTTGCATCTATGTTCATCAGTGATATTGGCCTGTAGTTTTCTTTTTTTGTAGTATCTTTGTCAGGTTTTGGTATTAGGGTGATGGTGGCCTCATAGAATGAGTTTGGAAGTTTATCTTCCTCTCCAATTTTCTGAAAGAGTTTGAGTAGGATAGGTGTTAGCTCTTCTCGAAATTTTTGGTAGAATTCAGTTGTGAAGCCGTCTGGACCTTGGCTTTTGTTTGCTGGAAAATTTCTGATTACAGTTTCAATTTCCGTGCTTGTGATGGGTCTGTTAAGATTTTCTATTTCTTCCTGGTTCAGTTTTGGAAAATTGTACTTTTCTAAGAATTTGTCCATTTCTTCCACATTGTCCATTTTATTGGCATATAACTGCTGATAGTAGTCTCTTCTGATCCTTTGTATTTCTGTGTTGTCTGTCGTGATCTCTCCATTTTCATTTCTAATTTTATTGATTTGATTTTTCTCTCTTTGCTTCTTGATGAGTCTGGCTAATGGTTTGTCAATTTTATTTATCCTTTCAAAGAACCAGCTTTTGGCTTTGTTGATTTTTGCTATGGTCTCTTTTGTTTCTTCTGGACTTATTTCTGCCCTAATTTTTAAGATTTCTTTCCTTCTACTAACTCTGGGGTTCTCCAATTCTTCCTGTTCTAGTTGCTTTAGGTGTAGAGTTGGGTTATTTATTTGACTTTTTTCTTGTTTCTTGAGGTATGCCTGTATTGCTATGAACTTTCCTCTTAGCACTGCTTTTATAGTGTCCCACAGATTTTGGGTTGTTGTGTTTTCATTTTCATTAGTTTCTATGCATATTTTGATTTCTTTTTTGATTTCTTCTGTGATTTGTTGGTTATTCAGAAGTGTGTTGTTCACCCTCCATATGTTGGAATTTTTAATAGTTTTTCTCCTGTAATTGAGATGTAATCTTAATGCATTATGGTCAGAAAAGATGCTTGGAATGATTTCGATTTTTTTGAATTTATCAAGTTTAGATTTATGGCCGAGGATGTGATCTATCCTGGAGAATGTTCCATGAGCACTTGAGAAAAAGGTGAAATTCATTGTTTTGGGGTGAAATGTCCTATAGATATCAATTAGGTCTAACTGGTCTAATGTATCATTTAAAGTTTGCGTTTCTTTGTTAATTTTCTGTTTAGTTGATCTGTCCATAGGTGTGAGTGGGGTATTAAAGTCTCCCACTATTATTGTGTTATTGTTAATTTCCCCTTTCATACTTGTTGGCATTTGTCTTACATATTGCGGTGCTCCTATATTGGGTGCATATATATTTATAGTTGTTATATCTTCTTCTTGGATTGATCCTTTGATCATTATGTAGTGGCCTTTTTTGTCTCTTTTCACAGCCTTTGTTTTAAAGTCTACTTTATCAGATATGAGTATTGCCACTCCTGCTTTCTTTTGGTCTCTATTTGCATGGAATATCTTTTTCCAGCCCTTCACTTTCAGCCTGTATGTGTCCCTTGTTTTGAGGTGGGTCTCTTGTAAGCAGCATATAGAGGGGTCTTGTTTTTTGTATCCATTCGGCCAGTCTTTGTCTTTTGGTTGGGGCATTCAACCCATTTACGTTTAAGGTAATTATTGATAAGTATGATCCTGTTACCATTTACTTTATTGTTTTGGGTACGGGTTTATACACCCTTTTTGTGTTTCCTGTCTAGAGAATATCCTTTAGAATTTGTTGGAGAGCTGGTTTGGTGGTGCTGAATTCTCTCAGCTTTTGCTTGTCTGTAAAGCTTTTGATTTATGTAAATCCTTCATATTTGAATGAGATCCTTGCTGGGTACAGTAATCTGGGCTGTAGGTTATTTTCTTTCATCACTTTAAGTATGTCTTGCCATTCCCTCCTGGCCTGAAGAGTTTCTATTGAAAGATCAGCTGTTATCCTTATGGGAATCCCCTTGTGTGTTATTTGTTGTTTTTCCCTTGCTGCTTTTAATATTTGTTCTTTGTGTTTGATCTTTGTTAATTTGACTAATATGTGTCTTGGGGTGTTTCACCTTGGGTTTATCCTATTTGGAACTCTCTGTGTTTCCTGGACTTGGGTGGTTATTTCCTTCCCCATTTTAGGGAAGTTTTCAACTATTATCTCCTCAAGGATTTTCTCATGGTCTTTCTTTTTGTCTTCTTCTTCTGGGACTCCTATAATTCGAATGTTGGAGCATTTCATATCGTCCTGGAGGTCTCTGAGATTGTCCTCATTTCTTTTAATTAATTTTTCTTGTTTCCTCTCTGATTCATTTATTTCTACCATTCTATCTTCTATTTCACTAATCCTATCTTCTGCCTCCGTTATTCTGCTATTTGTTGCCTCCAGAGTGTTTCTGATCTCATTTATTGCATTATTCATTATATATTGACTCTTTTTTATTTCTTCTAGGTCCTTGTTAAACCTTTCTTGCATCTTCTCGATCCTTGTCTCTAGGCTATTTATCTGTGATTCCATTTTGATTTCAAGATTTTGGATCATTTTCACTATCAATATTCGGAATTCTTTCTCAGGTAGATTCCCTACCTCTTCCTCTTTTGTTTGGTTTGGTGGGCAACTCTCCTGTTCCTTTACCTGCTGAGTATTCCTCTGTCTCTTCATCTTGATTATATTGCTGCATTTGGGGTGCCCTTTTTATATTCTGGTAATTTGTGGAGTTCTCTTTATTATGGAGCTTCCTCATTGTGGGTGGGGTTGTATCAGTGGCTTTCTAGGTTTCCTGGTTAGGGAGGCTTGTGTTGGAGTTCTGGTGGGTGGGGCTGGGTTTCTTCTCTCTGGAGTGCAGCGGAGTGACCAGTAATGGGTTATGAGATGTCAAAGGTTTTGGAGTAACTTTGAGCTGCCTGTATATTGAAGCTCAGGGGTGTGTTCCTGTGTTGCTGGAGAATTTGTGTGGTATGTCTTGTTCTGGACCTTGTTGGTCCTTGGGTGGAGCTTGGTTTCAGTGTAGGTATGGAGGCATTTGATGAACTCCTATTGCTTAATGTTCCCTGAATTCAGGAGTTCTCTGATGTTTTCAGGCTTTGGACTTAAGCCTCCTGCTTCTGGTTTTCAGTTTTCTTTTTACAGTAGCCTCAAGACTTCTCCATCTATACAGCACCGATGATAAAACATCTAGGTTAAAGATGAAAAGTTTCTCCACATTGAGGGACACTCAGAGAGGTTCACTGAGTTACAAGGAGAAGAGAAGAGGGAGGGGGTAGTTAGAGGTGACTGGAATGAGATGCGGTGAGATAAAGAGAGAGCAAGCTAGCCAGTAGTCACTTCCTTATGTGTGCTCCATAGTCTGGACTGCTCAGAGGTATTTACAGAGTTATACAGGGAAGAGGAGAGGGAGGATGTAGACAGAGGTGGCCAGGAGGATAAGAGAGAGGAATGAGAAGGAGAGAGACAAATCCTGCCAGTAACCAGTTCCTTAGGTGTTCTCCACCGTCTGGAACACACAGAGATTCACAGAGTTGGATAGAGAAGAGATGGGGGAGAAAAGAGACAGAGGCCACCTGGTGGAGAAAAAGGAGAGTCCAAAGGAGAAGAGAGTAGTCAAGCCAGTAATCTTGCTCTCAGGTAAAATTGGGTAGTGAAGTTTGGGTTTTTAAATGTACAAAATTGACAACAAAACCCAACGAGCAAAGATTAAAAATCTAGAGTAGAGGTTGGATTTTCAAAAATACAATATTAAAGAAAAGAAGCAGAAGGAGAAAGGAAAAAAGAAAAAAAAAAGCCACAAGAATTATTAAAAAAAAAACAAAAACACGAATAACCACCCAAAGACTATATATGGTGTTTGCCTTAAAAAATAAATAAATAAATAAAAAGAGTCGTTTTTTTTTTTTGAATAGTAATAATAGGTTATAGAAATAAGAATTAGAGGAGAAATAGACAACTATTAAAAAAAAGTTAGAGAAAAAAAGAAAAAAAAAAAAGGAACGATTTTAAAAATAGTAAAAATATATCTGGCCCTTCTCTGATGTGGGCAGTGTGGGGTCACTTCCAAGGTGGTTCCCTCTGTTTAACTTCTTCTTTATGCTGGTTTTTTAGGCTCACTAGTTCAGTCACGCTGTGGGGAGGGGGGATGCTGCAAACAAATAGCGCTGTCGTGTGCACACAGTGTCTCAGCCCCGCTGAACCTGTCCCTTCTCACGGCGTACAAACCGCTCCGGCTCTACGATGCACAGCCAGTAACCGTCTGAGGCCGGCCCTAGGCTGCGTGCACTTCCCCGGTCTAAGCTGCTCAGGTTCGGCGCTCAGGTAGCCCTCAGAGGCACAGATTCGATTGGGACTGCATTTCGTGCCCATCCCAGGTCCGAGTAGCTCAGGAGTTTGGCGAGCGCGATTGTTGCGACTTGTCGCCTTTTCTGCCTCTGCTGCTCAGTTTTCTGGGTGGACCGCTGGCGCTCCTTGTGAGGCAGATGGTGACTGTCCAGCACCCCCTGAAGTCTTAGCAAAGAAGCCTGCTTGCAGTTTGGTAAGTGAAGTCTCTCCGGGTCTGCAATTGCCCCTTTCCAGCCCTTACAGCTCTGGCTGCCTGTCCCCGGCAGGGGGGTGGTCTGCAGCCAGCTTTTTCCGTTCTGTCCTTTGTGCTGTGCTTGGTCCTGGCGGTGTCTTATGTTCGAGCTTTTCGTGTGGTAGCTATCCCACAGTCTGGTTTGCTAGCCCAATTTAGATTGTTCTGGTTGCGCGTGGGGCGTTCCTGCCTGATTCTTACAAAGCACTGCAGCCCGCGCCTCCCGTGCTTCCCTGCCCTGCCCCCACTTCCTAGTGGCAGATGCAGGCATCTATGCTGCTTTTCCGCTGGGGGAGTTACTGTTGGGCTTGTAATCTCTTGGTTTTAATTATTTATTTATTTTTCCCTTCCTGTTGTGTTGCCCTCTGTGTTTCCAAGGATCGCCACAGACTCGGCAGGGAGAGTGTTTCCTGGTGTTTGGAAACCTCTCTTCTTAAAGTTCCCTGCACGGGACGGGCTTCCCTTCCTGGGACGGAGCTCCCTCCCCACCTCCTTTGTCTCCTTCGTCTTTTATATTTTTTCCTACCTGTTTTTGAAGACAATGGTCTGCTTTTCTGGTTGCCTGATGTCCTCTGCCAGCCTACAGAAGTTGTTTTGTGGAGTTTGCTCAGCATTGAAATGTTCTTTTGAGGAATTTGTGAGGGAGAAAGTGGTCTTCCCATCCTAATCCTCTGCCATCTTAGGACCGCCCTCCTCAGTTTGTAGTTTTTAAGCTACACAATTTCAGGGCTGATTTATATGCTCAGATATTTTTTCATGTGAAAGACATCATATCATTTTTCTTAAAATCATGGCACTCACCGTTTAGACTGGGAAGTGCAAAACTGCTCTCTAGAGTGACAAGGAAACCATAGGCAGGGTCTCATGTCCTCAAAACATGTTTTCAACTTTTTTCTAGTGCAAAAGATTCAACACACCTATTTTTATGATATTGAATTAAAACTTAAAAAGCTGTGATGGCCTTGACATGTGAAGATAGTAGTGAAATTGATAAGCTTTATTAGTGAATCGTAATTAATTGGTAACTACTTTCTCATATTATTTCTTGAGAACAGTTTTTAAGTTGAAATGGAAATCAGAACTACTGCAACAAAAAGGTAATTATGGGGGACAGAGGATTAGTAAAAGGTAAGAGACTTCAGACACAAAAAGGAGTCTGGCCAAATTAACAATTCTTATGTAAAATGGCATATCATGTTTTATTTCTTTCCTCATCTCTGCATCATTCCTTCTTATATCTGAACATCAAAATTGTTTGTGCACCCAAATAAAGGGTGACAGAATTCATTCCCTACAGTTCTCATCTAATTTATAAGGCCAATAACCCCAAAACATACCTCAGTTCCAATTCAAACTTTCCAAGAAAAGATTACCAATCTTGATTAAATGTCCACATTGGGATAATGCTGAAGAGCACACTGCTGTAACTAAGTTGAAGGTATTGAAACGATTTGCAGTGAACAAAGAGCCTAGACAAACTTCTGCTTTTCTCAAGTACATTTGTCCTTTTACCTATGCAAATGCACACCTGTGCACACAAACACACACACACACACACTACACATACAACACAAACATACCTATACTCTTTTCCTCTTACATTCAATTTCTACAAAGTCCAATTATTCATCTAAAAGCCAGAAAGACACCTGCCTCTCTTCCAAAGCGAAATAACCTAGAGTGATATCCTAAAGTGATGTGCATGTTGGGATGTCCTGGCCAGTTTTCTGAGTCCTCTAACAATGTGAAATTTTACACTTATTGTAGAGAACTGTTTGACAGGATTTACTAAAGCTGGTGGCTCAGTGGTTAAGATTCCACCCACAATGCAGGAGACACAGGTTTGATCCCTGATCCCCTGGAGAAGGAAATGGCAACCCCCTCCAGTATTCTTGCCTGGGAAATCCCATGGACAGAGAAGCTTGGCAGGTTACAATCTATAGGGTCACAAAAGAGTTGAACATGACTTAGTAACTAAATAACAAAAACAAAACAAATAAACCTGAACATATGTACATCCAAATACAAGCAATTATACTTCTAGATATATGTACAACATAAATTAAAACCACAAGACATGTACAAAATGTTTAGAGGAGTATTATTCATAAATACTCAAATTAGAAAGCATCAATTATTCACCAACAGTAGAATGAATAACTATATTTGGCTATATTAATATAATGGAATACTATTTCAAAATGTAAATTGACAAACTTCTGCTACACACAACAATTATAAATTTCATAAGCATAATATAGGTAAAGTAAATGAGATATGACAGTCAATATGGTATTTACAAATTTGTACATAGTTCAAAAGAGGAAAAAGTAATGCAAAATGATAGAAATAGGATATTAGTTTCAATCTGGAGAAGGGGAAAGAACAATAGTCCCAAGGAGTACTCTGCACTTAATTTTGGTTAATGACATGTAAGAAAAGGAAAAGCAGCCTTTGACTTACCGGCCAGCCTAGATATTATTAACTTTTACTGTTTAGGTAAAAACAACAACAACAACAACAGCAACTTGCTATTTCCTCAGCAAAGTTATGCAGAAATAACCAATTTTGAGGGTATATGTGAAATTCACTTACTCCTTGGAAGAAAAGTTATGACCAACCTAGATAGCATATTCAAAAGCAGAGACATTACTTTGCCAACTAAGGTCCGTCTAGTCAAGGCTATGGTTTTTCCCGTGGTCATGTATGGATGTGAGAGTTGGACTGTGAAGAAAGCTGAGCGCCAAAGAATTGATGCTTTTGAACTGTGGTGTTGGAGAAGACTCTTGAGATTCCCTTGGACTGCAAGGAGATTCAACCAGTCCATTCTAAAGGAGATCAACCCTGGGATTACTTTAGAAGGAATGATGCTAAAGCTGAAACTCCAGTACTTTGGCCACCTGATGCAAAGAGTTGACTCATTGGAAAAGACTCTGATGCTGGGAGGGATTGGGGGCAGGAGGAGAAGGGGACGACAAAGGATGAGATGGCTGGATCGCATCACCGATTCGATGGAGGTGAGTTTGAGTGAACTTTGGGAGTTGGTGATGAACAGGGAGGCCTGGCATTCTGCAATTCATGGGGTTGCAAATAGTCAGACATGACTGAGTGACTGAACTGAACTGAACTGATGTGAAATTCAAATAAAAAATAAACCAACTATGTGAATGTTTAGGTAAAATGCATTAGGATATGTCAAGAAACTTGCCAAAATGACACCTTTCCTAATAATCCTTTAATCTGTTATTACATTCTAGTGTTATCTTCAGATTAATGTGCATCTACAGGCAAAATCTTCAGTGAGATAAGCTTGCCATCATGACAATTGTGTTCAAAAAGGAAATAAACATTTAGTAAGTTGTTTAGACACCTTGGGCTTCCCTAGTGACTCAGATGGCAAAGAATCTGCCTGCCTATACCACAGATGCAGGAAATTTGTGTTCAGTTCTACTGTCAGGAAGATCTCCTGGAGAAAGAAATGGCAACCTTCTCTGGTATTCTTGCCTGGAGAATCCCACTGACAGAGGAGTCTGGCAGGCTACAGTCCATAGTGTAGGAAAACTGACACAACTGAGCACTAAGACAAACAGTGATAGCCTTAGCTCTCAATCACCATTAGCCAAGAATTAGTTCTGCCTTCAACTCCAATTCAATTTCTTTGTCATGTAAACCTCCAATTTTTTGCTTTAAAAATCTCCTGGTTTTACTCCCTAGAAGGGTGTTCTTTGGATTCCTACCTGAATCCATGTGCACCCCGCAACTTTGATCTGACCCAAATAAATACCATTTGCTTGATTATTGCCTCCTAGGATTGTTTAGGTTGATAGTTCATAAAAGCACCACATTTTCATTTTTTCCACAGACTTAGGTCATAACAAGTAAATAAACACATTATTCATTTGCTTGGCCAAATAATATCAGTAATTTTGTAAAGTATTTGAGGTAAGTATAGAAAGTTCTTGGAAAAGATATCAGACAGGAAGGAAATCAAGACATGACTGAGTTGCCAGAAGAAGCATTTTCAGCCAAACTAGCAAAAACTCTCCACCTTGAGAGACCATGAGTAGAAATTCTTTAAGCCATTTTCAATGGCATAAATGAAATAAAATGAAGTTTTTAAAAAACAAACCTGATGGAATATCTATTGCCTTATCATACCCTTGAAGGAAGTAACTCATACTAGAATATTAGGATATCATACAGAGGCAAGGCATTTAGTGGAAAGGGCAGAATAAGCCCTAAGAGATAATATAGCATCAGGTCAAAGACTTACCTGATATCTTTAGCATTCATTCACAAAAAAAAAAAATATTAAAATAAGCATTAAAGATGCCACGGTCAGAATCCCTCTCTCTCTCTGTTTGAGTAATCTAGGAGAGAAATAAGAATAGAAGTAGAATATTCCAAATTATTTTTGATCTTTACATATTGTGAAGTCGCTCAGTCATGTCTGACTCTTTGAGGTCCCATGGACTATACTCTACCAGGCTTCTCTGTCCATGGGATTTTCCAGGCAAGAGTACTGGGGTGGGTTGCCATTTCCTTCTCCAGGGGATCTTCCTGACCCAGGGATCGAACCCAGGTCTCCTTCACCGCAGGCAGACACTTTCTCTCTGAGCCATCAGGGAAGCCCTTACATATTCTAAGAAGCATATACTACTCAAATATTGAAATTAAATTAACTCTGTTAATATTTAGATACTAGTCACAAGTTGAAAACAAAGATTTCTTGACCTAACATATTGGATTAAAATTCATAAAACTCACCTGATTTACAATGGGGTTATCTTTTTCTGTTAAGAAAAATATTAAATATTTAATCTCAACTAAATATAAATTAATGTTAATTACATATGTAAATACTAGAATGCATGTTTTTGTATTTAGTGCAAGCTTAATTCTAACAGCACAACTTGAAACTAACATTAATGTTTAACAATAAATATTCACTGAAAGATTAATGGTACAGTTTGCTTGTGGAAACTTAAGTCATTAAGAACAGTTTTGAGAACTACATTTACAGACTCAAAATATTCACAAGTATTTTAAGTACAGAAATGAGGCTATAGAACAAGGTACATTGTAAATATACCTATATCAAAATATATTAATATATATATATTCATATACAGTGGGAAATACTTCAAACTATTAAACAAAATGTCATATGGGAATAATGTTCTGAAAATTTATAATTTTCTTTTTTTAAATTTTCATCTCATGTTTTATGCATTTTAAAAAGAATTACATTGAAAGGCAGAGAAACTTTCAGCGACAGTACACTGAAATGAATAATTGCACCAGCAAGCTTAGTATTGTTTTCAAAATTCAAATCAATTTTCAAAGACTAATTATCATGAGAAAGAACTCCATTTCAACTACTTGTGTTCTTTCTCCCAGTAGCTGCTGGGTAGAAGAAGTTATGTAAAATAGATAATAGATGTTTTAATCTAATCTCTCTGATCAAGTTATCAATACCTAAGAATTTTCGTGTGTACATGTTCATGAATGCGTTATCTTTTAAGTCCCCCAAACTTCTCAGTGATATAATTACACATTCCTTGCTCAATTCTCATGAAATACTTCTTAAGGACCAGTAGGCAACCTACCGATCATTCTGAAAATGGAAGCAACTTAAATGTCCATAATAGATGAATGGATAAAGAAAATGTGACATATATATCCATTTGTGTGTGTGTGTGTGTGTATATATATATATATATATATATATATATATATATATACATGTATATGCAATATATGTACACATGTTATAATGTAATATTGCTCTGCCACAAAGAATAAAATCTTGCCATTTCCCACAACATGGATGTGTCAGGGGAGTGTGTGTTTTCCTCGGTTCTGTCTCATCACAACAAACACATGAAGCAATGGACATTAAGGCCCTCGGAGAGTCACAACTCTCAGAATTACAGCTCTGTGTTACAGCCTAGTTTTATTTAGATAATAAAGGAAAATACATCCTTGAGGAGTGAGGGAATGCCAACGCAAAAGATGTGAAGAGAAGAGAGAGAGAGCATGAGAGAGAGATCCCTGGACCTTTGGGTCCCCTTTTTATATGTTTTGTTTCCTTCCCCTAGGCCTGCCTTATGTAAATTGGGCTAGCCAGGAGTGCTGTTTATTCTACCTGAGGTCCTCACTCTGGTCTTTGGACCTTCCTTTGTTCTGTTTTCATGGGCTTTTCCATTTCTTGTCTTTTAGTGCTGGAGTCCAGCTCCAGCAGCCAGGGAATCAGCCTGAAGGGATGAGTGGTGTCGGCAGATAATGATGTAGCCTATGACTCAAGGTGCAGGACTACATGTTTATTTCAAGCTTCAGATTTCCTTTTATACATTAACAAAAGCATTAGGTCAGAGGTTTGACATTTTCGGTGCCCCCCCAGATTTATTGTCTCCAGAAATCATTGTTGCCCTTCAAACAGAGTTCCTGCTTCACCGATTCTCTCAGAATCGGCTTTACTATCTATTATCTACTTCCTCTTATGTGTCCTGTACTTAACTTGTGATTACATTGTGACTGATGCTTATGTCTGGGCTGCATACCACATTCCTCAGTTGATTTCTTATCTTTCTAAATCCTGTTTGCCCCTAGCATCCTAAGTTCACTATCTCCTAAAAAGGCTTCTAGCTATTCTTAATTATTCCTAAACCCAAAGCTCCGCAAACTTCTTTTGCTGTAAACATTCCACTCACAAACAGGTCTCAGATAACAATCTTTCCCATGGCCTCAAGCTGTAGCCAACATGCTCATCCTGGAACATTCTTTGTAAAGATCCTTGAACAAATGTCAATGGCTACTTTATAGATTATTTTCTGGGCACAACTGCAGAAGGCTTTGTGCTTTCTCATGCTTCTCTCAAGAACAATAAGCACCTTAACATTCTTTCCAGACAACTCAACCGAAATAAGGAAGAAACAAATCAGAATCACAAGACCTAACTCCTTCATCCCGGGACCATGCCTGCGGGATGAGGAGAGGGGGTGGGGGCCGTGCCTCCATTTTCTCAGTAATGCCTAATGCGGCTCCCGACATCTCCCCCTTTCTTACTTTTTAGAGCATAAGTATGAAACTCAGTAGTTAAAACAGAAACACTTCAGTTGAGTATTCTGAAAAGGCATGAGGCTAATACACAAATCAGAACCAAGAGGCATAAGCACATGACCCTATTAATCATTATTGTAAAAAAAGGATCGATGGGAAAGATACACTTCCAGATTTTTAAAAAGGGAATTAGAAAGCCATTGAGAGGAAAAGTCAGACTCTGCCTGCTTCATACTATCAATATCCTGATGTAGCTTAAAAATATCAATACTAAAATCTGAATGATTCCAGATGCCTAAAATATATGCAGATGACACCACCCTTATGGCAGAAAGTGAAGAGGAGCTACAAAGCCTCTTGATGAAAGTGAAAGAGGAAAGTGAAAAAGTTGGCTTAAAGCTCAACATTCAGAAAGTGAAGATCATGGCATCTGGTCTCATCACTTCATGGGAAATAGATGGGGAAACAGTGGAAACAGTGTCAGAATTTTTTTTTTTTTTTTTGGGGGGGGGGCTCCTAATCACTGCAGATGGTGATTGCAGCCATGAAATTAAAAGACACTTACTTCTTGGAAGAAAAGTTATGACCAACCTAGATAGCATATTCAAAAGCAGAGACATTACTTTGCCATCTAAGGTCTGTCTAGTCAAGGCTGTGGTTTTTCCTGTGGTCATGTATGGTTGTGAGAGTTGGACTGTGAAGAAGACTGACTGCCGAAGAATTGATGCTTTTGAACTGTGGTGTTTGGAGAAGACTCTTGAGAGTCCCTTGGACTGCAAGGAGATCCAACCAGTCCATTCTGAAGGAGAACAACCCTGGGATTTCTTTGGAAGGAATGATGCTAAAGCTGAAACTCCAATACTTTGGCCACCTGATGCAAAGAGTTGACTCATTGGAAAAAACTCTGATGCTGGGAGGGATTGGGGGCAGGAGGAGAAGGGGACGACAGAGGATGAGATGGCTGGATGGCATCACTGACTTGATTGACGTGAGTCTGAGTGAACTCCGAGAGTTGGTGATGGACAGGGAGGCCTGGCGTGCTGCAATTCATGGGGTCGCAAAGAGTCAGACACGGCTGAGCAACTGAACTGACCTGAACTAATGCATTCCCAAGAGTGTACAGAATCGTTCACTTGTAGAGGGGTAATGCACATCCATTTAAATTCAGCATGGCACCTTAAAGACAACTTAATCTTTAAATTTATAGTCTCTTGCCCTATAAGCAGGACTGCTTCTTCTAAAGCATTGACCTTATTTTCTATTTTCCTATCTATAAGTTCCCGTGTAGTAAGAGCTACGGAGACATTTTTGGACAGCTGATCCACAAACGAAGCAGTATGCACTTCTTTTGACGGGCAACCGCAGAAACCATAACTGAACAATTATGGCAATCAAGGCAGTTATTCCTACAGTCAGAGCTGCAATGAATGTCTTGGGTCGAGAAATTAAGCCATTAAATTCATATAAAACTGTCAATGCGTAATCATCAAACCATTGTCGGTCCAATTTTACAGGAACCATCAAATATGGTGGTTGCTTTACAATCATCACACCCTTATAAATACTATAATCATTCCCATCAATACAATTTGATACAAAACAATTCACACATTCAACATTATAAACAGTTTCTCCTTCAAAAATTCCCAAATCATTCCAATTTCTGGACAACAAAAAGGCATAAGGAGAATGCACGCAGGCCCGTACAATATATCTTTGTTTTTTTAAAGGTCTATGTAAAGTCATAGGTGCCATAGCAGCCAATGCCCTCCATAATTCAGGATGCATGAGACCTGTTCCATCGAAACTCACTAAAGGAGGAACCCATTCATTAACATGCCACCTAGTAATTGCTAAAGGGTAAGGGATGAATGAATCATTCCATATGGATCTATAAGGTTCTTCAAAAATCAAGTTCGGTCGTTGATCTGAAAGATAGGGGCACCCCCATTCAGTCAGAAAATGTCTGATGGCAACAATGGGAATGGATAACTTTAGGACATGCATGCATTCTTTTCAACGAGGAAAGCCAGAAATTCTGCTTATGCTTTCCCAGGCCTGTAGTCCTTTTTCATCAAAATCTGGAGGAGGGGTGCACATCTCAGAAAGTCCTTTAAATGAGGGGCTGCCTGTTTTATGGCATCATATAGTTTTTCTTGCACCCCCAGCATCAGCAGCTGTAAGGACCAAAAGTCTCTCTTGACATTACTTCTCTGAGAATCAGTAAGCATGCCTTTCAAGGAAGTGCTAACACATCCATTCAAAACTGGAGCTGATCCCTGTAAGGAGGAAGGTATGGCAAAGCAAATAAGTGGATAAACGGACACGCCTGAAAAATTGAAGGGAGTGCTGACTACTGCTTTAGCATTATTAGGATAGATGGAAGCCCCGCCCAAAAGATGAGTATCTTTGACAAAAACACAAATGGGCTCAGTCATCCAGTCAACAGGCTGAAATGAAGGTGGATTAGGCAAATAGGCCCAATGAACTTCTGCCCTGGAGGGCCTCACTGACAACCCCACACAGCAAGCATAGCCACAAACATTACCATAGGAGTGGCCTCATGTCTCCCCCTTTCTATTAATTCTTCAGCCTGTTGAGTGAGTTGCTTCAGCTGGCCCCATGTTGGCACCATGCTGGAGGTAGTTGCTTGAGTACGATGATGGCAACGAGGTGGAGCAGAATACGTTTGGACTCAATCAGCATGTCTCTCCTGAAGTGCCAGGTGCCTGAAGCGATGTACTAAAGGTGAAGCCTCAGGTGAAGGGTCACTCGCCCTTTGGCTTCTTCTTGGCTCCCTCAGGTCTGGACTCAATGAGCTTCTGATCTCCCCATCTTCCCTCTGTCCTGGACTCCAGGACTCCAGGGATCTCAGTGACCTCAGGGGTCTTCGTGATCTTGGAGAGCTCATGGGACTGGACATGTCGAATCAGTGTGTCAGGAATTCAAACAGGAGAAGTGGAATCCTGTGGAAACACACAAGCATACCCTTTCCTGCAAGTTAACAGCACATCTGGCCCTTTCCACTGTCTAGTAAGGAAGTCCTTCCACTTGACCAGGGGCTGGGCTGTAGCCCCTTCAGGAATCCAGTGTTTCATCATTGCAGTCTGCCCTTTTGTATGTCCATGTTTAAATGATTAATTACAAACAAAGCATGGTGTAGAACATGATGTGGAGAGGAATATTTAAATTCTCCCTACCTTAATTTAGCTATCTGATTTTTTAAAGTCTGGTGCACTCTTTCTACTATGGCTTGGCCTTGGGGATTATAAGGTATTCCTGTTGAATGTACTATAGAAAATTGTTGACAAAATTTTTTAAAAGCAGCTGGGGAATTATAAGTATAAGCTGGGGAATTATCTGCTTTTATCTGTTCAGGGAGTTCTATTTGGGAAAAACATTGAAACAAGTGCTAAATTACATCTTTTGCTGCTTCACCTGATCTAGCAGAAGCTGTAATAATATGAGAAAAGGTATCCATGGTAACATGCACAAAAGACAGTTTTCCAAAGGCCGGGATATGAGTTACATCCACTTGCCAGAGAGCACTAGGCCTAAGGCCTCGGGGATTTACTCCTAATGGTAGAGATAGATTAGATGTTGGGCAATTTGGACATAACTTAACTATTTGTCTAGCTGCCTCCCTAGAGATATGAAATTCATACCTTAAACCAACTGCATTTTGACGATGAATTTTGTGAGAATTTTTGGCCTTGTCAATCTTTTCATGTAAGTTTTAAGCAATTACTTTAGTTAACGCATCTGCCAAAGGATTTCCTTTATGAAAAGGGCTGGGCCAGCAGGAATGGGCTCCAATATGTCCCACAAAATATTTCTCTCTATGCTTAATCTCCTTCTGTAAATCAGATAACAAGGAGAGTATGATAGTCTTATTTTCTGGAATATTAGCAGTCTCAATATGAGGAAACAACCCTCCAATATATAGGGAGTCAGTCAAAAGATTGAAGGTATGGTCTCTCAAATGTTGAAAAGCCCAAATAACCTCTCTTAACTCAGCTCTCTGGGCAGATGTCTCTTCAGTTACCTGAACATTGGATTTTCCGTTAATAATTGTAACTGCTTTACCATTAGAGGAACCATCTGTGAAAACTAAAATTGCCCCTTCCAAAGGATGAATAGAAAATTTCCTTGGAAAAATCACAGAATGTGTTTTCAAAAAATGCAAAAGAGGGCTTGAGGGGAAATGAAACAAAATTTTACTCCTGTAATCTATCAGGGAAACTTGCCAATCATCACTATTTTGTAAAAGAAATCGCAGTTGATCATTATTAAATGGAATCACTATATTTACTCCTTCCTTTCCAAAAAGTTCCACATTTCTTTTTATACCTTTTATAATTAATTATGCCACCAAGCTGGGATAAGACAAAACTATTTTTCTTGGGGTCACTGGTAGATGGAGACATTCCAATGGGCCTTCTTGCCACAAGCACCCTGTAGGTGTATGTTCCATGGTGAGAATAATTAAATCCCATCCTCTGGTAATATTAATCCTAAGTAACTGATCATTTAAAGCCTCATCCATTTTAACAAGTGTCGACTCTGCCTAACTAGTCAATTTTCTCTTAGAACGAGGATCAGGATCACCCTTTAAGCAATCAAACAGAGGCTTTAAATCTGCAGGAGTCAGTCTCAAATGTGGGCATATCCAATTAATATCCTCTAATAATTTCTGGAAATCATTTAAAGTTATTAAACTATCTCAATCTCTCCACAGCTGCAAAAGGGCATCACTCACAGTATGGGTATTTAACACCCTCCCTAAATAAGAAAAAGGAGGATTTACTTGTATCTTATCTGGAGCTATCTTTAAACCCCAGATCTCAGTCTCTCCACAGCTGCAAAAGGGCATGACTCACAGTATGGGTATTTAACACCCTCCCTAAATAAGAAAAAGGAGGATTTACTTGTATCCTATCTGGAGCTATCTTTAAACCCGTCTTCCAAGGCCTCAATCAGTTCAGATAAGATTTGTTGCAACAAGGCTCTATCCTTATGGGCAGTCAAAATATCATCCATATAATGTATCAAATATAGATCTTTATACTTTCCTCTAACATTCTATACAGCTTGATCCACAAATTTCTGACACAAGGTGGGGCTATTTTTCATTCCCTGAGGCAAAACTTTCCATCAAAACCTTCTATAGGGCTGTTTAAAATTAGCTGAAGGGAAACTGAAAGCAAACCTTTTACAATCCTGAACAGTCAGGGGGATGGTAACGAAACAATCCTGTACATCTATAACTATCACATTATATTGAAAGAGCACAGCTACTGGAGAAGGGAGACCCGGCTGAAGGGCGCCTATGTCTTCCATAGTTGTGTTTATAGCTCTCAAATCTTGTAACAATCTCCATTTTCTTGATTTCTTCTTAATGACAAAAATAGGAGTATTCCAATGGCTATTAGAAGGCTCTATATGGCCGGCTGCCAATTGTTCCATAACTAAATCCTCAGCTGCCTGCAGCTTTTCAGCTGTTAAGGGGCATTGCTCCATCTATACTGGATCTTCAGATTTTCAAGTAATAGGGTTGGCAGCAAGAGCGACAGCCTCTAGGATAAATTTGAATATCCTAAACCTTCTCTATTCTTCTTAGGAACCATTTCTAATGGAGAAACAATTCCCTACTGATCTTTACCAAGCCCCTTGTCAGGATTATAACTCATTTGCAGCATTTGGTTAGTAACCTTTTCATCTGGGCTGTATAAAAGCATTCCCATCTGAGATAATATATCTATCCCCCATAAAGAAAAAGTTAGTGAAGGAATCACATATGACGAAAGGTGCCTTATGCCCCCTTCTCATCTGACCATGTCAAAATGTGTGAGCTCTTAGCAACCGAGGGCACTGACCCTATTCCTACCAAGCCAGCATTGGTCAGATGTGTCGGCCAGTATGAGGGCCAATCTTTTCCAGCAAAGCAAGAGACATCTTCTCCAGTATCCAACAGCCCTGACATTCTATTTCCTTGAATTAAAATATCTTTCAAAGGCCTTGAAGGTGTAATTTCCTGCACCCAAAAGGCTAGATCAATAAATTTAAATCCTCTGGGGCCCCTAGCTTGAGAAGTCAAGGTTCTTCTTGTCTGATAATAAGGTAAAAGCAAAAGCTGTGTTATTCTTTGACCTTTACTAATTTGCACAGTTTTGGCAGGAGGCGAGATCAAAACTTTAATTTCCCCAGTGTAATCAGAATCTACTACACCAGGCACTACCGAAATTCCTTGAAGGGAAAGCGAGCTACACCCCAGCAAAAGTCCTAAAATGCCCTCAGGTAGGGGGCCAGCCATTCCTGTTGGAATCAGAGTAACCAGTACATCAGGGGTTAATATTGTTGCGGTGGCGGGACTGAGGTCCAGTCTTGTGCTACCTGGGGTTGCTCTGAGGAGTTCTGTGACAGAACAAAGGGAATAAAGGGATTCAATGCAACTGCCCCTATTGTTGTCTGGGGCCAGGGCTGCCCCTGCTGCCCATTTCTCTGAAACTAGGAAAAATTAATTCCTTGTACTCAGGGGGTGAGTGTAGTCCCATCCTTATGGAATTTAGATCTACAGTCTTTTGCCCAATGATACCCCTTCTGGCATCGGGGGCAAGGTGTCTTTGGAGGGTTAGTTTTAGTCTGTATTGGCACAGTTTGTTGTCTCTGCTTGCCAAGACATTGCTGGCAAAAATGCCCCATTTGGCCACAAGAGAAACACATTTTATTTGTAGAATCGTTTCCACTAGGGTTAATCTTCTTTCTCATTCCCTGAATAACTTGGGCAGCAGTTTCTCCCCTCAAGGCTGTGACTAAGGCAACCCCCTGCATAAAGGAAGTTCCTACTTCCTGGCAGGTCTGTATGTAAGTCCAAAGACTTCCTTTACTTCTAACAAGTCTAAGCAATGCCTGACAGGTAGAACTGGCATTCTCAGAAGCCAATTGTTTAAGAACTATCTCTTTCTCTGCTGTTTTTCTCTCAAGAATAATAAGCACCTTAACATTCTTTCCAGCCAATTCAACTGAAGAAAGGAAAGAACAAGTCAGAATCACAAGACCTAACTCCTTCATCCCAGGACTGTGCCTGTGGGATGAGGAGAGGGGGTTGGCACCATTTTCTCAGTAATGCCTAACACAGCTCCTGACATTTTAGGCACCATTCTGGATTCCTTTTTCCTATTCTAACTACCAAACAGTCCCCCCTCAAGAGATGGGAAGCCCGATTCTTTGGAAATAGGGGTGTCGAGGTCCTTCTGGCTACTTTCTGCTGAACTGGGATGGCAAGGGGCATTGGGCCTACCCCTCTTGCTAGTCTCAGGCCTCAGAGTCCTTACAGTGGTGTCCATCTCAGGGTGAGTGATATCTTCCATGGTCAGCTGTAGTTTTACATATCCTTGTTGAACTAGCACTGCATGTTGTATCTTGTTGACCTGGGCAGAGACAAAATGAATTCAGTTCAGTTCAGTCACTCAGCCATGTCCGATTCTTTGCGACCCCATGAATCACAGCACACCAGGCCTCCCTGTCCATCACCAACTCCCAGAGTTCACTCAAACTCATGTCCATTGAGTCGGTGACGCCATCCAGCCATCTCATCCTCTGACAATTGATAATACATGAAGCAATCATAAGCAGCATAAATATGACACAATTAGGACTAGTAGGGGCATTAGCCAACTCCAAATTCCCATTTCCAGGATGGCTCTAGTCTCTCCTTGTTCAGGGATCAGAAGATCTATCCCCTGTCTGTTATGAAGTACAACCCCTGCCAACCTGTTTTGGCTCTTTAGAGCTGTCCTGAGAAATCTTATCCTCAGAAACTAGATTTTGGGGTGTTCATTAGAATGGCACTCATTTGTAATTCTGGATAGGTATCTGAGATCTCCCAGGGGCTCACAGATGTATTGAGTGTCCTCTTCTGTTTTCTTTCATGGCTTGACTTGTGAGTAGTGAATCCAGGAGTCATTTCCTGGTACCTTGACTGCTGTGGGGGTAGAAAGTATTACAGGGTAGGGGCCCTTCCAAGTGGTGGAGTTGAGCCTTTAGGGACCCATTTTTCCAGACTTTAATTAATACTTGAGTCCCTGGAGCATATAGTGGTGACTCCATAGAATATTCTGGGTCCTGGTCCACACCCCACAAGCATATAGCCTTTTGGAAATGACCAATGGCATAAGACTGGAGGGTCTGAAACTCTGGATCTAGGACGAGGTCATTGACATAAACAAAAGGTCTCCCAAATAGCATCTCGTAAGGACTAAGGCCACCCTGTTCCTTAGGGGTAATATGGGTGCGAAGGAGAAAGAAAGTGAAAGTCAAGTTGCTCAGTCGTGTCTGACTCTTTGTTACCCCGTGGACTGTAGCCTACCAAGCTCCTCTGTCCATGAGATTTTCCAGGCAAGAGTATTAGAGTGGGTTGCCATTTCCTTCCCCAAGGGATCTTCCTGACCCAGGGATCAGACCCAGGGATCAAACCCACGTCTCCCCCATTGTAGGCAGACACTTTTACCATCTGAGTCACCAGGGAAGCAATATGGGTGCAGAGGAGAGCTATTGATAAAGCTCCCTCCATTGCAGGGAGGTCTCCTGGGTTATCTTTTTATTGTTGATTTTAAGAATTGGTTGGCTCTTTCTACTTTTTCTGAAGACTGAGGCCCCCAGGCACAATGGAGATAATAAGTAATGCCCGAGACTGTGTGGATCACAATAAACTGTGGAAAATTCTGAAAGAGATGGGAATACCAGACCACCTGACATGCCTCTTGAGAAATCTGTATGAAGGTCAGGAAGCAACAGTTAGAACTGGATATGGAACAACAGACTGGTTCCAAATAGGAAACGGAGTACGTCAAGGCTGTATATGGTCACTCTGCTTATTTAACTTATATGCAGAGTACATCATGAGAAACACTGGACTGGAAGAAACACAAGCTGCAATCAAGATTGCTGGGAGAAATATCAATAACCTCAGATATGCAGATGACACCACTCTTATGGCAGAAAGTGAAGAGGAACTAAAAAGCCTCTTGATGAAAGTGAAAGAGGAGAGTGAAAATGTTGGCTTAAAGCTCAACATTCAGAAAGTGAAGATCATGGCATCTGGTCCCATCACTTCATAGGAAATAGATGGGGAAACTGTGGAAACAGTTTCAGACATTATTTTGGGGGGCTCTAAAATCACTGCAGATGGTGATTGCAGCCATGAAATTAAAAGACGCTTACTCCTTGGAAGAAAAGTTATGATCAACCTAGATAGCATATTCAAAAGCAGATACATTACTTTGCCGACTAAGGTCCGTCTAGTCAAGGTTATGGTTTTTCCCGTGGTCATGTATGGATGTGAGAGTTGGACTGTGAAGAAGGCTGAGCACTGAAGTATTGATGGTTTTGAACTGTGGTGTTTGAGAAGACTCTTGTGAGTCCCTTGGACTGCAAGGAGATTCAACCAGTTCATTCTGAAGGAGATCAGCCCTGGGATTTCTTTGGAAAGAATGATGCTAAAGCTGAAACTCCAGTATTTTGGCCACCTCATGCGAAGAGTTGACTCATTGGAAAAGACTCTGATGCTGGGAGGGATTGGGGGCAGGAGGAGAAGGGGACGACAGAGGATGAGATGGCTGGATGGGATCATGGACTCGATGAACGTGAATCTGAGTGAACACCGGGAGTTGGTGATGGACAGGGAGGCCTGGCTTGCTGTGATTCTTGGGGTCGCAAAGAGTCGGATACGACTGAGTGACTGAATTGAACTAAGCTGAACTGAATGCTTTAGAGACCCCTTGGGTGGCCTTAGAAGTAAATGATATTCCATTGTCACTTTGTAATGACCTGAGAAGACCAAATCTTGGAATAATTTCATGGAGCAGTTTTTTACCACCTCCTTAGCCCTGTCAGTCCAGGTGGGAAATCCTTCAATCCATCCTGTGAATGTATCTATCATGACTAATAGGTATTTATACCCTGGAGAAACTGGCGTCTGGGTGGAGTACCTCTGTCAGTCCTTTCTTGGGTAGGTTCCACTTTGTTGAATGGGCTGGGTCAGCTAGGGTCTTCGAGCTCCTTGGGGGTTGTTTAACTGGCAAGTGGGAAAAGAGGAGACCTCTTGTTTTATAGTCATTTGGAGGCCTGCTCCTCTGAAGGACCTTTCTAGTAATCTTTGGAGGACCTTTTCCCTAAATCAGTGGTGGCATGTAAGCAGTTAACCAACTTCCAATGGAGGTTCCCAGGCAGAAAAAGGAGTCCCTACTTTTGGAACCACCCTATGTGATCTTCTTGAAAGCCCTCACTCTTAGCTTTAAGAGTGTCACCTTCCTTATATGAAGGAATTTCTGGCAAATTAGTCTGTGAATCTAAGGTGACAACCCCTATTAGGTCATTGTTCTGTAATGCTACTCTCTTAGCTGCCCGATTAGCTGCTTGGTTCCCTCGTGCCACTTCTATGCTCCCTTGTTGGTGTCCTTTACAGTGGGAGACTAAAACCTCAGGAGGCAGATGGACTGCCTCCAAGAGTCTAAGGATTTGATCACCATATTTGATTGGGGACCCTCAGATGGTCAAGTGGACTTTCTTTCCAAATAGCAGCATGTGCATGTAGCTCCAGAAAGACATAATTGGAGTCAGTATAAATGGCTACTCTTTTGCCTTTTCCCAGCTCTAAAGCTCAAGTCAGGTCTATGAGCTCAGCTAATTTGGCCGAAGTACCTGGTGGCAAACGTTTAGCTTCTACAGTCTCAAAACTGGAGATTAATGCATATCTGGTTCTTTTTTTTTTTTTCATCCAAGACAAAGCTGCCTTCTGATTATCAGTGCACCAGATTTCCTCAGGATTGGTCAGAGGATCTTCCGACAATCCTTCTTGGGGTTTTGTCCAGTGGTCCAAGGTTTCTAGGAAAGAACGAAAGGAAAGAGAGCCCTTGGGGTAGGCAGGAGGGTGGAAGAGTTAAGAACCTTACAAGGGGATATAGTGAGGCCTGGATTTTCCAACAGCACTATTTGATATCTGAGGATTCTTTGATCAGACATCCATAAACGGCCTCTACCATTTAGGAGCTGTTTCACTTGGTGGCTGGTAAAAATAGTTTGCTCCCAAAAGAGAGTTTTAAAGCATCTTCTATCAGGACTACAATAGCTGCAAGTTTCCAAAGGGAGGGAGATATTTCTTCCCAATAAGGGAGAACTGTGAGGGACCATTGGAAACTGGTTGGAAAATATTTGTCCATCCTAGCAACCAAGTGCTCAGGTGAATCTTCTTGTAACTGATTTTTCTATAGCACTCAAAATGGTACAGGTTTGGGAGGAGAAGGCTCTGGAGTAGGAGATCAGGACAGAGTAGGTAGTCCCTGTGTCAACCAATAAATTCTTGGACCTACCTGCCACATCAAGTTGTACCCTTGGCTCCAGCCCTGTGACAGTTATCTGTGACAGGCAGGCTGACTGGAGTGGGCTGCTTCACTCCTGTTAAACCATCCTGTGGGAAGGCTTGGCACTTGACCTTGAGGCTCTTGCATCCTGAGGGCAGAATGCTGCCCAATGTCCCAGTTGATGGCATTTATAGCAAGCTGTTTTAGAAGAATTGTCATGGTTTGGCCACTCTGGCCCAATGCACTGCCTGTCTACAGATTAGGGATTTGCCTCATGCCTTGTCTTTCAAGGACTTGGGTGTTGCCATAGGGCTTCCCTGGAAGGTGGCCAGCATCTGGGCATGCCTTGTCTCTTTCCTTTTCTCCCTCTCCTGGGCCTTGGCCTCCTTCCCCTATTCTCTGTTATAAAAGGTATTTGTGGCTGTCTGGACCATCTCATCTAAAGAAGCAGTAGGGTCCTGCTGCTGCAGCTCTTGTAACTTTATTCTGATATCTATGCACATTGGGACAGGAATTTGTCTTTTAAGATCACCTGTCCCTAGTAAGAGTCTAAGTCCAGATTGGTAAACTTTTGGAGGGCCTCTTTTAGCCTTTCCAGAAAGGCAACGGGGTCTTGTTGGGCTCCTGAGTTATTTCTGAGACTGGGCCCAATCCCACAAGTAATAGGCTTCCTTCTATTTCCACCAGTGGATTTCCTTAGGGGTGAGTCTTTCTGAAGCTGATCCTACCCAGTACTGTTGCAACCTGGGAGCCAGGCGTCCCTGGGTCAGGGTGCAGATCCCCAGGCAAACTGAGGCATGATAGCCTCCTGGAGACTGAATATCCAGGCAGGCCGAGGCAGGTGGGCCTCCCAAGAACTGGGTCCCTGGGCAGGTTGAAGTGTGACGACCTACTGGGACCCTTGGACTGGTGGATCCCAATGCAGATTGAGGCATGACAACCTTTTGAGGAGCAGATCCCTAGGCAGGTCAAGGCAGGTTGACCTCCTGGGACCCCCAGATTGGAGCTAGGTGTTCCCAAGAAATCCAGCATGACCAGTGCTGGGTAAGATTAAGGGGTGGTAATTTTAACTCATTGCCAGTTTTTTCACCACAGATAGGAATAGACACCATGATGTAAAGCAATCCAAGCCTGTGCCCTGAGACTGGGAACCTGGTGAAGGAGTCATAAGCCTTATCCTCTTACTGCTTTAAGGGACTGTAAGTCACTGATTTCCTCCTCTAGTCCTCCATAAGAGCAGGATATGGTGTCTCCGATGGTAAACATTTCATTATCATAGACACACTTTAGGTAATAACAGAAGTAATGACAAAGGAGTGGGTTATCTGGCCTTGTGACGGGCATTAAAGTATTTTAATAATAGGCTGGGTGGAGCAATGTTGTCTACAAAAGGGCAGGGTCCTGCCTGTAGGAGTTAATAATTGGCTTAAGAACAAATTGGTAAGAGGCAACAGACCAAATGCTCCATAAAAGTGAAGAGGATATTTGATCCTGGGGTCTGATTGTAACCTTAGGAGAAGGGTCATAAAGGTTTGGGCCCAAACGCCCTGCAGGGCCAACTTCCAAAGTGGCAAACATTACCCCTGTAAGCCTGATTGCCTTTGAAGAGATGCCAACTGATGGACTTCTAGTAGGCATTGTGTGCCTCTCTCCCACCCTAGTGGGTTCACTGTGACATGCTAATGTTGCACATGTTGTAGGAAACATAGAAGATGAAGATCTGAATATTTAGAGGGGCTGAATAATATGACACAACATTTCCCTTCTAAGGGCCAGCTATTTTATGGTTGTACCTCTAGAAAACTGTAGAGGCAAAATTGTGGGCCCGGATGGGGCTCAGGAAGTTCAGTTCAGTCCAGTTCAGTCACTCAGTCATGTCCGACTCTTTTTGACCCCATAAATTGAGCACACCAGGCCTCCCTGTCCATCACTAACTAATGGAGTTCACTCAAACTCATGTCCATCGAGTCGGTGATGCCATCCAGTCATCCCATCCTCAGTTGTCCCCTTATCCTCATGCTCCCAATCCCTCCCAGCATCAGGCTCTTTTCCAATAAGCCAACTCTTCACATGAGGTGGCCAGTACTGGAGTTTCAGCTTTAGAATCATTCCTTCCAAAGGACATCCAGGAATGATCTCCTTTAGAATGGACTGGTTGGATCTCCTTGAGTGCAAGGGACACTCAAAAGTCTTCTCCAACAACACAGTTCAAAAGCATCATTTCTTTGGCAATCAGCTTTCTTCACAGTCCAACTCTCACATCCATACATGACCACTGGAAAAACCATAGCCTTGACTAGACAGACCTTTGTTGGAAAAGTAATGTCTCTGCTTTTGAACATGCTATCTAGGTTGGTCATAATTTTCCTTCTGAGGAGTAAGCATCTTTTAATTTCATGGCTGCAATCACCATTTACAGTGATTTTGGAGCCCCCAAAAATAAAGTCTGACACTGTTGCCCCATCGATTTCCCATGAAGTGATGGGAATAGATGCCATGATCTTCGTTTTCTGAATGCTGAACTTTAAGCCAACTTTTCACTCTCCCCTTTCACTTTTGCCAAGAGGCTTATTAGTTCCTCTTCTCTTTCTGCCATAAGGGTGGTGTCACCTGTGTATCTGAGGTTATTGATATTTCTCCTGATAATCTTGATTCCAGCTTATGCTTCTTCCAGCCCAGCGTTTCTCATGATGTACTCTGCACAGAAGTTAAATAATCAGGGTGATAATATACAGCCTTGACGTAATCCTTTTCCAGTCTGCTTTTCCTTATCCAGTCTGCTGTTCCATGTCCAATTCTAACTGTTACTTCCTGACCTGCATACAGATTTCTCAAGAGGCAAGTCAGGTGGTCTGGTATGCCCATCTCTTTCAGAATTTTCCACAGTTTATTGGGATCCACACAGTCAAAGGCTTTGGCATAATCAATAAAGCAGAAATATTGTTTTTCTGGAACTTTCTTGTTTTTGTGATGATCCAGCGGATGTTTGCAATTTGATCTCTGGTTCCTCGGCCTTTTCTAAAACCTGCTTGAACATCAGCGAGTTCACGGTTCACGTATTGCTGAAGCCCAGCTTGGAGAATTTTGAGCATTACTTTACTAGCATGTGAGATGAGTGCAATTGTATGGCAGTTTGAGCATTCTTTGGCATTGCCTTTCTTTGGGATTGGAGTAAAAACTGACCCTTCCCAGTCCTGTGGCCACTGTTGAGTTTTCTGAATTTGCTGGCATATTTTGTGCAGCACTTCCACAGCATCATCTTTCAAGATTTGAAATAGCTCACCTGGAATTCCATCACTTCAACTAGCTTTGTTTGTAGTGATGCTTTCTAAGGCCCACTTGGCTTCACATTCCAGGTTGTCTGGTTCTAGGTGAGGGATCACACCATCGTGATTATCTTGGCAGTGAACATCTTTTTTTGTGCAGTTCATCTGAATATTCTTGCCACCTCTTCTTAATATCTTCCACATCTGTTAGGTCCATACCATTTCTGTCCTTTATCGAGCCCATCTTTGCATGAAATGTTCCCTTGGTATCTCTAATTTTCTTGAAGATATCACTAGTCTTTCCCATTCTGTTGTTTTCCTCTATTTTTTTGCATTGATCCCTGAGGAAGGCTTTCTTACCTCTTCTTGCTATTCTCTGGAACTCTGCATTCAGATGCTTATATCTTTCCTTTTTTCCTTTGCTTTTCACTTCTCTTCTTTTCACAGCTATTTGTAAGGCCTCCCCAGACGGCCATTTTGCTTTTTTGCATTTCTTTTCCATGGGGATGGTCTCAATCCCTGTTTCCTATACAATGTCACAAACCTCCATCCATAGTTCATCAGGCACTTTATCTATCAGATCTAGTCCCTTAAATCTATTTCTCACTTCCACTGTATAATCATAAGGGATTTGATTTAAGTCATATCTGAATGGTTTAGCGGTTTTCCCTACTTTCTTCAATTTAAGTCTGAATGTGGTAATAATGAGTTCATGATCTGAGCCACACTCAGCTCCCCATCTTGTTTTTGCTGACTGTGTAGAGCTTCTCCATCTTTGATTGCAAATAATATAATCAATCTGATTTTGGTGTTGACCATCTGGTGATGTCCATATGTAGAGTCTTCTCTTGTGTTGTTGGAAGAGGGTGTTTGCTATGACCAGTGTGTTCTCTTGGTAAAACTCGATTAGTATTTGCCCTGCTTCATTCTGTATTCAAAGGCCAAATTTGCCTGATATCCCCGTGTTGGCTGCGATGGACTGCTCAGAAGTGTGGCCGAGAGGAGCTACCCCTTACCCAACATCAAGGGTGGCGGCTGATAGGAGCTACCCCAAGTTCAAGGTCAGGAGGTGTGGCCAGTGAAGAGATACCCCTTCCCCAAGGTAAGGAGCAGTGGCTGCACTTTGCTGGAGAAGCCGTGAAGAGATATCCCACATCCAAGGTAAGAGAAACCCAAGAAAGACGGTAGGTGTTGCGAGAGGGCATCAGAGGGCAGACACACGGAAACCATACTCACAGAAAACTAGTCAATCTAATCACATGGACCACAGCCTTGTCTAACTCAATGAAACTAAGCCGTGCCCATGGGGCCACCAGAGATGGGTGGGTCATGGTGGAGAGGGCTGACAGAATGTCGTCCACTGGAGAAGGGAATGGCAAGCCACTTCAGTATTCTTGCCTTGAGGACCCCATGAACAGTATGAAATGGCAAAATGATAGGATACTGAAAGAGGAAATCCCCTGGTCGGTAGGTGCCCAATATGCTACTGGAGATCAGTAATGAAGGGATGGAGCCAAAGCAAAAATAATACCCAGCTGTGGATGTGACTGGTGATAGAAGCAAGGTCCGATGCTGTAAAGAGCAATATTGCATAGGAACCTGGAATGTTAGGTCCATGAATCAAGGCAAATTGGAAGTGGTCAAACAGGAGATGGCAAGAGTGAACGTCAACATTCTAGGAATCAGCGAACTAAAATGGACTGGAATGGGTGAATTTAACTCAGATTATCTTTATATCTACTACTGCGGGCAGGAATCCCTTAGAAGAAATGGAATAGCATTCATGGTCAACAAAAGATTCTGAAATGCAGTACTTGGATGCAAACTCA
Source organism: Budorcas taxicolor (assembly GCF_023091745.1). Classification (NCBI taxonomy): domain Eukaryota; kingdom Metazoa; phylum Chordata; class Mammalia; order Artiodactyla; family Bovidae; genus Budorcas; species Budorcas taxicolor. The sequence goes on from NC_068910.1 coordinate 167,622,466, forward strand.
AAAATGACAGAATGATCTCTGTTCGTTTCCAAGGCAAACCATTCAATATCACAGTAACCCAAGTCTATGCCCCAATCAGTAACGTTGAAGAAGCTGAAATTGAACAGTTCTATGAAGACCCACAAGACTTTTTAGAACTACCACCCCAAAAAAGATGTCCTTTTCATTATAGGGGACTGAAATGCAAAAGTAGGAAGTCAAGAAACACCTGGGGCTCAGGAAAGGAGCATGAAACAGGAGGAAGGCTCAGTGTACAACTTTTGAAAGAATAAGAGGAGACGACAGAGAATGAGATGGCTGGATGGCATCATTGACTCAATGGACGTGAGTCTAAGTGAACTCTGGGAGTTGGTGATGGACAGGGAGGCCTGGCATGCTGCGATTCATGGGGTCACAAAGAGTTGGACACGACTAAGTGACTGAACTGAACTGAAGGGCATAACATAAACCAATTAAAATCAGTTATGTTCAATATGACAAGTCAAATTCAAGTAAACATTAATCCCCATTCTGTAAGCTACATGACACACCCAGAGGTGGCAGGACAGCTCCAAGGCACTATCAAAAGATGGAGGAGTGAGTGCTTTCCCAATTGTTGGGATGATCCTCCCACTCATTCACATATAAATTCTGCCAGCTTGCAAAACCTAGCCAGACAGCATTCAATGGCCTAAGTCCATGGCTTAAGTCTGTGGCCTAGAACTTGCCCTCTGCAATGGCCCACATCCTGCAAAGCGTGCTTCTTCTGAATCCTAGCAAATCCACCTCTTATCTATTGCTGTGTCTCTCACAGAATTTTTGCAATGAGACATCAGAGCCTGAGCTTCATTAGGTCCCGAAGCCAGGCATCATGTGTTTTTGCAGGACTCAAGTCCCCGGAAAGAGGAGTTGAAGGATGGGAGGAAAAAGCTGTGGGAAAAATGTGCCAAGAAATCCCCTTTATAGCCTGCCGGAAAATCTACTAAAAACCTGACCTGTGCTCACAGTTTTCATTGGCGTGAACCTTGGCACAAAGAAGATTAAGGACAGAAGAAACCCCACAGGCTTGGGTAACAGCTACTGGGGCTCAGCAGAGAGTGGAGCCTTTGAAACATACTGAGGAGTAGCCTCTCCAGAGTCCCCCAGTTGCACCCACTGCCACTCGCCTGTTCATGGGGGGTTCAAGGAAAACAAGAAATGAAAAACTGTAAAAAAATTAAAATTTTGTTAGGCATATGTCCCTCCAGCCATAGGAGTGAGGACCTCCCACCTTAACCAGAGGCTTCTCAAATCTTAAGACTGAGCCGCATGAGCTTTCTACTAAATTCATTTTTTGCTGTCCCAGTGTCCAGAATGCTGGGATTCTTGTTACTTCTCCTGTGCTGGGTTTTCTTTGCAATCTATTTCCACTGTGGAAGCTTTTGCTGAGTTGGGCTCCTGCTGTGCTTGGTCTCTTCCTTGCAGGGGCCACGCCGAGGTTGTTTCAGCCAGGTTAAATCAGAGTCATGGCACCATAGATATCAGGGGAATGTGTAATTTCCTCAGTTTTGTCTCATCACAACAAACATTTGAAGCGATGGATATTAAAGCCCTTGGCAATTCACAGCTCTCAGACAGTGTTACAGCTCCATGTTACAGCTCAGTTTTATTTAGAAAATAAAGGAAAATACATCCTTGAGGAGTGAGGGCATGTCAACCCAAAAGACACAAAGAGAGAGACAGAGCATGGGAGAGAGACCCTTGGATATATATATATTTTTTCCTTCCCCTGGGCCTGCTGTAAAAAAATTGGGCTAGCTAGGAGTTTCTTTGTTCTACCTGAGGTCCTCACTCTGGTCCTTGGACCTTCCTTTGTTCTATTTTCTCGGGCTATTCCCTTTCTTGTCTTTTAGCCACCGCCATTCTGGACTCCTTTCTCCTATTCTAACTACCTAGCAGATGGACCTAGAGTGTCGTATGCTTAGTGAAATATGTCAGAAAAAGGAGCATATACTGTATGATTTCACTTGCATGTGGAATTTAAAAATAAAAACATATGAACAAACATAATCACAGAGAAACAAAGTCATAGATACAGAAAACAGGTGAGCAGCAGAGTGGAAGAAGGTAGAGGAGAAGAGAAATAAATCAGAGAAATTAAGAGGTACAAATTTTCAGTTAAAAAATAAATGAGTCATTGGTATGAAACATAAACAAACAAGCAAATAAACAAGCCCTGGGAGCTGTGTACTGCTCCATTCTCTGAATCTGTGTCTATAGCTATAGTTGTAAACTGATCTATATATATGTACACTACATATATAAATTTTTCATAATAAGTTCATATGTATACGCCCCCGCACCGCAGCAGCAGCTGAGAGTGCCAGGCTGTAATGGCGCAGGAATGGCTGAGAGGATCTACCCCAGTCTGAGGTCAGGTGTGGTGGCCAGGAATAGCTACCCCACACCCGAGGCCAATGGCAGTGGCCAGGAGGAGCAACCCCACATCCAAGGAGCTGTGGCTGTGCAGGCGCAGGAGGGCCTAGAGGAGCTATTCCACATTCAAGGTCAGGAGGGGCGGCGGTGAGGAGATACCCCTCATCCAAGGTAAGGAGCAGCGGCTGCACTTTGCTGGGGCAGACATGAAGAGATACCCCACGTCTCAGGTAAGAGAAACCCAAGTAAGATGGTAGGTGTTGCAAGAGGGCATCAGAGGGCAGACACACGGAAACCATACTCACAGAAAACTAGTCAATCTAATCACATGGACCACAGCCTTGTCTAACTCAGTGAAACTAAGCCATGCCCATGGGGCCACCGAAGATGGGCAGGTCATGGTGGAGAGGTCAACAACTACCAGAGTTCACTCAGACTCACGTCCGTCGAGTCGGTGATGCCATACAACCATCTCATCCTCTGTCATTCCCTTCTCCTCCTGCCCCCAATCCCTTCCACTATCTGTCCATAGTGGTGAAGCACTTTCCTTCATAGACTTTTCACATTTATATTGATTAGTAACTTGAGTTTTCTTCAATGTCCATCTTTCACTACATAGTATAATCAACTTAATGATAGCCCCACATTTGTCTGGTATATTATTATACTCACAGCAATAGTATTGTGCTTGGTACATAATGGATAATATATACATACTGAAAATATGAACTGACAATAAGTTCTTCTATATTAAATCCAATCATTAAATACATATTTATCAACTTCCTATTATGCCAAACACTATCTAGGCACTTATATCAATTATCCAAAAAAAAAAAAAAAAAGAAAGAAAGAAAAACTAAAAAATACTTGCCTCATGAAGGTTAAGGTCTAGTTATGTTAAACAAAAAAATAAGCTATAATTGTCACCAATTTAAGTTTTGTATTTCATATTGGAAGGTGAAAAATACTTTGGGAAATTAAATTTGGAGCAGAGAAATGGGAATTAAGAGAGATAGGTGGGGATGAGGGCTCTAACTATAAATAGAGAGACTAAAATAACTGTAGATATAAATAGAGTGTGACATTTGATCAAAGTCTTGAGAGTTAGCCATGGAGATTTTTAGAGACATTTCAGGCACTAGTATAGCCATTTGACAAATTCCAAAGAGGAAAAAAAGCCTTAAATGCTTGAGAAAAAACAAGTAGACCATAGTCACAAGACTTGAGTGAGCTAGTGATAAAGTGAGAAATGATTACAGAATGATTATACTAAGCATATAGTTGAAGTGGTAAAGTTTGAGAAATTTTTACTTTTAAGTTTGTCAGTTTGGATAAATTTCCCAGAGAACAAGAAATAACTAACATTAGGCTGCTTTCACTGAATTCAGCAATTCTGGAGAACACTTGAATTGAAAAAGTGTAAAAGGCTGAGATTGCTAATTCTATCAAGCTCAAATGTTTCCTGGATCCTGTAAATTTAAATTAGAAGAAAATTAAAATGTAATTGATTTCATATTATTATGTATATTTCAATATCTACTAATAACTTATATGTGATATGTGTTTTGGTGAGGAAATATGTTAATATTTTGCTAAATAAAAATTGCATTTACAAAATAAAAATTATGGTTAACTTATTGAGTGAATAATCCAAGTTTTAAAGTATGAAGTCATCTACTATAAAATAAAATAAAATCTTAAAATTAGTAGTAAAACTAAGCAGAAGGTTATATAGTCCACAGCCCCCAAGGGAAATAAAGCCAAAAGGTCAATATGATACAGCTGAAGCAGAAATAATTTTTAATAAACTCTATAATATGGAACTCTTAAATAATGCAGAGAAAACATGTTAGAAGAATTTCATATATCTTTTTACCACAATGTTTTTTTAGGGTCAAGCAAATATGAACTCTAGCTAGACACAGGAAAAGAAAAAGTAAAAGGAAAACTAATCAATTAAAAGAATATTTATATATTATGGGAATACTTAAATAAATGACATGCTCTTGGTGAGCATTTTTTAAAATGCAATTACAGAGGGTACATGGTGTTGCAAAATGTTGGAGATGACTGAAGAAATTTAGCAAGCAATTACAGAATAAAAGGAAAAATACGTCTTTAACTTGATCTATCTCCTGAATATTGCATGACGGTAGATATTACTATACCAGTTGATACATATTTTTGAGATGTAATTGACATACTATGTTAGTTTTAATATTATATAACAATATATAACCATAACAAAACTGTCACATTATAATTCTTCTAAATGGTGTGTTTTTTCTTTCAGATTTCACTATTTTAAACAAGACTATGATTATTTGTACAGAATTCCTGGCTAGAAAATTTAAGAGAGAGACCTGTGAAAAGACATTCTGGTTCTGATTTAAGGAGGTCAAATTTTTTCTAGCTATTTTGTTGTATATTCAGATCAGAAAATATATATTTGTAGTATCTTTAGAAAATAATTTAATTATTATTTAGTGTCTGTCTACAATGCGGGAGACCCGGGTTCAATCCCTGGGTCGGAAGATTTCCTGGAGAAGGCAATGGAAACCCACTCCAGTACTCTTGCCTGGAAAATCCTATGGATGGAGAAGCCTGGTAGGCTACAGTCCATGGGGTCTCCAAGAGTTGGACACGACTAAGTGACTTCACTCACTCATTCACTATAAGTAAATTGTCATTTTTTTTATCTGCTACATTTTTTATAGATAAATATTTAATCATTCCAGTTTGTAGATTTTCACTTTCACACTGTGGCTACAGTGTTATAGAATTGCATTTCCAATAAAAGCAAAAATACTTGCAAAAAAACTAACTTCACAGTCCTTAATTATTCCCTCTGTGTGTGTGTGTATGTGTGTGTATGTTTGTGTGTGTTCTCTGCCATATCTGACTCTTTGCGACCCTCTGGACTGTAGCCTGCTAGGCTCCTCTGTCCGTGGAATCTTCCAGGCAAAAATACTGTATTTGGTTGACATTTTCTACTCCTGAGGATCTTCTCAATCAGGAGATTGAACTTGCATCTCTTGCATCTCCTGCATTCTTTGCTACAGCTCAACCTGGGTGTCCTTCTACAGGACACAAATCAACGTAAGTCTCAAGTGTAAGTAATTCTGTATTGAGACGCAATTTGCCATGTGAAAATAAAATCATTTAAACAGATGATTTCTAAAACTAGCAACAAGAGAGAGAATAATGAGAAAATCTGTGGCAGAAAGGCATACATTAATCTGAAAAAAGTATCTGCATAAGAATGTAGTTGCAGACTTTCATCCTGCAACCATAAAATGTGATTTACTTTTTTTATTTAGTTTTTATGAAATTGAAAGGTTTATATTTATCATAATTTTTTGTGGTTATACATATATATGCTGTATTATTAACTTATAAAAAGATGTCAGTTGTAATATCTTCAGTTCAGTTCACTCACTCAGCCATGTCTGACTGTGTGACCCCATGGACTGTGGCATGCCAGGCTTCCCTGTGCATCATGAAATCCCAGAGCTTGCTCAAATGCATGTCCATTAGTTAGTGATGCCATCTAACCATCTCATCCTTCAGTTCAGTTCAGTTCAGTTCAGTAGCTCAGTTGTGTCTGACTCTTTGCGATCCAATGAATTGCAGCACGCCAGGCCTCCCTGTCCATCACCAACTCCCAGAGCTCACTCAGACTCACGTCCATTGAGTCAGTGATACCATCCAGCCATCTCATCCTCTGTCGTCCCCTTTCCCTCTTGCCCCCAATCCCTCCCAGCATCAGAGTCTTTTCCAATGAGTCAACTGTTCGCATGAGGTGGCCAAAGTACTGGAGTTTCAGCTTTAGCATCAGTCCTTCCAAAGAAATCCCAGGGCTGATCTTCAGAATGGACTGGTTGGATCTCCTTGCAGTCCAAGGGACACTCAAGAGTCCTTTTCAACACCACAGTTCAAAAGCATCAATTCTTCAGCACTCAGCCTTCTTCACAGTCCAACTCTCACATCCATACATGACCACAGGACAAACCATAGCCTTGAATAGACGGACCTTATAGTCATCCCCTTTTCCTTCTGCCTTCAATCCTTCCTGTATCAGGATCTTTTCTAATGAGCCAGTTCTTCATATCAGGTGGCCAAAGTATTGGAGTTTCAGCTTCAGCATCAGTCCTTCCAATGAATATTCAGGACTGATTTCCTTTAGGACTGACTTCTTTGATGTCCAAGGGACTCTCAAGAGTCTTCTGCAACACCATTGTTCAAAAACATCAGTTCTTTGGCTCTCAGCTTTCTTTATGGTACAACTCTCACAACCATACATGAATACTGGAAAAACCATAGCCTTGACTAGATGGACCTTTGTTGGCAAAGTAATGTCCGCTTTTTAATATGATGTCCAGGATTCTCAGGGCTTCCCTAATAGCACAGTTGATAAAGATTCCACATGCAACATAGGAGACCATGGTTCAATTCCTGGGTTGTGAAGATCCTTGGCAAAGGGAAAGGTTACACACTCAGTGTTCAGTCAGCCAGTTCAGTCACTCAGTTATCTCTGCCTCTTTGCAACTTCATGGACTGAAGCACACCAGGCTTCCCTGTCCATGGCCAACTGCCGGACCCTACTCAAACTCATGTCCATCGCGTCAGTGTGCCATCCAACAATTTCATCCTCTGTCATCCCCTTTGCCTTCCACCTTAAAACTTTCCCAGCATAAGGGTCTTTTCCAGTGAATTGGTTCTTTGCATCAGGTGGCCAAAGTATTGGAGTTTCAGCTTCAGCATCAGTCCTGCCAATGACTATTCAGGACTGATTTCCTTTAAGATGGCTAGCTGGAACACCTTGTAGTCCAACGGACTCTCAAGAATCTTATCCAACACCACAGTTCAAAAGGATCAATTCTTTGGCACTCAGTTTTCTTTATAGTCCAGCTGTCACATCAATACATGACTATAGGAAAAACCATAGCCTTGACTAGTTGGACCTATGTTGACAAAATCATGTCTCTGCTTTTTAATATGCTGTCTAGGTTGGTCATAGCTTTTCTTCCAGGGACTGAGCGTCTTTTAATTTCATGGCTGCAGTCACCATTCACAGTGATTTTGGAGCCCAAGAAAATAAAGCCTGTCGTTTTTTCCCCATCTATTTCCCATGAAGTGATGGGATGGATGACATGATCTTAGTTTTCTGAAATTGAGTTTTAAGCCAACTGTTTCATTCTCCTCTTTCACTTTCATCAAGAGGCTCTTTAGTTCTTCTTCACTGTCTGCCATAATGGTGGTGTCACCTGTGTATCTGAGGTTATTGGTGTTTCTCTCAGCAGTCTTGATTCCAGCTTCTGCTTCTTCCAGCCTGGCATTTTTGCATGATGTACTCTGCACATAAGTTAAATAAGCAGGGTGACAATATACAGCCTAGACATACTCCTTTCCCGATTTGGAACCAGCCTGCTGTTCCAGATCAGTTCTAATTGTTGCTTCTTGACCTGCATACAGATTTCTCAGGAGGCAGGTCAGGTGATCTGGTACTCCCATGTCATTAAGAATTTCCCACAGTTTATTGTGATCCACACAGTCAAAGACTTTTTGGCATAGTCAATAAAGCAGAAGTTGGTATTTTTCTGGAGCTCTCTGTCTTTTTCAATGATCCAGTGGATGTTGGGAATTTGATCTCTGGTTCCTCTGCCTTCTCTAACTGCAGCTTGAATGTCTGGAAGTTCAAGGTTCATGTAATCTTGAAGCCTGACTTGGAGAATTCTGAGCATTAATGTTCCTGCATGTGACATGAGTGCAATTGTATGATAGTTGAACATTCATTGGCATTGCCTTTCTTTGGGATTGAAATGAAAACTGACTTTTTCCAGTCCTATGGCCACTGTTGAATTTTCCTGATTTGCTGGCATATTGACTGCACCACTTTCACAGCATCATCTTTTAGGATTTGAAATAGCTCAACTGGAATTCCATCACCTCCACTAGCTTTGTTCATAGCGATGCTTCCTAAGGCCCACTTGACTTCTCATTCCTGGATGTCTGGCTCTAGGTGGGTGATCACACCATTGTGGTATTCTGCCTGGAGTATTCCACAGACTGAATAGTCCACGGGGTCCCAAAGTATTGGACACAACTGAGCAACTTTCATTTTCACCTTCTAGGTCTGTCATAGCTTTCTTCAAAGGAACAAGCATATTTTAATTTCAAGGCTGCAGTTACAATCTGGAGTGATATTGGAGCCCAAGAAAATAAAGTCTCTCACTGTTTCTGTTGTTTCCCCATTTATTTGCCATGAAGAGAAATATCAATAACCTCAGATATGCAGATGAAACCACCCTTATGGCAGAAAGTGAAGAGGAACTAAAAAAACCTCTTGATGAAAGTGAAAGAGAGGAGTGAAAAAGTTGGCTTAAAGCTCAACCTTTAGAAAACTAAGATTATGGCATCTGGTCCCATCACTTCATGGGAAATAGATGGGGAAACAATGAAAACAGTGGCAGACTATTTTGGGGGACTCCAAAATCACTGCAGATGGTGATTACAGCCATGAAATTAAAAGACGCTTACTCCTTGGAAGAAAAGTTGTGACCAACCTAGATAGCATATTCAAAAGCAGAGACATTACTTTGCCAACAAAGGTCCATCTAGTCAAGGCTTTCGTTTTTCCAGTGGTCATGTATGGATGTGAGAGTTGGACTGTGAAGAAATCTGAGTGCCAAAGAATTGATGCTTTTGATCTGTGGTGTTGGAGAAGACTCTTGTGAGTCCCTTGGACTGCAAGGAGATCCAACCAGTCCATTCTGAAGGAGATCAATCCTGGGATTTCTTTGGAGGAAATGATGCTGAAGCTGAAACTCTAGTACTTTGGCCACCTGCTGCGAAGATTGACTCATTGGAAAAGACTCTGATGCTGGGAGGGATTGGGGGCAGGAGGAGAAGGGGACGACAGAGGATGAGATAGCTGTATGGCATCACGGACTCGATGGACATGAGTCTGAGTGAACTCTGGGAGTTGGTGATGGACAGGGAGGCCTGGCGTGCTGTGATTCATGGGGTCGTAAAGAGTCGGACATGAATGAGTGACTGAACTGAACTGAACTGAAGAGACTGAATGCCATGATTTTCGTTTTCACATGTTGAGTTTTAAGCCAGCTTTTTCACTCTCCTCTTTTACTTTTCTCAATAGGCATTTTAGTTTTTCCCCACTTTATGCCATAAGGGTGGTGTCATCTGCATATCTGAGGTTATTTGTCTAGGCAATTTGCTTCCAGGTTGTGCTTCATCCAGCTTGGCATTTTATATGATGTTTCTGCATATTAGTTAAATAAGCAGGGTGACAATATAAAGTGTTTATGTACTCCTTTCCCAATTTGGAACCATTCCTTTGTTCCATGTCTGGTTCTGTTGCTTCTTGACCTGCCCATGTTTCTCAGGAAGCAGGTATGGTGGTCTGGTGTTCCCATCACTTGAAGAATTTTCCATACTTTGCTATGATCCAGGAATGAATACTAATCTTTTTCAGTCTTGTGGCCAGTGCTGAGTTTCCCAAATTTCCTGGCAAATTGAGTGCAGCACTTTAACAGAAACATGTTTTAGGATTTGAAATAGCTCCATTGGAATTCCATCACCTCAAATATCTTTGTTCATAGTGATGCTTCCTAAGGCTCATTTGACTTTGCACTAAAGGATGTCTGATTCTAAATGAGTAATCACACCATCATGGTTTTCTGGGTTTAATGTCTTATTTGTATTGTTCTTCTGTGTATTCTTGCTACTTCTTAATATCTTCTGCTTCCATTAGGTTCATACTATTTTTGTCCTTTTAATGTGCCCATTTTGGATGAAATGTTCCCTTTGTATATCAAATTTTCTTGAAGAGATCTCTAGTTTGTCCCAGTCTATTGTTTTCCTCTATTTCTTTGCATTGATTACTTAAGAAGGGTTTCTTATCTCTCCTTGCTATTTATTGGAAATTTGCTTTCAGATGGGTATATCTTTCCTTTTTGCCTTTGCCTTTAGCTTTTTTTCTCAGTTATTATAAAGGCCTCCCCCTTAAACTATTTTGCCTTTTTGCATTTCTTTATTTTCAGGATGGTTTTCATCACCACCTCCTGTACAATGTTATGAATATTTGTCCATTGTTCTCCAGACACTCTGTCCATCAGATCTAATTCCTTGAATCTATTTGTCACTTCCACTGTATATTCGTAAGGGATTTGATTTAGGTCATACCTGAATGGTCTATTCATATTCCCTATGTTCTTCAATTTAAATCTGAATTGTGCAGAGTTCATGATCTGAGCCAGTCAGCTCTTGGTCTTGTTTTTACTGACTGTATAGAACTTCTTCATCTTTGACTGCAAAGAATGTAATCAATTTGATTTCGGTATTAACCATCTGGTGATGTCCAATTGCAGAGTCATCTTTTGTGTTGTTGGAAAAGGTTATTTGTTATGATCAGTATGCTCTCTTCCAAACCAAATAGACTTTACCCTACTTCATTTTGTACTACAATGCCAAACTTGCCTGTTATTTCAGGTATCTCTTGACTTTCTATTTTGCATTCCAGTACCTTATAATGAAAAGGACATCTTTTTTTTTTTGGTGCTAGTTCTAGAAGATCTTGTAGGTCATCATAGAATCATTCAATTTCAGCTTCTTTGGCATTAGTCGTTGGGATATAGACTTAGAATACTGTGATATTGAATGGTTTGCCTTGGAAATGAACATAAATCATTCTGTCGTTTTTGAGATTGTACCCAAGTACTGCATTTTGGACTCTTCTGTTGACTATGGTGGCCACTCCATTTCTTCTAAGGGATTTTTGCCTACAGTAGCAGATATAATGGTCATCTGAATTAAGTTCACCCATTGCTGTCCATTAAAATTCACTGATTCCTAAAATATCAGTGTTCACTCTTGCCATCTCCTGTTTGATAACTTCCAATTTACATTGATTCATGGACCTAACTCTCCATGTTCCTATACAATATTGTTCTTTACAGCCTTGGACTTTACTTCCATCACCTGTCACGTACACAACTGGATGTTGTTTTTCTTTTGGTTCTGTCTCTTCATTCTTGCTGGAGTTATTTCTCCACTGATCTCCAGTAGCATACTGGGCACCTACGAACCTGGGGAGTGCATCTTTCAGTATCCCATCTTTTTGCCTTTTCATACTGTCCATGGGGTTCTCAAGGAAAGAATACCAAAGTGGTTTGCCATTCCCTTCTCCAGTGAACCACATTTTGTCAGAACTCTCCAGCGTGGCCAGTTCATCTTGGTTGGTCCTACAGGGCATTGCTAATAGTTTCATTGAGTTAGACAAGGCTGTGATTCATGTGATCAGTTTGGTTGGTTTTCTGTGATTGTAGATTTCATTCTGTCTTCCATATGTTGGATAAGGATAAGAGGCTTGTGGAAGCTTCATGATGGGAGGGACTGGCTTGGGACACTATCACTTCACACTATCACTTATATAAACAATTAATATAACAAAACAGAGACAGACTTACATATATACAGAACAAACTTGTGGTTAGCAGTGGCAGAGGGAAGGGGGAAGGGACAATATAGAAGTAGGGGATTAAGAGATGCAAATTACTATATATAAAATAAATAAGCAACAAGAATATATTATACAAAGCAAGGATATATAGCCATTATTTGATAATGACTTTAAATGCTATATAGTCTAGAAAAAAATACTGAATCGCTAAGATGTACTTAAGTACAATCACTAAGTTGCACACTTGAAACTAACTAATACCATAATAATAAGTTAATTATACTTCAATTTAAAAAAATAGAGTGAGAGAGAGAGAGAGGATTTGATATAATGCCTGTAAAGGAACTTACATAGTATCTATCTTAATAAATTGTGTATCTTTGTTATTATTATTTAGGTACAGATTGCTTTCTATTGGAAAATGGATTTCTAATTTTAAAAGGTGGTTAAAATGAGGCTTTTTAATATTATTTATTTATGAATAGAAAATACTTCATGGTTACTACATCTATCCTCTTTTTTAAATAAGTAGGTGTTTTATATTCTAGCCGATTTGTCATGTAAAAACCCAGAGGGATAAATTAATATCACTTAGCATTAATGTGTTTTATTGCTGCTACATCTTACTCTTCCTGATCCAGGGATAAAACACACATCTCCTGCATCTCCTGAGTCTACTAAACTGCAGGTGGATTCTTTAGTGCTGAACCACCACGGGAGCCCTAACAGCAAAATTATAGCTTGCAACAATTAAATAAACATTTAAAAAATATATATGAAGGTTAAAAAGAAGTTTCTGTTAAATAAAATACTAATAAATAATTTACCATATTAAACTTGGACATAATCTGGGAAACTAGCAGAAAATACAGAGTGTAGGTAGTAATGAGGGATTTGAAAGCCACCTAGTAACAAATAAGCAATAACTGTTGTCTTTACTGTTACTACTAATTTCATTGAAAATGTTCCTCTTCTTTTCTCAATTGACCCCTTTCCTTGTTGAACCAAACTTTAAATAGAAAGATCTTTGAACTGCAAAGTGAAATGCCAAACTCTATGTTGCTTTACTCTTTGCACCTTAACATCCCATGCTTTTTGTCCAAATAATTTTCTCAAGAGAGAGTGGTCAAACAGGAGATGGCAAGGGTAAATGTCGACATTCTAGGAATCAGCAAACTAAAATGCACTGGAATGGGTGAATTTAACTCAGATGATCATTATATCTACTACTGTGGGCAGGAATCCCTTAGAAGAAATGGATTAGCCATCATGGTCAACAAGAGTCTGAAATGCAGTACTTGGATGCAATCTCAAAAATGATAGAATGATCTCTGTTCGTTTCCAAGGCAAACCATTCAATATCACAGTAATCCAAGACTATGGCCCAAGCAATAACATTGAAGAAGCTGAAGTTGAACTGTTCTATGAAGACCTACAAGACCTTTTAGAACTCACACCCAAAAGAGATGTAATTTTAATTAAAGAGGACTCAAATGTAAAAGTAGGTAGTCAAGAAACACCTGGAGTAACAGGCAAATTTGGCCTTGGAATACGGAATGAAGCAGGGCAAAGCCTAATAGACTTTTGCCAAGAGAACGCACTGGTCATAAAAAACACCTTTTTCCAACAACACAAGAGAAGATTATACCCATGGGATCACTAGATGGTCAACACCAAAATCAGACTGATTATATTCTTTGCAGCCAAAGATGGAGAAGCTCTATACAGTCAGCAAAAGCAAGACCAGGAGCTGACTGTTGCTCAGATCATGATCTTATTGCCAAATTCAGAGTTAAATTGAAGAAAGTAAGGAAAACCACTAGACCATTCAGGTATGACCTAAATCATATCTCTTATGATTATACAGTGGAAGTGAGAAATAGTTTTAAGGGACTAGATCTGATAGATAGAGTGCCTGATGAACTATGGACTGAGGTTCGTGACATTGTACAGAAGACAGCGATCAAGAACATCCCCAGGGAAAAGAAATGCAAAAAAGCAAAATGTCTTTCTGAAGAGGTCTCACAAATAGCTGTTAAAAGAAGAAAAGTGAAAAGCAAAGGAGAAAAGGAAAGATATAAGCATTTGAATGCTGAGTTACAAAGAATAGCCAGAAGAGATAAGAAAGCCTTCTTCAGCAATCAATGCAAAGAAATAGAGGAAAACAACAGAATGAGAAAGACTAGAAATCTCTTCAAGAAAATTAGAGATACCAAGGAAACATTTCACGCAAAGATGGGCTCAATAAAGGACAGAAATGGTATGGACCTAACAGAAGCAGAAGATATTAAGAAGAGAGACAAGAATACACAGAAGAACTGTACAAAAAACAAAAAAAAAAAAACAAAAAAACTTCACAATCTAGATAATTACGATGGTTTGATCACTCACATAGAGCCAGACATCCTGGAATGTGAAGTCAAGTGGGCCTTAGAAAGTATAATACGAACAAAGCTAGTGGAGGTGATGGAATCCCACTTGAGCAATTTCAAATCCTGAAAGATGATGCTGTGAAATTGCTGCACTCAATATGCCAGCAAATTTGGAAACTGCAGCAGTGGCCACAGGACTGGAAAAGGTCAGTATTCATTCCAATGCCAAAGAAAGGCAATGCCAAAGAATGCACAAACTCCAGACAATTGCACTTATCTAGATCAGTTCAGTTCAGTTCAGTTGCTCAGTCGTGTCTGATTCTTTGCGACCCCATGAATTGCAGTATGCCAGGCCTCCCTGTTCATCACCAACTCCTGGAGTTCACTAAAACTCACATCCATCAAGTCGGTGATGCCATCCAGCCATCTCATTCTCTGTCATTCACTTCTCATCCTGCCCCCAATCCCTTCCAGCATCAGAAACTTTTCCAATGAGTCAACTCTTCATATGAGGTGGTCAAGTATTGGAGTTTCAGCTTCAGCATCATTCCTTCCAAAGACCTCCAAGGCCTGATCTCCTTTAGAATGGAATGTTTGGATGTCCTTGCAGGCTGAAGGACTCTCAAGAGTCTTCACCAACACCACAGTTCAAAAGCATCACTTCTTTGGCACTCAGATTTCTTCACAGTCCAAATCTCACATCCATACATCACCACTGGAAAAACGATAGCCTTGACTAGACAGACCTTTATTGGCAAAGTAATGTCTCTGCTTTTGAATATGCTGTCTAGGTTGATTATAACTTTCCTTCCAAAGTGTAAGTGTCTTCTAATTTAATAGCTGCAGTCACCATCTGCAGGGATTTTGGAGCCCAAAAAAATAAAGTCTGACACTGTTTCCACTGTTTCCCCTTCTATTTCCCATGAAGTGATGGGACCAGATGCCATGATCTTCGTTTTCTGAATGGTGAGCTTTAAGCCAACTTTTTCACTCTCCTCTTTCACTTTCATCAAGAGGCTTTTTAGTTCCTCTTCACTTTCTGCCATAAGGGTGGTGTCATCTGCATATCTGAGGTTATTGATATTTCTCCTGGCAATCTTGATTCCAGTTTGTGCTTCTTCCAGTCCAGCGTTTCTCACGATGTAGTCTGCATATAAGTTAATTAAGCAGGGTGACAGTATACAGCCTTGACGTACTCTTTTCCTATTTGGAACCAGTCTGTTGTTCCATGTCCAGTTCTAACTGTTGCTTCCTGACCTGCACACAAGTTTCTCAAGAGGCAGGTCCAGTGGTCTGGTATTCCCATCTCTTTCAGAATTTTCCACAGTTTATTGGGATCCATACAGTCAAAGGCTTTGGCACAGTCAATAAAACAGAAATAGATGTTTTTCTGGAACTGTCTTGTTTTTCCATGATCCAGCAGATGTTGGCAATTTGATCTCTGGTTCCTCTGCCTTTTCTAAAACCAGCTTGAACATCAGGAAGTTCATGGTTCATGTATTGCTGAAGACTGGCAGGGAGAATTTTGAGCATTACTTTTCTAGCATGTGAGATGAGTGCAATTGTATGGCAGTTTGAACATTCTTTGTCATTGCCTTTCTTTGGCATTGGAATGAAAACTGACCTTTTCCGTTTCTGAGGCCACTGCTGCGTTTTCCAAATTTGTTGGCATATTAAGTGCGGCATTTTCACAGCATCATCTTTCAGGATTTGAAACAGCTCAACTGGAATTCCATCACCTCCACTAGCTTTGTTCGTAGTGATGCTTTCTAAGGCCCACTTGACTTCACATTCCAGGATGTCTGGCTCTAGGTGAGGGATCACACCATCATGATTATCTTTGTTGTGAAGATCTTTTTTTGTACAATTCTTCTGTGTATTTTCTCCACTCTTCTTAATAACTTCTGCTTCTGTTAGGTCCATACCAAATGGTATGGACCCAACAGAAGGTCCTTAAAGGTCCTACCATAAATGTAGGTCCTTCATTGAGCCCATCTTTGCATGAAATGTTCCCTTGGTATCTCTAATTTTCATGAAGAAATTTCTAATCTTTCCCCTTCTGTTGTTTTCCTTTATTTGTTTGCACTGATCGTAGAAGAAGGCTTTCTTACCTCTTCTTGCTATTCGTTGGAACTCTGCATTCAGATGCTTATATCTTTCCTTTTCTCCTTTTTTTTTTTTACTTCTCTTCTTTTCAAAGCTATTTTTAGGCCTCCCCAGATTTCCATTTTGGTGTTTTGGATTTCTTTTCCATGGGGATGGTCTCAATCCCTGTCTCCCTAACAATGTTCCGAACCTCCATTCATAGTTCATCAAGCACTCTGTCTATCACATCTAGTCCCTTAAATCTTTTCTCACTTACACTTTATAATCATAAGGGATTTGATTTAGATCAAATCTGAATGATCTAATACTTTTCCCTCCTTTTTCGATTTAACTCTGAATTTTGCAATAAGGAGTTCATGATCTGAGCCGCACTCAGCTCCTGATCTTGGTTTTGCCGACTGTATAGAGCTTCTCTATCTTTGGCTGCAAAGAATATAACCAGTTTGATTTTGGTGTTGACCATCTGGTGATGTCCATGTGTAGAGTCTTCTCTTGTTTTGTTTGAAGAGGGTGTTTGCTATGAGCAGAGTGTTCTCTTGACAAAACTCTATTAGCCTTTGCCCTGCTTCATTCTGTATTCCAAGATCAAATTTGCCTGTTACTCCAGATGTTTCTTGACTTCCTACTTTTGCATTCCAGTCCCCTATAATGAAAAGGACATCTCTTTTTGGGTGTTAGTTCTTGACGGTCTTGTAGGTCCTCATAGAATCGTTCAAAATTAACTTCTTCGATGTTACTAGTTGGGGCATAGAGTTGGATTACTTTGATATTGAATGGTTTGCCTTGGAAACGAACAGAGATTGTTCTGTCGTTTTTGAAAGTGCATCCAAGTTCTGCATTTCAGACTCTTTTGTTGACCATGAATGCTATTCCATTTCTTCTGAGGAATTCCTGCCCACACTAGTAGATATCATGGTCATCTGAGTTAAATTCATCCATTCCAGTCCATTTTAGTTCAGTAATTCTTAGAATGTCAATGTTCACTCTTGCCATTTCTTGTTTGACTTCTTCCAATTTGCCTTAATTCATGGACCTAATATTCCAGGTTCCTATGCAATATTGCTTTTTACAGCATCGGACCTTGCTTCTATTACCAGTCACATCCACAACTGAGTATTGTTTTTGCTTTGGCTCTATCCCTTCATTCTTTCTGGAGTTATATCTCCACTGATCTCCAGTAGCATATTGGGCACCTACCGACCTGGGGAGTTCCTCTTCCAGTATCCTATCATTTTGCCATTTCATACTATTCATGGGGTTCTCAAGGCAAGAATACTGAAGTGCTTTGCCATTCTCTTCTCCCTTGGAACACATTCTTTCAGCATCTCACACGCACTTTTCTCACACTCTAGTAAAGTAATGCTCAAATTTTTCCAAGCCAGGATTCAGCAGTACATGAACTGTGAACTTCCAGATGTTCAAGCTGGTTTTAGAAAAGGCAAAGGAACCAGAGATCAATTTTTCAACATCCACTGGATCATGGAAAAAGCAAGAGTTCCTGAATAACACCTATTTCTGCTTTATTGACTATGCCAAAGCCTTTGACTGTATGGATCACAATTAACTGTGGAAAATTCTGAGAGAGATGGGAATACCAGACCACCAGGTCAGGAAACAACAGTTTGTACTGGACATGGAACAACACACTGGTTCCAAATAGGCAAAGGATTATGTCAAGGCTGTATATTGTCACCTTGCTTATTTAACTTACATGTAGACTACATCATGAGAAACGCTGGGCTGGAAGAAGCACAAGCTGGAATCAAGATTGCTGGGAGAAATATCAATAACCTCAGACATGAAAATGACACCACCCTTAGGGCAGAAAGTGAAGAGGAACTAAAAAGCCTCTTGATGAAAGTGAAAGAGGAGAGTGAAAAGTTGGCTTAAAGCTCACCATTCAGAAAATGAAGATCATGGCATCTGGTCCCATCTCTTAATGGGAAATAGAAGGGAAAACAGTGGAAACAGTGTCAGACTATTTTTTTGGGCTCCAAAATCACTGCAGATGGTGATTGCAGTCGTGAAATTAAAAGACGCTTACTCCTTAGAAGGAAACCTAGACCAACCTCAATAGCATATTGAAAAGCAGAGGTATTACTTTTCCAACAAATGTCCATCTAGTCAAGGCTATGATTTTTCCAGTGGTCTTATATGGCTGTGAGATTTGGACTTTGAAGAAAGCTGAGCTCCAAAGAATTGATGATTTTGAACTGTGGTTTTGGAGAAGACTCTTGAGAGTCCCTTGGACTGCAAGGAGATCCAACCAGTCCATCCTTAAGGAGATCAGTCCTGGGTGTTTATTGGAAGGACTGATGCTGGAGTTGAAAATCCTACACCTGAGTACCTCATGCGAAGAGTTGACTCACTGAAAAAGACACTGATGCTGGGAGGGATTGGGGGCAGGAGAAGAAGGGGACAACAGAGGATGAATGGCTAGATGGCATCACCGACTTGATGGACATGAGTTTGAGTGAACTCCAGGAGTTGGTGATGGACAGGGAGGCCTGGCGTGCTGTGATTCACGTCGTTGCAAAGAGTCGGACATGCTGAATGATTTAACTGAAGTGAGAGAGATTTTTATTTGTTTGTTTGTTTTGTCATTCTTCAATTTGACTATGTTGAAACCTCGTCTTGCCCTGGAGACTAGCATAGTTTTAAAAGTTCAAAAACTAGCCATCTAGGAACTAAAACTAAATTTTGCATATCATTGAAAGTCACAGGAAGGAAAATGAAAGAAATGGGCCATACAGGTCAAGGTTTAAAGGAAACAGTGAATCTCAATTTGCCTGTGAAAAAATTGTTCCATAATTGATATAAAATTTATTTTAACAAATGGGAATTTCAGATTTAATATGATGCAATGCAAAATATAGATGATTATTCTTCTGGATTTATACCTGTGGTGAAGAATATCTTTACCCAAAGCAGATGATGTATGAATAATCAGAAATGAAGGCAGAGAAATAGCTATAAATTTTTAGCAGAAAAATGATCCCTAATGTTGGCAACAAAGAATTCAGATGAGGTCTGGATTAATTTATTAATTAACTGCTTGAGGCTCTGTTAAGTGATTGGCAATTTGGATAGTCATGCCACTGATAAGCCCACCCAGTACATAGGAAATGATTTCACAAGAAGATTTAGAATGATCACAGAACTCTAGTTCATATGGAAATCAGAATTTTTTTTTTTTGCTCCATGAAATAGACTCAACTTTTTTTTTTTACATGAATTAATTTATAGAGTAGTGATGCATCCAAATATCAATAACATTTAACCCACGAAGACTAAATAGTCCACAGTGACTACAAATGTATGAATATAAATCAATGCGATGGCCACAGATAACTTATGAACATTTAGTGAGATGTGACTAAAAACATAGGGCTGATTCTTATTAAACATATCCAAACTTATAGAACCAAAAAGATGCTTTTTTTTTGCTTGCTAACACTTACAATAGGGGAAATACAAATTTAACAGATGCAGATTCTATCCCTCTGTCAGGAAGAACCCTTGGAGAAGATAATGGTAACCTACCCTGGTATTCTTGCCTGGGAAATAACATGGACAGAAGAGCCTGGTGGGCAACAGACCATGGGGTTGCAAAAGAGTGAGACAACTTAACAACTAAACAACAACAAATGATGGGAGACATTTGCAACTTTTCCGAAATACATAAAACGAGGTTTGTTTTCTTAACATATTTAAAGTTCTGTTGAGGTATAGACGCAGAAAGATTAAGTGGAGTTTTCCCCAGATCTAGGAGAATATAAAATGTACAGGGAATCGGGTTATCAATGATCTATTGGTTTTGAGGATAGTTCTAATACATAGGACTAAGGGATTATTGCAGAAAGTGAAGAGGAACTAAAAGCCTCTTGATGAAAGTGAAAGAGGAAAGTGAAGAAGTTGGCTTAAAGCTCAACATTCAGAAAACGAAGATCATGGCATCTGGTCCCATCACTTCATGGGAAATAGATGGGGAAACAGTGGAAACAGTATTAGACTTTATCTTTTTGGGCTCCAAAATCACTGCAGAAGGTGACTGCGGCCGTGAAATTAAAAGACGCTTACTCCTTGGAAGAAAAGTTATGACCAACCTAGATAGTATATTGAAAAAGCAGAGACATTATTTTGCCGACAAAGGTCCATCTAGTCAAGGTGATAGTTTTTCCAGTGGTCATGTATGGATGTGAGAGTTGGACTGTGAAGAAGGCTGAGCGCTGAAGAATTGATGGTTTTGAACTGTGGTGTTAGAGAAGACTCTTGAGAGTCCCTTGGACTGCAAGGAGATCCAACCAATCCATTCTGAAGGAGATCAACCCTGGGATTTCTTTGGAAGGAATGATGCTAAAGCTGAAGCTCCAGTACTTTGGCCACCTCATGCAAAGAGTTGACTCATTGGAAAAGACTCTGATGCTGGGATGGATTTGGGGCAGGAGGGAAAGGGGACAACGGAGCATGAGATGCCTGGATGGCATCACTGACTCGATGGTCGTGAGTTTGTGTGAACTCCTGTAGTTGGTGATGGACAGGAAGGCCTGGTGTGCTGCGATTTATGGGGTCTCAAAGAGTCGGACCCTACTGAGCAACTGAACTGAACTAAACTGAAGCGATTATTGACAAACTTTGTAAACTAAGTCTTAGTATCCCATCTCTAATATGGAAATAATCGTTTTCTAGTACTTATTTAATTATATTACTTTGAATGTCAAATATACACGTGAAGTTATTTGCTTTCATTGTACAATTTAAAATATCTTCTTGTTTTTTAAATGTTCACAATTTAATTTTCTCTTCCAAATATTTAGTAGACTCAAAACAAAGTCAAATAAGAATATATCAATTTTGCAGTCACTCTATTTTTATTTTGTTTTCCTTAAAGGTGGACAGTTGAGGTTTGTCTAAAAATATAATAACCATAAATATACACCTAGACATTCAATCTACTGAAACAAGAAGGATGATTGGAGCCTACAGGCAGAG
The DNA here is from genome assembly GCF_023091745.1 of Budorcas taxicolor. Taxonomy (NCBI): domain Eukaryota; kingdom Metazoa; phylum Chordata; class Mammalia; order Artiodactyla; family Bovidae; genus Budorcas; species Budorcas taxicolor. The sequence goes on from NC_068910.1 coordinate 167,643,814, forward strand.
ACAAATTCTTTGTAGGAGTTCAGTTCCAGTGTTCTAAGAAAACAAGCTGGTCTCAAAGGTAGGCTACCTTGATAGGTAAAACAACACTTTCAGTTCAGTTCAGTAGCTCAGTCGTGTCCAACTCTTTGTGACCCCATGAATCGCAGCACGCCAGGCCTCCCTGTCCATCACCATCTCCCGGAGTTCATTCAGACTCACGCCCATTGAGTCCGTGATGCCATCCAGCCATCTTATCCTCAGTTGTCCCCTTCTCCTCCTGCCCCCAATCCCTCCCAGCATCAGAGTCTTTTCCAGTGAGTCAAGTCTTCGCATCAGGTGGCCAAAGTACTGGAGCTTCAGCTTTAGCATCATTCCTTCCAAAGAAATCCCAGGCTGATCTCCTTCAGAATGGACTGGTTGGATCTCCTTGCAGTCCAAGGGACTCTCAAGAGTCTTCTTAAACACCACAGTTCAAAAGCATCAATTCTTCGACACTCAGCTTTCTTCACAGTCCAACTCTCACATCCATACATGACCACAGAAAAAACCATAGCCTTGACAAGACGGACCTTAGTCGGCAAAGTAATGTCTCTGCTTTTGAATATACTATCTAGGTTGGTCATAACTTTTCTTCCAAGGAGTAAGTGTCTTTTAATTTCATGGCTGCAGTCACCATCTGCAGGGATTTTGGAGCCAAAAAAAAAATAAAGTCTGACACTGTTTCTACTATTTCCCCATCTATTTCCCATGAAGTGATGGGACCAGATGCCATGATCTTCGTTTTCTGAATGTTGAGCTTTAAGCCAACTTCTTCACTCTCCTCTTTCACTTTCATCAAGAGGCTTTTTAGTTCCTCTTCACTTTCTGCCATAAGGGTGGTGTCATCTGCATATCTGAGGTTATTGATATTTCTCCTGGCAATCTTGATTCCAGCTTGTGTTTCTTCCAACCCAGTGTTTCTCATGATGTACTCTGCATATAAGTTAAATAAGCAGGGTGACAATATACAGCCTTGATGTACTCCTTTTCCTATTTGGAACCAGTCTGTTGTTCCATGTCCAGTTCTAACTGTTGCTTCCTGACTTGCATACAGATTTCTCAAGAGGCAGGTTAGGTGGTCTGGTATTCCCATCTCTTTCAGAATTTTGAACAGTTGATTGTGATCCACACAGTCAAAGGCTTTGGCATAGTCAATAAAGCAGAAGTAGATGTTTTTTCTGAAACTCTCTTGCTTTTTCCATGATCCAGCGGATGTTGGCAATTTGATCTCTGGTTCCTCTGCCTTTTCTAAAACCAGCTTGAACATCAGGGAGTTCAAGCTTCACATATTGCTGAAGGCTAGCTTGGAGAATTTTGAGCATTACTTTACTAGCATGTGAGATGAGTGCATATGTGCGGTAGTCTGAGCAAGACTACCAATATTTGTGTGGCATCATGAGAAAGTCTTGATTAGTTATTCTGACACTCAAACGGAGAGAGTTTTATAACTTGAAAGAATATAAAAATTGTATTTACTGACTCCCAGTTGAATAATTTTGATTGTAATATGCTCTAAACTACGTAGCTGAATATTGTGCAAAAGAGACTCATCTCTTTGGAAAGAGACTCATCTCTTTGGAAAGAGACTGTCCAAAATGTTCTTCTCATTTTCCAGATCGTGCTGTTTGTATGAATTAAGTTAAATACTAGGAAAAGTAACCTTTCATGGAACTGCAACATTCATAGTCTAATGAGTCTACTTTCATTTATCCAATTTTGTTCATATGCTTATGGAAAAAACTGTACTTTCTGAAATAGAATTACGTCTGTGAAACTATAAAATATATACTACAATAACTGCTATAGGGTGTTAAAATAATATATTGTTTCAATGCTAATGGGACAAGGTGCTTATTTGGAAGTGTTATGCTTAAAAAGAATGATTTTAAGCATTTTTAAGATTATGTAGCTTGAGGATCTATTATAATATGTCATCTTGTGAAGTCAGTTATTTCCATAACATTTGTACTTAAAAATTCTGAATAATTATTGTGTGAAAAGCTTATATTATTATTATAGAATTTTACTTGTGGTACATGGTTATGAAACACAATGAATGCTACTGCAAATGTGTTATGCTCTTAAACATTCAGTGAAAATGTCTATTCAACAGTTTAAATTACAAGTATAAATTGTATTCAAATATTTATATATTTATTCATTGTATAGTCAGAACATATGTTTAAAGCAACTGAGTTGCTGTTGCTAAGCATTTCTCCCTATTTTTGAAAATGATTTTCTTTGCAAAGGAGAAATGTGAAGCTCAATCTGAGAAAATCTATGCCTTGGGGCATTTCATAATGAATGATTTGACTTTTTGAAAGCACTTATGCTATTTTGAGAAATGGATATACGGTAGGATGGTTACCAGCAGTTTTCTTTGTTGTAATTTCTGAAAAGCAGCTTCCTGTGTTTCAGAGAATAATTGATTTTTTGTAATAGTAATTTCTTAGCTATAGAACTTTTTTCATATAATTTTTTTATTACTTTTTCGAAGCAGATGTTTGATTACATATTGCTGCAATATGCACAGTTGTATTACACAGTTGTGTTTTTCACTTTTTAATATTTTTAAAACATAAAGAGAAAATGAAGTATTAATGATGAACATCTTTAGCATAGATTAAGGAAATATCAAGCCAAGTATTTTCAATTGCAATGTTCTATAAAAAAGGTAAATAAATCATACAAAAAGTTGTGTCATAATTACATAAGTTTGGCATCATTACAACATAAAAAGATTTGAATATTTAGCAAATTTAAAACACTAAAGAATATGATATGGAATTTTGAAGAATATTTTTAAGGAAAAATGTTAAATAATAATACTTGAAACCAATTGAAATAAAAGCTCAAATTATTTTTGCATTGTGTTTAATATTATTTAAAATGTCTTTTATTATATACAGATAATAACATCTTCCAAGAGAGAAATTGTGTTGTCTGTGTGTATACATTAGTCATTATTAAAACTACAAAAAGCTACAAAAAATTAAAGAAAAAGTCAGGATGAAAATCCAGATGGATTCCATATTAACCAAAAATACTGTTCAGAAATTTATGGCAATAGATCATGATCTACAGAGTTATAGACATCATATTTCTATTTCTTAGTTATATCCTTCTACAAATATGTATGAATATTTCCCTGACTTCTACATTAGTTACTGCAAATCAAAGATTTGTTTGATAATTCTTCTTGTCATTGCTCCTTCCTTACCTACTTTTATTCTTTTTTTTGTTGTTCCTATCACTCATATTTAATTGTACGTATTTCCCATTTCCATTTATTTTTCAATCTCTCACTATTTGTTTAAAAGTTAAGTCTTCAAATTCTGGGGAGGTATTTAGAGATGGATAGTATGTGACGAGTATACTCCTTAGATCACTGAATATTGAATGTTAAGGTGCCATATATTTCTGCAATGAAGTTAAAATATATACACACACATATATATAAATTCATGCTAAAAATAAAATAAATAAAGACAAATAAATAATAGCTCTCACATAAGATTTTAATTATTAATGTTTTCTCCATTGTCCATAAGTTACCCTAAAGACACAAATATTAGACATAATTTTATACATTGATAAATGTATAAACACTAATGAATCTCAATATATATGTGTTTCTTGAGTAAAAGATAGTAATATATCTTTACTCAGCTAATAAAATGAACATAGTACATAATTTACTCACAATTTATGTATAAAAATGTTTATATAAATATTAATCATGGTGTAGAGAGCAGATTTCCCTGATGTCCTTCCATAAACTATCCAAGTAAAAGAAAACATTTATAGTCTTAAAATATGTTTGATATAAGCATGTTGCAAACACTTTATTGATGTAGGAAACCACAAACCAATCACTTTTTCCTGTAATTTTAATTCTGAGAAAGCATTAATAGCAGCTGTAAGTTGAGTATAATTTTATTAGGTTTGATTTGGTATGATGATATGAAATGGACTGCCCTCATTGGAGGAAGGTGTAGTTTTAGCCCCTATGTCCAACTAGGTATGTGCTTTTTTAAAGTAATTTACACTTTGGTTGCTTCAATTTCTTCTTTCTTTCTTTTTTTTTTTTTACATGAAATTTATTTTTTCAAGAAATATTTATTCAGGTTTTGTGGCAGGTAGAATTCTATGATGACCCCCCAAAATTCCTTCAAATAGGGATCTTAAATAGAGATATTATTCAGGTGAGACTGCCCTTTTCACACAAACCTTTTAAAGTGAAGAGTTTTCTCTGGCTGGTGGCAGGAGGGGAAGTCAGAGGTTTACCATGCCTCTGCTGGCATGAAGATGTAAAGGCACATGGCAAGAACAGGTGGCCTGTAGTATCTGTGAGGTGACCCACCTGACAGCTAGCAAGGAAATACAGCCCTCTCAATTTCTTATTTCTTAAAGTGAATGGGATAAGGCAGATGCTGGCTGAAACCCCCTTCAGCTACAAAACTTTGTTAGTGTAAGGGTATACAATATTATATTGTACTATCTATGACACTCAGGATTCATTTACTAAAGAAGATGCCCAAAACCCAAAATTACAGTCCATACAAATCTACAGATTACTGCAGGAAAATGATTTAATATAGCAGAAACATTTAAAGTAAAAATTATGGACTTATGCTTAAGTCCAAATGTGCCACACAGAAGGGATCCAGAGAGGTGCCACTAGGTTGAATTTTCTTTTCTCTAAGAATTTTACAAGGCTCAGCTGTTTTATTTTTATTTTTTCCCTCTCAAGCCAGGCACCACCAACCTATACACAGAACAAGGAGGAACCAGGGAATCAAAAATGCCGACTTAGTCAGGGTCCCTTACACCCTACTGTTCATATAAGTATATATATTGGGTAAATAACAAATCCTGCCAGTGGTCTCACCAAAGACATGTGTCATTCATCAACCTCATTGTCATTCACAACAAACAGTCCTAAAATTCCTTGGACTCATTAAGTTTCATGCCATGACCAGTGGATAGTCCTCAGAGAGTGCGTTTCTTACTTCAGTAAAGGAGTTTAGACCAATTCCAAACCTGCTGCAATGAACTCTCATAGGACACATAGAATCATTGTACACAATGACACTTAATAGAGTGGGATATCAAAGACATTAATCAAAATAGACACAAATGTGTGTAACAGCAAACACAAGAGGAAAATAAAGTCATATCTTACTAGCATAAAGTTATGATACTACTACACATAATTTAAAATTTATTATAATAGTTTAATAAATATTAAAGAAAATTAAAACTACATTGGCAGAAAAATAAAAGAGGGTTTCTGGATCTACATCATCTATACATAGTATTGTAACCAACTTAGTAAACCTGTATGACAGACCAAAATGTTTCTTTTTGATTAAATTTGTCATGGTGAAACATCAACAATAATACTAGTACTTGAACCCTGAGAAACAATACAAGCTAGTATTTACTTTGACCTGAAGTTTGGGGCTACACATTTATGCACTTTGCCTAGCAAGATATTGTATCTACCTATGGAGATATTTGAATTAAAGGTGATTGAGAATCAATATCATGTTTTATAGTGATTTGAATTAATTTGCAAAATTTTACATAGGTACCATATGTGCATGCTAACTTGGTTCAGTCATGTGTAATTCTTTGCGACCCTAGGGACTGTAGCCTGCCAGGCTCCACTGTCCATGGGATTCTCCAGGCAGGAATGCTGGAGTGGGTTGCTATTCCCTTTTTCAGGAGATCTTCCTGACTCAGCGACGACACCCGGTCTCTATGTCTCCCGCATTGGCAGGTGGGTTCTTTACCATTAGCGCCACCTGGGATATGTCAACCTATTAAATATATCTAATTGCATTCAGATAGATTATACTGAATATAACTTTAACTAGACCTTTAGGCAACACAGGGTTTTACAAAGCTTGATTTAGAATTTTCTCTCTCTAATAAATGCTATATATGTTCAGAAGACAAACAAAATACTATGCAACATTTACCATTTTTCTACATAATATTTCAGATTAAGTATATTGCAAATTATACTTGAGGAAAGCCTCAAGATCACAAAACACTGTGAGCCAGTTAATTACCCCAATAGAGAGTGTCAGTTTGTATTTCTATAAATTTTGAGAATATAAAAGCTTAGTTTTAGAAAAAGATGCCGAAAAAGTTTAAAATTTTGGTACAAAGGAATAGAAAAGTTATAGTCTTTTTCAAATAAAATTAATTAGGAAATTAAGGCATACTTTATACATATAAACAGAGATACCTAGAATTTTTAGGGATAACTAGATTGGTTTTAAGAGAGAAATAAAGTATTCTGACAAAACAGACTCACATAAGCTATGCCATAAAATAATAATAGATATTGTGATCATGGTAGAGAACTCAATTATCTAAAAACATATATGCTGGATCACAGGAAAAATCACTATGAAATTTGGTATATATTTCCTCATTAAATTATGTCCACATTCTTTAATTTTTTTTGTTTGAATCCTTTAACACTCCAAATCATGCCTAAAGCAGCATCATATATTAGTTCATTTTGTCATGTCCATAGATACAGTTCCTGAAAGTAAATATTTAGGATTTCTGAAAAAAAAACACACACACACACATTATTTAAATGAACTTATTTTTTTAAAATAAGTCTATCATATTTAGCATTTTGAGTAACTTTCAGGCACATATTGACAGGGATCTGTGAATCAAAGTCTCAAACCATATGATGTAACCTGGAGAATGATTTACAATTTGCCTTAGTTTCAGACTTGAGATATTCAGATTGGTTCAACATTTTCTTACCTACAACTTACCTTAGTGTTGTGACAATAATGATAAATTGACTGTATATTTGCATGTATGTGTTTAAATATACAGCTTAATTTCTGTTCTCGTCACTGCTTGCCTGGATAGTTAAAATAAAACTCCTTTTTTAGTCCACTCATCCAATCACTACTGCCACCCTAAGGCTTGGATAAAGTCAATAAAAAAAAAATGTGGGCATATGAAATAGGCTGCTCCCATGTCCCCACTTCCATTTTCTGCTTCAACATGTAAAGAACTTGGAACTTGTCACTCCCAAACTTATAATTCAAAAAAGCTGAAAAAGCTAAAAGTCAACTCTTCTGACAGCCATCAGAGAATTGAGATGCTGCTACTGCTGCTACTGCTAAGTCACTTCAGTCGTGTTTGACTCTGTGTGACCCCACAGATGGCAGCCTACCAGGCTCCCCCGTCCCTGGGATTCTCCAGGCAAGAACACTGGAGTGGGCTGCCATTTCCTTCTCCAATGCATGAAAGTGAAAAGAAAGTGGAGCCACTCAGTCGTGTTTGACTCTTTGCGACCCCATGGACTGGAGTCCACCAGGCTTCTCTGCCCATGGGATTTTCCAGGCAAGAGTACTGGAGTGGGGTGCCATTGCCTTCTCCGATTGAGATGCTAGGGCAAACCAATTCTCTGAAAAATAGAGAAACACAAATAACAGGAAATCTAGCATATTGGGAGTAAAATCCACTGGAGTCAGTAAGTGGTAAGAACACTTAAACAGTATTGACTGATTTCTTGAGGCTGGGTCTGGACTACCTTGAGAGCTAAAATCTCCTGAAGGAAGAGGCATACAGTTGCTCCCACTTCTTCAGGAGTTTTACATCCAAAATCCCATCAGTTTCTCACAGTGATGATTGTAGAAAAGTTCCCTCTTGCTTTTTTAGTAAGGAGAGGGGAAAAGTAACCATTTTGACAAATGCTCAGAGCATTCTGTTCTTAGTAGAAAAATCCTGCCTTCAGGGGAAGCTGTTTTTACCAGAATGTAATAATATGCCATAGGGGAAGGGGAGTTATACAACTTGAGGCTTTTTAACCTCCTTGTCACACACAAGGGGAGGAAAAGAAGTGATAAGAAACTCTTCTTAAATTCACAGCCCAGGGATTCTTGAGTGTTATAGAATGAAGAATTAATCATATAATTATATAATACTTCTTCTTTCCAATATTTTTGTTGTGGTGGTTTTGTCACTAAGTTGTGTCTGACTCCTGTGATCCCATGGACTGTAGCTCACCAGGCTCCTCTGTCCATGGGATTTCCCAGGCAAGAATACTGGAGTGGGTTACCATTTCCTTCTCCAGTGAATCATCCCAACCCAGGGATAGAACCTGCATCTCTTGCGTCTCATATATTGGCAAGTAGATTCTTTACCATGACATCATCTGGGAAAGCTTATTAATAGGACTCCAGTGAAACAATGGATTAGAATTGAGAGAGCTGTTAGAAACAGACTCTGCTTAAGAAGCTTCTGGAGAATAACAAAGGCAACAGAAGATATAGAGAGAGACACTGAAATAAATCAAAGCCTCTGACAACTATAGCTATAGCATATATTAAACAAAGCCTAAATTCTACAAGATAAATATAAAATCTCACACTAAAGATCCATTTGTCTATTTTTCTATTAATCAGTACACCATGCCTAGCTTTCACCAAAAAAAATTACAAGGTATGCTAAAATTCAAAGAAAATATGGTCTGAAGACCACACTAATATATGGCAGAGATTTTGCAATTATTTGACATGGAATTTAACAGAACTATAATAATATATAATGCTCTCTATTGAAAAAAGTGGTGACTTTCAAGAAGAGGTATGAAGAGCAAGGAAAATTCTGAGAATAAGTGAAAATAGAATGCTAGAAATCAAACACAATAGAAGGAGTGAAGAATGTCTTTAATTGGTTCATCAGTAGACTAGACACAGATGAGGAAAAAATCAGTGAGTTAGTTTATATCAATAAAGGCTAACAAACGGAAAGCAAAAATGAAAATAAGAATAAAAATCAGCATATAGAGTATTCAAGAAGCGTGAGACAATGATAAAATGTGTAATGTAAACATAATAATACCAAAAATAGAAGAGAGAACAGTAGCAGAAGTAGTAGTGTATGTGTTCAGTTGTGTCTGACTCCTTTTGACTCATGGACTGTAGCCCACCAGGTTCCTCTGTGCATAGGATTTCCCAAGCAAGAATACTGCAGTCTGTTGTCATTTTTTTCTCCAGTGGATCTTCCTGAACCAGGGGTCAAACCATGTCTCTTGCACCTTATGTCTTGGTGGGCAGATTCTTTACCACTGTACTGTATGGAATAGTAGAAATAGTTGCTGTAATAATGGCTGAGAATTGTTCAAAAGTGTTGCGAAACACTAAGCCACAGATCCAGGAATCCAGAGAACACCAAGCATGACTAAGTAACAAAAAATCTACATTTAGACATGTCATAATTAAACTGCCAAAAAAAAAAAAAAAAAGGACAAAGAGAAGTGATTGAAAGAAACCAGAAGAGTATAGCAGGAATCTTACCTATAGAGGAACAAAAAGGATGATAGTTACATTGGAATTTTCTTTGAAAGTCATGCAAGCAAAGAGAGAATGGCATTTGGTATTTAAAATGTTGAAAGGAAAACTCACCAATTTAGAATTCCCTATCTAGTGAAAGTGTCCTTTAGGAGTGAAGAAAAATAGATTTTCACAGATAAATGAGAGAATGTGTTGACAACAGACTTTCAAGAAATGTTAAAATGTTGGTAGAGACAGACAATAATATGTCAGAAACTCAGATCTTTATAAAGAAAGGCACGCATTAGAGACAGAATAAAGATAAGGTAACATTTTTTCTTATTCTAAATTGCTCTATTAGATAAAAGCTCAAACCAATAATAGCAATAATATATTAGGTGATTGTAGCTTGCAGACAAGTGAAATGAATGAGGTCACTTGAGTAAGAAACTGGAAGAAAGAATGGGGAGCACTCAAGTATAAGCTACCTACATTACCTGTGAAGTGATATATTGCTATTTGAAAGAGGATAAATATTAGCTGTTGACATACATTGCAAAATTTGGACAATTGGTAAAAGTATTTTTGAAAGAAGTATAACTGATGTGCTGAGAGGATATAAAAAAGAATGACATAAAATACTCAGTTGAAACAAGACAAAAAGAGAGAAAATCAAAGAAAGAAAATTTAAAGCAAACACATTTAATGAGAAGAAAACAGTTAACAGATCAATAATTTCTTTAAATGAGAATGGTCTAAATTTACCTGTTAAAAGAGAATGGAAAAAATAAAGACCCAACTATATGTTCTCTGTATGACATGCACTATAACTATAAAGACACACATATATTGAAAGTGGTAGAGAAATACAACCATTAGCTGTATTAATTTCAGACAAAGCAAGGATATGTCAGAAAAAAATTATCAAGGATAAAGAGAGACATTACATAATCATAAAAGTGTCAATTCTTTAAAATATAACAATTTTATATTTATCATATTTATCATATAACAACTTAATGTTTATCATATAACAAATGGAGAAGGAAGTGGCAACCCACTCCAGTATTCTTGCCTGGAGAATCCCATGGACAAAGGAGCCTGGCAGGCTACAGTCCATGAAGTTGTAAAGGGTCAGAGCAATTAATACTTTCACTTTCTAAGATATAATAATGTTAACATGTGGTCATTAGTGTATACCCTAATCCAATAGGATGGGTGTCATTATGAAAAGAGGAGAGTAGGACACATATATACACAGAGGAATTTCACATGACACAGAGTGAAGACAGCTATCTGCAAACCAGAGACAGAGGCCTGAGAAGAAAAACAAGCTTACTGACACCTTGATCTCAGACTTTTGGCCTCCAGAATTCTTATAAAATAAGTTTATGTTGTTCAAGCCACTCAGTGTGTGGTACTTTTTTATGGTAGCCCTAGCAAACTACAAGGAGAAATAGCTAAATCCACTCTTGGAAGTTGGAGACTTCAATGCTTCTCTTTCAGTAACTGACAGACTCAGGAGGCAGAAAATCATTAAAGATATAGTTGAACTGAACAGCATCATCAATCAGTAGGATCTAATTGACATTTTTGAACATTTCATCCAACATTAACAGAATATACATTATTCTTAAGCTAATATGGAGCATTCACCAAGATGGTCTACATTCTGAGCCTTAAGATGCCTCTTAACAAGTGAAAAAAAAAAAAAAGAAATCATGCTAAAAACGTTCTTAGACCACAATAGAATTAAATTAAAAATGAACAGCAGAAAGATACCTGGAATATTCCAAAGTATTTGTCAAATAAGCAACATATTTCTAAATAACATGGACAAAGGAAATGTTAAGAGAAATTAAGTGACAGGCAATCCTAGATCCAAATCATCAGTTTTAGCAAGTGCAGCATACATAATTTGCCTATATTTGTGGATATTCAGGATCCATCATTATAAATAGAAATGCCATCCTTCCTTCACATTTGTAGAGATAATGAAATTAAGTTAAAATTTGAGTCCGTTTTAGATAGCCAATCAAGGGCAGCTCTTATTAATGTAGCACCTTAACACACTGTTACTTATTTTATTACAGATCCAGGAGAGAGTCATGTGAACTCCTGATTTGTAGCCAAATGGGACAAAAGTGGAAAACCTGGGGATCTGTTAATTATGGTTGGTATCTGAAGTAGGAGCTTGTCTTTTCGAATGAGCTGCTTACCTATGGGATATGTGCCAATTTCACGTAGTTAGTACCATGATTGAATTGTAGAACATCTAGTTGGTGTCTGGAGAATTAAAGGAGTGGTTGCTGTGGAAAACTCTGGGCATCTGAAGTTTATTTAAAACTGAAAATTTTGAAAAATAATTTTCTATTAAATATCACAATGTGAGAATATAAGAAAGTCACTATTAAATTTACCAACCTAATATACACTGTGATAGCTTCATCCATCCTTTCATTCATGTAGTATTTTAGGCACTGGGAGATAGAGCAGTGAACCAAATACTGAAATTCTTGCCTTCATGGAGCATGTATTCTCATGTAGATAAACACATCTAAAAATCCCTAGATGACATAAGGTTAAGTAGTGTCATGGGCTATTTAAATGTTAATACCTTAAGGAATTTTTGCTTGAAACATAGACCAAAGTCCTTATTTTATGCTGTCAAAGAATACAGCCTATGTGAGAAAGATCAAGATGGTGGAATAGGAAGATATGGGGCTCATCTCTCCTCACAAATACACCAAAACTACAATTACGTATGGAACAACTCTCACTGAAATTGACCTGGTGACTAGCAGAATAGCTCTTCTACAGCCAAGCCTGTAAAGATAAATCCACACAAAGCCTGGTAGGAAGAGAGGAGAAGCAATCTGGTTGGAAGCCATACTTCTAATGGGGGACACAGAAAAGGAGGGCATGCCAAAGGCTAGGAAATCCTCCCTGTGGAGTGAGGGATTTGAATCACATATTAGGCACCCCAGCTCTGGAGTTCAAGACCAGAAAATCAAGACCCTTTAGCTGATCTGAACACCAGTGGAGCTCACCAGAGGGCTATAAGAAACTGAGACTTCTCATGCATAGATTTGCTTATTACCAGTCACAGCACAGAGGCAGTAGTTTTAAAAGTAGTCTGGGGTTTTGGCCATCTTGCCAAGACCATCCAGTATACTCTCCCATCCAACATCAGGTTCCTGCTTCAGCTCTTCTTGCTCTTACTCTGATCCCACTAAGGGGGAAGCTGCTGTTGATAATGTAATGTGCATACCTGGAGGGACAGAGCCAGCTTGGATCCCTGCCATCTTTGAGTGGGCAGAGGCAGCAATTACTAGCTCCAACATCCTTGCACACACTCCAGAGAGAACAAGACAGATCAGGACCGAGACCACCGTGTGCTTCAGGAGCAGCATCCCTGTGCATACTGTGCACATCTGACACAGCCAGGTCAGGGGTATCTCTTGACGCTACCCCTGACAGGGTGGTGATGGCCCTGAGGATAGGAAAAGGGCAGCATGCTCCTGCCTCTGGTTCTAGCCCCTAGGATCCAGGCCAATCTCCCACTAGGGCAGTGTCTGCCAGTAAAACCCAGAGAGAAAACACAACTTGTGCTCATTTCAGATCCAGCTCACCAATCAGAGCCACTTGGAACATGTAGACTGCATAAGAATGTTCCCCAGAGGGGCCCTCAAGACTGGGGTTGGTAACTGTTTCATCTAATTTCATAGAGACAGAGAAAATTAAATAAAATGAGAAGAGACAAGAATATGTTTCAAATGGAAGAGCAACAACAAAAAACAAAACCCTTGGAGGGGGGGACTAAGAAAACAGGGATAAACAATGTACCTGATGAAGAGCTTTCATGGAACCACAAAGACCCTAAATAGTCAAAGCAACTTTGAGAAAAGAAGAACAAAACTGATCCTCACATTCTCTGACCTCAGACTATATTATGCAAAGCTGCAGCAACCCTAACAGCATGGTACTAGCACAAGAACAGGCACACAGATCAATGGAAGAGAATAGAGAACCTAGAAATAAACCCATACACTTATAAGGAATTAAGTAACAATAAATGAGGCAAGAATGTATGGAGGAGAAAAAAATAGTCTCTTCAATAACTGGTGCTGGACAGCTACAGGCAAAAGAATGAAACTGGAACATTACATTACACCGTACAGGAAATTAAACTTAAAACTGAATAAAGACCTAATGTAAGACTGGAAAATATAAAGTTCCTACAAGGAAAAAAAGAGTCATATACTTCTGAATAGAAATATAGTTAATTGTTTCATATCACACAAATTGTTTTAAGAATATCAATTTTAAATCAAATTGTGCCAAACTATATGTCTATATTGGGCTTCCCAGGTGGCACTAGTGGTAAAGAACCTGCCTGCCAATACAGGAGACATAAGAAATGAGGGTTCAATCCCTGGGTAGGGAAGATTCCCTGGAGAAGGAAATGGCAACCCACTCCAGTACTCTTGCCTGGAGAACCCCATGGGCAGAGGAGCCTGGTAGGCTGCAGTCCATGGGGTCACTAGGAGTTGGACACGACTGGGTGACTTCACTTTCACTTTTCACTTTCATGCATTGGAGAAGGAAATGGCAACCCACTCCAGTGTTCTTGCCTGGAGAATCCCAGGGACGGGGGAGCCTGGTGGGCTGCCATCTATGGGGTCGCACAGAGTCAGACACGACTGAAGCAACCTAGGAGCAGCAGCAGCAACATATTTACGGAATATAAGGTGATAGAAATGTAAATATTTTCTCTGAAAGTTTGCCAAGCAGAAACTATGTTTTTGTTTGTCTCATTTCACCAGAGGATAAAATTGCAGGAGAACAATAATATTTTCTGTTTATTCTTCTAGCACTCAGAACAATGTCAAGCGCATAGGAGGTGCTAAACATTTTGTTAATATGAAAGATCATTAGATGACTTCCTATAGCTTAGTAACACCAAAGGTAATTTGTATAACCACTATTTTAGCTAAAACAAACAATGATATAATACATTTCGTATAGAATTAAGAAATGGAATTTTGTAAAACCACTTTTTATTTCATAAAAATTGAACGAAACTCTGTTGGCAAGCTGAAATGCAAGTATTTAAACCCCCTGCTATGTAATGAGGTGTGCTGCAAAGGAAACAGCATGAATGTTCATTAACCAAGGAACTAATAAAGAATAGCAATTCTTATACTTTAATTAGATTTAGTTAAAGATATAAAGTGAGAGTAAGTTAGAATATGCCCTATTCTTTGTCATGTTAACACATTTCCCTTTTTGAATTTGCTGACAATTCAAAGAGCTAAACATCCTGGTTGTCACTGCTTTGTAACTGAGCTTGCCTTTGCCCACCTGAAAAGTAACTTTTTTGACTGTTTGAACATTATGCCTTGAGAAACAACATTTATATAACTGTGAAAAATCATTAAATATGGCTAATGTAAGAAAGAAGGAATCGCATTAAATGTACCTAGTGGAAGAGTTACTGTGAAGCTTGAGGTTCTTCACTTCTGGAGCCCCATCCAAGTTAAAGAGATTTTCTTATATAAGTTCCAAGCTCGACCAGTTTTGCATCTGTACTTCATTGTTCATATTGTTCTTCACTTCAGACTTAAAACTTAATTTACCAACATTTCCTAAGGTTTATACTTTTAAATTACTTTCCCTCAGAGAGACAAGTTCTTTGTTTGACACATAATGAAAACCCTAGAGCCACTAGTAATGTTTGAGACTTTTATTTACAATCACTATCTTCTGGTAACATTTTTTACAGCAATTTTGAATTAAATATAAGTGCCTCACAATTTCTTAGGCTAACACAAGTGAATTTCGTATTATACAATTTTAAAATTTAAGAATGCCTATGATGACATATTTATGATCTCTCTTTTTATTTCTCTTATGTATGTGTATATCAGCAATTATTTTTTGATGATTTTTATTTTGCAGATATTAAACATTCATCTTTCTTAGGTGTATGTAATTGATTTAGTGTTGATATCATTGTTAATATTTCCAGAATCAGCTGTTGGTAATATGAGATTTTTGTCTAAACAAGTTGCACTGTTCAGTTACTAAATTGTGTCTGACTCTTTATGACTCCATGGATTGTAGCACTCCAGGCTCCTCTGTCTTTCACTATCTCCCAGAGTTTGCTCACATTCGTGTTTACTGAGTCAGTGATGACATCCATTTCATCCTCTACCCACTTCTCCTTTTGCCTTCAATCTTTCCCAGCATCAACTCTACCATCTTTGAAAACTAAATGTTCCCTTCTGTTGGAAGGGCACATTAGATACTACTTCACCTGCCCCAGTATTTGGCATATAACATGAGAGTCAGTGTATTTTTTAAGTACTACTTCTTTTCAAGGAAAAGGTAAACCTTCTAACTTGTAGACTGAACATTTTGCTGAAATCATCTAATAACTTCTAGGTGGTAAAAATATTTCCAGTATTATTTTTTAATCATGTTGCAATTAGCATGAAGAGCCCACTATTTGTAAAATACGTAATTCAACTATGCTAGAGAAGGCAATGGCAACCCACTTTAGTACTCTTGCCTGGAAATTCCCACGGATGGAGGGGCCTGGTGGGCTGCAGTCCATGGGGTCGCTAGGAGTTGGACACGACTGAGAGACTTCACTTTCACTTTTCACTTTCATGCACTGGAGAAGGAAATGGCAACCCACTCCAGTGTTCTTGCCTGGAGAATCCCAGGGACAGGGGAGCCTGGCAGGCTGCCATCCATGCAGTCGCACAGAGTCAGACACGATTGAAGCAACTTAGCAGCAGCAGCAGCAGCAGCAGCAGCATAATATGAAAAAGCGGTTACTACACTGTGGAATTCCTGCTTAGTCTATGATTTTACTTTACAAATAATTACATATTACACACAGAATCATATCCATCTGCGTAGCTTTCTATAAATCTAAGTTGTCTTCCAATATCTTTATTGTAGATCTTGCTTATGTTGTTTCTGGGTGAATACCATACTTTGGGGACTCCTGCCACTTTGCATTTGTTCCTCTGACTTTAAGTCAGATTCATATACTTTTCATATTTGAAAATATCTGTACAGTATAATTGCACAGGGTTGGGGTTTCCATTTTTTATAGGATTTTTTTTTTTTCTTTTTTGGGCTATATAGACTCCTTGACAGAGATGAACTTTCTTTTTACCTGTGCTATTACTGAAGGTATTTTGTCCCAAATCACTCTCTTCTTCTGAGAGAAAGCCTTCCAGAATACCTGCTTGAAAGAGATTCTCACTTCCATGTTTCTTCTTCACATGAGACATGGTCAGGCTTCTTAAGCTTGTATATGAATGACAATCCTGATATCTCTCTATCAGGGTCTATTTTGGTTGAATTTGCTTTTAGACAACTGATGGACTTCAAATGAGTAATAGAACATAAATGCAAACTTAAAACCACTCTTATGTGGCATAAAAAGTGAAAGTGAAAGTCACTCAGTCGTGTCTGACTCTCTGCAACCCCATGATAGTCCGTGGAAATTTCCTGGCAAGAGTACTGAGTGGGTTGCCATACCCCTCTCCAGTGGATCTTCTCAACCCAGGGATTGAACTCAGGTCTCCTGCATTGCAGGCAGATTTTTTATCAGCTGAGCCACCAGGGAAGCCAGGTGAAAAAAATTTTATAAGTAAAGAATTTTTATTTGGCAAAAATTCTCACCAAATACATATATATAAGATTGTGTGTGTATGTCTGAGATACGTAAATTATTATTACCTCTCATTTTGTATTATCATTCATACATTGGAGTGATAATAGCTCAATGCATTAAATATGGTCTGGTCTTTTAAATCCAGAGTACTGATTTTTAGATGAAAGAGATATTCTTATGTGTGTTTGATACATAGTATTTCAATGTAGCATTTAAACATGATCAAAATTTTCGAGGTTTTGAAAATAAAGGGTTGACTTTAGCTTGTTTTGGATCAAAGATTTGATTTGCATTTAACTGTAAGCTCTTTTTCTATCCTTTATGCAAACATAGATTAGACTTTCAAATGAAAGTAGAGAAAAAAAGGGAATAGAATGCCTAACATCTCTCTCAGTTAAGCAGAAATGCTAGAAAGAAATATCCATTTACTTTTGGTATTGCAAGTAAAAATATCCCTAATGAAATATATTACCATGATTGATTGACCCTAACAGTGTGAAGAGCAGCAGTATTTATGGAATGAAAATAAAGTTTATGTTTTCTTAGCTCCAGATGCTAACTTCTTGTACCGTTTCCTTTTAAAAATTACTGTTTATTTTCTCATGAAAACAACAATTAGTATCCATTCTTAATGTAGCAGTTTGTGGAATTATTTTACAAGTTGAAATTCATGAAGCTTCCTTAAACTGGGGCTTCCTGTAAAAAAGCTAGTAAAGGGCTGAAAACACAGCAGAGAATCAGGGACTATTTGGAGAAGAATTCTGAGTGTGATAAGTAATTTGTCAAATACCAATCTTCCTTTGCAAGGTAAGAATGAGATCTAGTCTGTCATTCCTTCCTTATTTAAATATTTTCTTATTGGCTTCCCTGTTGATCCATGCTCAGTCTGCCTTTGCACCCTGAATTGCACTGCTAGATTGCCTGCATGCTGAGTCATGTATTGCTCTTTTTATCATCCACCACAATTTGTCCTGTGCCACATTTCTTCAGGCCGTGTTGATAGCAGGCTTCTTAATCTGGTGTTAAAACTTGACCAAATTGCAAAGTTACACTTAGCAAATATGTTATCCAAATTTTTTTAAATGACAAACTTTAGGTTTTCACAAAGTAGATGATTTGGGATTTATAAGAAAGGAGTAACAAAATGACAATATCTAGAGATGTCAAATTCTGCACATTACATTTTATTAGCTTATGAAGAACATTTTGTTCTTCCTTAATTTGTCAGTTCACAATTCTAAGTTACTACATCAGAATTATTTATCTACAAATAACAGAAAATCTCAACTCAGTTCTCTTGAATGATAAATACTTTTCAATATTAGAATGATCAGATATTAAAGAGTTGACTAGTATTTTGACACAAACCTATTTCTAAATCAATCAATGGCAAGAGAATGAGACTAATATAGGTACTTGTCTAGACATGATGCACTTTGTATAGCTATATTTGTGATCCACCTCATCAGAAGTCCATAACAGAACAAAATTATGATTCAGTTCAGTTTACTCGCTCAGTCATGTCCGACTCTGTGACCCCATGAATCGCAGCAGGCCAGGCCTCCCTGTTCATCACCAACTACCGGAGTTTACCCAAACTTATGTCTATCGAGTCGGGGAATGCCATCCAGCCATCTCATCCTCTGTCATCCCCCTCTCCTCCTGCCCACAATCCTTCTCAGCATCAGGGTCTTTTCCAATGAGTCAGCTCTTTGCATGCGGTGACCAAAGTATTGGAGTTTCAGCTTCAGCATCAGTCCCTCCAAAGAACACTCAGGACTTATCCTCCTTAGAATGGACTGGTTGGATCTCCTTGCAGTCCAAGGAAATCTCAGGAGTCTTCTCCAACACCACAGTTCAAATGCATCAGTTCTTCAGGGCTCAGCTTTCTTCACAGTCCAACTCTCACATCCATACATGACCACTTGAAAAACCATAGCCTTGACTAGACAGGCGTTTGTTGGCAAAGTAATGTCTCTGCTTTTCAATATGTTATCTAGGTTGGTCATAATTTTCCTTCCGAGGAGTAAGCGTCTTTTAATTTCATGGCTGCAGTCACCATCTGCAGTGATTTTGGAGCCCCCCACAATAAAGTCTGACACTGTTTCCACTGTTTCCCCATCTATTTCCCATGAAGTGATGGGACCAGATGCCATGATCTTAGTTTTCTGAATGCTGAGCTTTAAACCAACTTTTTCACTCCCCTCTTGATCAGCTTACTTAAAAGAATGAAAAATTTATGTCCATTTAAACAGGCATGTAAGAAAATGTATAAACTCAATCAAATGTGGTTAGAGTGATATGGTTATAGAGAGATAATTTCTTTGATTGTAGTTCCATGTTTTATTATATATGTGAAATATAGCCAAGGGATATCATGTGATCCATGATTACATATCTTTCCTACTTTTCTCACTATGATATATATAAAACTTATCCTGAAATGGTTAAAGTTAGTACATTTTGATGATCTTTCATTAATTCAGTTAGTACCCTTTCTTAGTTTAATAAATATCCTATATTTTTTATAAAGTTGGTGGATGAAAGGAGAGGAGTGATTGAGAGTCTCAGTGATCTAGGCATCGGCTTAGGCAAAAAATAAAGATGGAGATAAGAAGCTTCTCTAATATACATGTAGGTGAAAATGGTAAAGTGTTAATGTATCAAAATTCAAGGTTACAAAAAGAAAAAAACATAATTAGGTACAGATTTCTGGATTCAGTACCTGAGGGCATACTGGTGCCATTTGACTGAGCTTTGGGAGCCCTGAAATTAGAAATAAAATGAGGAGTCATATTTACTGAATATGACAGATGGAGAGTTCAATAAAATATCTGCTGCTTAGCCAAATGTAAATGAATTAGCCTTATTTTTCTATGTGATATGAAGTGCCACATGACCAAATTAGATAATTTAGAGGAAAAATGACAAAAGACAAAATTAGAAAGTCAAGAAACAACTTCTAAGGAAGTAAACAAGTTTCTAAGGAAAGCCAGTGTATACAGGTTGGATGGACAGTCTGGAAAATGAGCAGCAGATTAAACTTTAGAAGTCAAGAGGAGGATGTGTTTTAAGGAGTAGAGTGGTCAACTCTGTAAAACATTGTTTTGAAAGTGAATGAAATGAGGGCATAACAATGTAATTAAATTTTTAATAAGACAAAAAAATAAAGAATGAAGGCAATATAAATAAAACAAAAATTCTAAACAGAATAAAACAATAAAATAATTAAAAACAATAAATAATATATGGAAAAAGTATAAGGTAATGTATTTGAAAATTAGATAAATTGCATATATTTTTGTAAAAATATAAAATGACAAGCGGTAGTGCAAGAGAAAATAGGAAGTTTAAATGGACCTCTAACTATTCATGAAAATGAAGTGTGTTAGTCACTCAGTCATGCCTGACTCTGGGATTCCATGGATTTTAAACTGCTAGGCTCCTCTGTCCATGGAAATATCCAGGCAAGAATACTGGTGTGGGTTGGCATTCCCTTCTCCAGGGATCTTCCCTACCCAGGGATCCAACCTGGGTTTCCTGCTTGGCAGGCAAATTCTTTAGTGTCTGAGCCAATGGTGAAGCCTATTTTTTCATAAAAATGTAAAATCTATTCAAAGATCTCCATCTCAAATAAATCCAGAGTAAGTTCTACTAAACTTTATATAAACAAAATCCCTGTCTTATATGTGTCCATGTCTGCTAAGTCACTTCATTCGTGTCCAATTCTGTGCAACCCTAAAGACTGCAACCTGCCAGGCTTCCCTGTCCATGAGATTCTCCAGGCAAAATGCTGGAGTGCATTGCCATGCCCTCCTCCAGGGAATATTCCTGACCCAAGAATGGAACCTGCATCTTTTATGTCTAGTTGTACCGGCATGTGGGTTCTTTACCACTAGCTCCACCTGGAAAGTCCATCATAAATGAGTTCTGTGTAAAGACAGAAAAACAAGAAAAGTTGTGCAACTCCTTTCAGGAGGTTAAGATAATCAGGGGGTTTCCCAGGTGGTGCAGTGGTAAAGAATCTGTCTGCAAATGCAGGAGACACAGGAGACACAGGTTGGATCCCTGGGTCAGGAAGATTCCCTGGGAGTAGGAAAATGAAACCCATGAAGTGTTCTTGTCTGGGAAACCCCGTGGACAGAGGAGCCTGGTGGGCTACAGTTCATAGGGTTAAAATGAGTTGGATGCAACAGAGTGGCTGAGCATTTCTGTGTGTACATGTATAATATAATCATGATTCTAAAATCAATCAAGAGCACTACAAACCAAGATAATTCAGGCTCATTTAATGCATGTATAAAGTTTTAAAAGGGATTCCCAGGTGGTTCAGTGGTAAAGAATCAGCCTCCAATCCAGGAGATATGGGTTCCATCTCTGGGTCAAGAAGATCCCCTGGAGAAGATAATGGTAACCCACTCCAGTATTCTTCCCTGGAAAATCCCATGCACAAAGGAGCCTAGCGGGCTATATTCCATAGGGTCACAAAAGAGGCAGACATGCCTGAGCAACTAAACAGCAACAACAAATAGCTTTAGAAAGCTTAAGAATAGCATTTATCATGTTAAATATTAAAAAAAGTCTATATAATGATTAAGTCAGTTTATACTAAGATGTTAAGGGAAGTTAAACATTACAAAACTGATTATTATGGATTATTCTTCATATTAATAGACTAAAGGAGAAAACAAATTCTCAAGAGGTGTTTGAAAAGCATTTTATAACGTTAAATGGCAATTTATAATTAAGACTTTTAAATAATATGAGGACTGTAAAGCAAAAAGTTATAGAAACCTCTTTTCAGAGACTTACAAGTCATGTGCCCCTATTCATCTTTCTTTGTATGCAAGAAATTCATGATTTCTTATTGTCTGGACAATTTTGGAGGTCTTTGATTGCAGCGAGAAATCATGAGATTTCAAAATTGGAGAAAATATTTGCAAACGAAGCCACTGATGAGGGACTAATTTCCAGAATATACAAACAGCACATGCAGATCAATATCAATAAAAGCAAACAACTCAGTCAAAAAATGAGAAGACCTAAATAAATAGACAGGTCATATAAATAAATAGACAGGTTAAATAAAGAAGCAGGTCAAAGGCTAACAGAATTTTCCAAGAGAATGCATTGGTCATAGCAAACACCCTCTTCCAACAGCAAAAGAGAAGATTCTACACATGGACATCACCAGATGGTCAACACTGAAATCAGATTGATTATATTCTTGGAAGCCAAAGACGGAGAAGTTCTATACAGTCAGCAAAAACAGGACTGGGAGCTGACTATGGCTCAGATCATGAACTTCTTATTGCCAAATTCAGACTGAAATTGAAGAAAGCAGGGAAAACTGCTAGACCATTCAGGTATGACCTAAATCAAATCCCTGATGATTATACAGTGGAAGTGACAAATAGATACAAGGGATTAGATATGATAGACACAGTATCTGAAGAACTGTGAATGGAGATTCGTGACATTATATAGGAGGCAGTGATCAAGACCATTCCCAAGAAAAATAAATGCAAACACACAAAATGGTTGTCTGACGAGGGCTTAAAAATAGCTGAGAAAAGAAGAGAAGTGAAAGGCAAAGGAGAAAAGAAAAGATATACTAATTTGAATTCAGAGTTCCAAAGAATAGCAAGGAGAGATAAGAAAGCCTTCCTCACAGATCAATGCAAATAAATAGAGGAAAAAAAACAGAATGGGAAAGACTAGAGATCTCTTCAAGAAAATTAGAGATACCAAGAGAAATTTTCATGCAAAGATAAGCACAATAAAGGACAGAAATGGTATGGGCCTAACAGAAGCAGAAGATATTAAGAAGAGGTGGCAACAATACCAAGAAGAACTATACAAAAAAGATCTTCATGACCCAGATAATCATGATGGTGTGATCACTCACCTAGAGCCAGACATCCTGGAATACAAAATCAAGTGGGCCTTAGGAATCATCACTACAAACAAGGCTTGTGGAGGGGATGGAAACCAGTTGAGCTATTTCAAATCCTGAAAGATGATGCTGTGAAAATGCTGCACTCAATATGCCAGCAAATCTGGAAAACTCAGCAGTGGCCACAGGACTGGAGAAGGTCAGTTTTCATTCCAATCCCACAAAAAGGGAATGCCAAAAATGTTCAAACTACTATACAAATGCACTCATCTACATGCTAGCAAAGTAACGCTCAAATTTCTCCAAGACAGGCTTCAAGAGTACATAAACTGTGAGCTTCCAGATGTTCAAGCTGAATTTAGAAAAGATAGAGGAACCAGAGATCAAATTGCCAACATACATTGAATCATTGAAAAAGCAGGAGTGTTCCAGAAAAACATCTATTTCTGCTTTATTGACTAGGCCAAAGCCTATGACTGTGGATCTCAGCAAACTGTGGAAAATTCTTAAAAGAGATGGGAATACCAGACCACCTAATCTGCCTCTAGAGAAATCTGTATGCAGGGCAAGAAGCAACAGTTAAAACTGGACATGGAACAACTGGTTGGCTCCAAATCAGGAAAGGGGTACATCAAGGCTATATATTGCCACCCGGTTTATTTAACTTATATGAAGAGTACATTATGCTAAATGCCAGGCTGGAAGAAGCATGAGCTAGAATCAAGATTACTGGGAGAAATATCAATAACCTCAGATATGCAGTGATGCTTCCCTTAGGCAGAAAGTGAAGATAAACTAGAGCCTCTTGATGAAAGCGGAAAAGGAGAGTGAAAATGTTGGCTTAAAATTCAACATTCAGAAAACCAAGATCTTGGAATCCGGTCTCATCACTTCATGGCAAATAGATGGGGAAATAATGGAAATAGTGAGAGACTTTATTTTTTGAGGCTCCAAAATCCCTACAGATTGCACCATGGTGACTGCACCATGAAATTTAAAAAAAAAAAAAAAAGATGCTTGCCCCTTGTTAGAAAAGCTGTGACTAACCTAGATAGCATATTAAAAAGCAGAGACATTACTTTGCCAACAAAGGTCCTTCTAGTTAAATCTATGGTTTTTCCAGTAGTCACATATGTATGTGACAGTTGGGCTATAAAGAAAGCTGAGCGCCGAAGAATTGATGCTTTTGAACTGTGGTGTTGGAGAAGACTCTTGAGAGTCCCTTGGACAACAAGAAGATTGAATCCTAAAGGAAATCAATCCTGAATATCCATTGGCAAGACTGATGTTAAAGCTTAAACTTCAGTACTTTGGCCACCTGATGCGAAGAACTGATTCATTGTAAAAGACCCTCATGCTGGAAAATATTGATGATGGAAGGAGAAGGGGATGACAGAGGATGAGATGATTGGATGGCCTCACCAGTATGATGGACTTGAGTTTGATTAGGCTCCGGGAGTTGGTGATGTAACAGGGAGGCCTGGCGTGCTGCGATTCATGGGGTCGCAAAGAGTCAGACACAACTGAAGGACTGAACTGAACTGAACTGATACGTGTTTGTGAAGGAAATGGTAACCCACTCCAGTACTCTTACCTGGGAGATTCCACGCACAGAGGAATCTAGCATCTACAGTCCACGGAGTAGCAAAGAGTTGAAAATGACTCAGTGACTAAACAAAACAGTATGTATTTGCAAGTAAGTAATTTCATATTTCTGTGATTCAGCTTTCTTACCTGTCAAATGAGGGATTTGGAATATGTTCAATCTAATTTTCTAAGATACATGTAGCATTTTATAACATCAGGAAGTGGAAATTCTCTTCAACACTCCAGATGTATAAAGCCATTTGTATATTTATCATTTAAAAATACATAAGTAAACTGATGAATAATCCCATGTAATCTTTAGTTTCTTTAGATTTTGTAGTTAGAGCTACATCATGGCCACATAACTATATGTAAACTAACTCGGTAAGATGCTTTCTTAAACAAGGCTCAGTTTCTGTCTACAGGAGGCAGAGAAACCCCATTTTTTATAGTTTCTTTTAAATTGAAATACAATTGAAATTTAATATTATTTAAGTTTAAGGTGTACCACTTGTTGGTTTTTTACATTCATATGTTGCAAAATGATATCCACCCACCATCTATCACATGTTCCCTGGTGGCTCAGAGGTTAAAGCATCTGCCTGGAATGTTGGAGACACGGGTTCGATCCCTGGGTCGGGAAGATCCCCTGGAGAAGGAAATGGCAACCCACTCCAATACTCTTGCCTGGAGAATCCCATGGAGGGAGGAGCCTGGTAGGCTACAGTCCATGGGGTCGCAAAGAGTTGGACACGACTGAGTGACTTCACTTCACTTCACTTCACTTCACTTCATCTATCACATCACATAGTTATCACTTTTTTTGTGTGGTGAGAACAGTTAAGATCTAGCCTTTAGCAATTTTGAGGTTTATGAGTGTGTGCTCAGTTGCTCAGTCATGTCTGACACTTTGCCAGTCCATGGACTGTAGACCACCAGTCTCCTCTGTTCATGGAATTTTCCAGGCTAGAATACTGAATCAATTTGCCATTTCCTACTATAGAGGATTTTTCTTACCCAGGGATAGAACTCATGTCTGTTGAGTCTCCTGCATTGGCAGGTGGATTCTTTACCACTGTGCCACCTAGGAAGCCCTTGAAGTTTATAGTAGTAGTAGTGTTAGTCATTCCAAAGAAGGCAATGGCACCCCACTCCAGTACTCTTGCCTGGAAAATCCCATGGATGGAGGAGCCTGGTGGGCTGCAGTCCATGGGGTCACTGAGAATTGGACACGACTCAGTGACTTCATTTTCACTTTTACTTTTCACTTTCATGAATTGGAGAAGGAAATGGCAACCCACTCCTGTGTTCTTGCCTGGAGAATCCCAGGGATGACAGAGCCTGGTGGGCTGCTGTCTATGGGGTCACACAGAGTCGGACACGACTGAAGCGACTTAGCAGCAGCAGTAGTGTTAGTCACTCAGTGTCCGACTCTTTGCAGTCCCACAGACTGTAGCCTGCCAGGCTCCTCTGTCCATGAGATTCTTCAGCAAGAATACTGGATTGGGTTGCCATTACCTTTTCCAGAGAATCTTCCCAACCCAGGGGCTGAACCTGGATCTCCTAAACTGCAGGCAGATTCTTTACTATCTGAACAATAGGGAAGCCCCTGAAGTTTATAATTCAATATTATTGACTATAATCACTATTCTGTGCATTAGAACTATAGGATATATTCATATACTAGCTCCCAGTTTGGTACCCTTAAACATCTTCCCATTTCTCATCCAGGTCTTGGTAACCACTATTCTCTTTTTTGCTTTTCTGAGTTCAACATTTTTAGATTTCAAATATAAGAGATATCCTATGGCATTTGTCTTTATCTGAGTTATATACATACATACATACATACATACATACATATATATATATATATATATAAGATTGTGGATATATGCACAAGTATATATATATATGTATATATAAGATTGCGGATATATACATATATATACACACACATTGTTGTTCAGTTGATCAGTAGTGTCCAACTCTTCGTGACCCCATGAACTGCAACATATTATGCTTCCCTATCCTTCATTATCTCCTGGAGATTGGTCAAATTCGTGTGTATATATACATACACACACACACACACACACACACACACACACACACACACACATATATTCTGTATCTTTATCCCTTCATCTGTTGATTGACACTTTGAGTGTTTTCATATCTTGGCTCTTGTGAATAATGTTGCAATGAACATGACAGTAAAGATATCTGTCCAAACTCCTATTTTCACTTCCTTTGGATATATATCCAGAAGTAGAATTCAGGATCCTATTGTAACTTTATTTTAAATATTTTGAACAACTTCCATCCTGTTTTCCATAGTGGCTGAACCAGGGCTCTTTGATTTTTTTTTTTTTTTTTTTGTCTGCAAAAATGCATAGTCCTATACAGAAATCCTTTTTGTGTATTATCTCACTTGTCCCTAAATTTGACTTTCTTAATTCTTGTAAATCATAGAAAATCTATTTTTAACATTTTCTAGGCTTACTTGCTAATTAATGATTTCTGGTAGGTCTTTGATATAAAAAAAGATAAAGGTGTACTCTCTTTTTTTTCCAAAGAACTTCTAGTCTTGTAAAGCATCAATTTATCTGTTTGTCACAGCATTCTTCCCTGTGATGGTTACCAGAGTGCAATGAAAAATATTATTTCCAGATATAATGCCATAAATATTTCAGCTTATTACATATGGTTTAGTCCCTTTTGGTTCATTCCCTAAATCAGCAAGGCTCATCTCTTTTTATACAGAAAATTATATTGTTCACATATTAAGGTTTACAAATAGTTATTCATCAGTCTTTATTTTTCAAAGTGTCATCATTTAGTGTATGCTTTGGACTTAAACTAGTACTTGATAGGGTTATTGTTCTGTGGTAGTTTTTCCTCTTATGAAACTCAGGATGACATTTTAATTTCCAATGAGTTCTTTAAGCTTTATTATTTTTGCTTAGTTGCTAAATCATGCCCAACTCTTTTGCTACCCCATGGAGCCCTCAGGCTCCACTGTCCATGGGATTTCCTAGGCAAGAATACTGGAGTGGGTTGCTGTTTCCTTCTCCAGAGGATCTTTCTAACCTTGGATCAAAACTATGTCTCTTGCGTTGGCAGGTGGATTCTTTACCACTGAACCAGGGAAGCTCTTTCAGATTTAGCTCCCTATTATTAAAATTTAGCCCTTCTTTTATGTCCTATGTATTAGTGATCATAAAATACAAAAGATTATTTTAATTTCTTTCAAAACGTTTTGAGTTTTCTATCCCTTTTACCATGTTAGATTTCACATGATAGGGCGGTTATTTGTGTTCTCATAGATAAACTATGTTCTGAACTGTGTTTGAATTTAAACCCTACAAAACATGCTTAAGTCATGTAACTTAAGAAGAAAGAGAAATTTTATTTATTCTTTCTGAAAATATTTGAAAGGATCTGGTCTGCCCATAATAACTCTCAAATAATGTTGCTATGCAAAAATGTATTTTTTACAGATTCTTTCTTAGTAATATATCATCATGCTGTGCTTCTGAACAGTTTCTGAAATGAACTGGGTTAAAAAATGTGCTTCTATTTTGTAGATTTTAATAGTTATAATTTAAAAGGTGATAGTATGGATATGCAAAAATAAAACTAAGAACTGACACTGATTGCATATGGAAGTACATTTATCTAATGAAAAAATCATTTTTACTTTACACATATGCACTGTATTGCAATGTGTAATTTTCACCAACTCTTGGGCTTCAAACAAGTCATCTTGATGTGCATGTGTATCCAAATGATTCTGGTTCAGAGTGAGATCATGATTCACTGACCTTATTTTATACACAGCTTATGGATTCCACAGCTCACAGCTTGACTGGTTCTTACAGTTTACTTTTTTTTCTGGTGGCTTAGCAACTCACTGATGCAGTTGTTGGCTTGTATTTTATCATCTGCTTAAATATAAAAATCTCAGCCTGTACGTAAAATCTCAGCAAGCATGGGGGCTTTAAATGCAAACATGAGAATGGATTATTTGCAAAGCTTTCAATTTCTGGTAACTTACTTTTTACATCTTTCTGCAAAATATCATTTTAAAATATGTAAAACTGATTCTGAATGGACAGATTCATGTAGCAATGACATCACCACTTAAGACTTGAACAAAATGATCAGAAAAAGCAAAATATGAATTATAATTACTGATAAAAATGTATGCATTCATGTACAAAATTTTTTCACTTAAATCTAGGGAAACAGAAAAATTTCAAAATCAAGTATTATAATTTATTTTTAATGTTCTAGCTCTTAGTATTTCCCATCTGTGGTAGAGACTTATATCACTCTGAATGGCTTTTTATCTTGATAGTGGATAAACCATGAGACAAAAGACTGTATAATCAAGGTATAACATTATTCAGAAACTAGGCTACAACAAGGCTTCCCTAGTGGCTCAGATGGTAAAGAATCTGCCTGGAAAGTAGGAGACTTAGGTTCGATCCCTGGGTTGGGAAAATCCTCTCAAGGAGATTGTGGCAACCCATTCCAGTATTCTTGTCTGGAGAATTCTCATGGACAGTGGAGCCTGGAGGGCTACAGTCTATGGGGTCACAAAGAGTTGGACATGACTGAGTGAGTAAGGCTACAACAAGGGACATAATCAAATCTACAGATTTTTTTTGCTGCTTTCTCATTTCCCTGAAGCAATTCAGTTCACTGTGTATCATTAAGTAAAATGGAGCTGAAAAGTCAGAGCAATTACTAGAAAAATGTTAAGACTTAAATGTGTCCTAAAATGAGACTCTGATCCTGATGTTACAATATATGTCAATTTAATGTCTTTGGTTTATCCATTGTCCCTCAGCAAACATAACATATAAAAGCAACTTGTTTGCCCTTAGATTTCAGCAAAACTCCTGACAATATTTTTACTTCTTTTGTGTAGAGCTGATGGGACTTTTACAGTACACATTGGTCCAGAGGCACCTGGAGTTTAATCACATGTATTTTAAACAACTATTATGTAGGTTTAGCATCTAACCTTTTTAAATCAGTATTTGGACTTCACTCCAAGCACCATGATTAACCCTGAAGTCTGAGTGTCATTTCAATTCTCCACATGGGCTCCTATTAAACCAGTTTTCTGTATCTGTCTAAAAGTGTGTGTGTATGTACATTATGAGCAGTAAATTGTTCTCAGTGGTTGTGAACAGGGGGTAAGAAATTCAAAGAATAGGACTACTGGGACAGTAGGCTTTAATGGAACTTCAAAGACAATTGCTACTGAAAATTAACTAGGAAAACCAAAGAAAATACTCAGGCTCTTAACTCGTCTTAGCAGTGATCAAGGCAGTTAAGGTCATAGAGAGCCACTCATTTATCTTGCTATTTTTTTAATCTGATTTATATCTGTTAACATTGTTGTCTAGATGTCTAGTTCTAAACCTGGTTACTTATAAATTTCCTTCAGATTGCAACTTGAAGTACAATTATCAGACCCTTATTCCCAAAGATTCTCCTTCAAAATTGGGACACATAACCATGGAACACCACGTAAAGAAGGTGCATAGATTTTATGCACATTGAACTTTACAAACTAAAATTATCAAATACTTATAATTTATGAAAATGAATTACTCCCTTAAGAGCCATTTTCCATGTGTTAAGTTTGAAAGCTTATATTCATCCTTTAAGTACTAAGCCAAATAATTTTTTTTTCTAAAAACTATTCCCAACATTTCTATGGCAGACTTACATGTTTCTTTTACTTGAAACACATTGGATTTACAATTTTTAAGCCTTAACATATTACAATATATATGTACTTACAATTACATATATATTAACAATTACATATGCAATTGCATATGTGCCAATCTCAGGACAAGATCATATGGAAGAGATCCTATTTGCATATGTATGTGTATTTCACAATTCCAGAATCCAGTATTCCACTTGATCTATAACTTTTGACTGATAAGTTTGGACTAAATCAATAGCTGATGTCAGGAAAATATTCATTCCACAAATGTGCGCCTCCATTCCCTAAATGCCTATAATCTGACTATACTTATATAAATCATGCCAATTCTATCATGAACTTTGAATAAATATAAAATAAATGTAAGTGAACAGATACTTAGGCAAATACAATGTGACAAGCTATTACTTTTGTATTTGATTAGTTGGAAGTCAGACATACACCTGTAAATACAGCAACCATCACCAGCCATCCTTATGAGCTGAAGATGCCTAGTTGCAATTGCAGTCTGCTTATTACTATAAATATTTTCACAGTAGTTTTATAGGTTAATAATGCTCATTGGCCACTCTAAAATTCTAGAAGACCTTTCCAATGGCTCTATCTCTTGTTAACCTCCACCTACAGAGGACAGTCATAACATATTTTCAAAATCTGGAGTGAGTCCCACAAGTTGGTTTTAACTTCTTTAAAAAGATGTGCTCTATGATCTCCTGGGGGATATGGACTGGTGTGGGCTCTGGGCTTCACAACACAAAAACAGTTAACACTTTAGCCTGCCATCTCAAGCCTTCTGAATCTTCCTAAATATGCTTCAATGATAGTACAGGAATCTTTACCTCATCTCTTATTGGCATTCTTTGTTTATAAGCTTCAAGGAAACATTCTCAGATACAGATGAATACTAAGTCCAAAAATTCATGCCACAATTTTGAAACTCTAATCGTGAAAGTGGGCTCTCATGTCAATAATTTATATCCTATTTAGCCTTCCATGAATGATCAAAAAAACAAAAAACTTGTTAATCAATTCAAAGCATATCCACTAGCTCCTATTGAAATATATTAGCCAACCATTTCAAATGTACTCTCTTCCTCTCAGAGTACACAGTACAAACTATATTGAGGTCTGACCATTGACCTGCAGGCAATAAGGGGAAATGAAGGTGAATTTTGAAATAACAAATAAGTAATTTTAGAGAACAGAAAATTCACTTTTATATCCCAATATACATGAAGATTCAGCAAGGTGGCATCTCTAATCACTGGAGCAAAAATTGACTCTAAGAAACTGTTTTAGAAAAATATATGGCCAATTAGGAAAAAAATAAATCTATATCTCACATTAAGCACCAGAACAATCTAGATAGATTAGAAAGGTAAGCACAAAATGAATAAATAAATAAATAAAATTGCACAATTCCTAGAAAAAACTTTGGGGAGTCTTTATAAGTTAGATTCAAATATTTGATGTATTAAGGAAATAAGTGACAATCATAACTAAACTAAGCTAAACTTTTTGACAGGAAACATGAATAATGAAAAGGCAGATTATAAGTCTGATCATAAAGTATTAATATGTTTAAAGTAAAAGAAATAAAACCCCTGGTCAAAAAATTATATGAGATGAGTTTAAAACATAAAGATTAGATTCAATGACAAGTGAAATAAAAAATATAGTGACACAGATTTTATTTCTCATCAACTAGGGAAAAATTGAAAATTTGACAGCACACTCTTTTGCAAGACTGTAGATAGAAGATATACACATGCATTAATGAAGAGGATGACAAAGACAGACATGTAATTTTTTTTTTTTTTAATAAAAGTGAGCTACAGCCAGAACTCCAGAATATGTTGTTAAGGGGAAAGATTGTACACTGTAAGCCTTCATTTCTGTAAAAATAAATAACTAAACAAAAAACAGTGTGGTAGTTTTTTAAATGTGTGCATTTCCTTATGCTTTCATAATAAGAATAATCAGAAATGAATGAACATGTTTATCTACCATGATAGATGGGGCTAGTTTGAAAGAGATAAGACAAGAGATACTGCTTGAAGTATACCAGTCAGTACAGTTTTGGGAATTATGTTTAAAATATATAAAAATATCAATAAACAAAGATGGGGAAAAAAAGAGAAAGCCTCCTTGATATGAAAGTAAAAATATTTGAGTATGATTTCACATAAAATTTTAAATTTACCACAGAGTTTTAAAAAGGAACCAGTTAAGGCAATTAAATAGTTTTAACATGGTATTTTAATTATATATTCCTAGCAAGATATAATTTGAGGGGAAAAGGAAAAGTATCACAAAGATACTTTGTACTTTAGGAAGTTTGTTTTTAATAGTGTAGAAATTTTGAAAGTATTTCCAGCTTATTACTGGATTGAACAAATGAGCAATATACTGCTGTCTAGTGGAATCAGGTGTTTCCCTATGTGAGAAACAAGATAAAAATATAAAATGAAAAAAAAAATGTTATATTTTTGAGTTGGAATAAGAAATATAATTCTCAACACACAATGACATCACATGATATAATCTATATCCTAATAGTAAAGAAAAAACTAGCATCAACAGTGGCAGATTCTAGAGTGGTGAAAGGGAAGTATATGGCAAAAGGGCACAATGGAATCATTTTATTGTGACAATAAGTAAGTGATTAAAATGATGGGAGAGTTCTACAATATATAAAAGCTGGTTTTAAGTGTTGCAACTGGTCAGAATTCCTAAATATGGGTGAAGCTTGTATGGAATGATCATTTTATTGTTAATGAAGACTTTCTGAGTCAAATATTTTTAAATAAAAACACTGAAAACCAGAATCCTAAGTGAATTAATACAATTCATATTTATTGATGGCATGATTTGTCACCATTCTTGTGTATTATAATGAAAGTGCAAGTTGCTCAGTCATGTCAGACTCTTTGCAACCCCATGGACTGGCTATACAGCCCATGGAATTCTACAGGCCAGAATATGGGAGTGGGTAGCCTTTCCCTTCTCCAGGGGGGATTTTCCCAACCCAGGGACCAAACCTAGGTCTCGTGCATTTCAGGTGGATTCTTTACCAACTGAGCCACAAGGGAAGCCTAGGAAGACTGGAGTGGGTAGCCTATCCCTTCTCCAGGAGGTCTTCCTAACGCAGGAGTTGAACTGGAGTCTCCTGCATCACAGGCAGATTCTTTACCAACTGAGCTATCAGGGAATTAATTACAAGTAAAGTGTATATTACTCCATTCTACTGAATTTGTCTCTAATTACATATTTTTCCATTGCCACTTTAGAAATTCTGATGGAATTTTTAGTTCTAAAGTTGCTGTTTTTTAAACAAGTCAAATGAGATGAAAACAAACATATAGATACAGAGAACAAACTGATGATAATCATAGAGCAGAAGGTGCTGGGGAGGGCAAAATGGGTACAGGAGATGTATTTTAGCTGGTCAAAAAATAAATAAATAAGAAAGTTTCAAATTTTGTTCTAGTGTTTGTTCAGTTCAGTTCAGTTCAGTCGCTCAGTCATGTCCGACTCCTTGCGACCCCATGAATCGCAGCAAGCCAGGCCTCCCTGTCCATCACCATCTCGCGGAGTTCACTCAGACTCACGTCCATCGAGTCCGTGATGCTACCCAGCCATCTCATCCTCAGTCGTCCCCTTTTCCTCCTGCCCCCAATCCCTCCCAGTATCAGAGTCTTTTCCAATGAGTCAACTCTTCGCATGAGGTGGCCAAATTACTGGAGCTGAAGCTTTAGCATCATTCCTTCCAAAGAAATCCCAGGTTTGATCTCCTTCAGAATGGACTGGTTGGATCTCCTTGCAGTCCAAGAGACTCTCAAGAGTCTTCTCCAACACCACAGTTTGAAAGCATCAATTCTTCTGCACTCAGCCTTCTTCACAGTCCAACTCTCACATCCATCCATGACCACAGGAAAAACCATAGCCTTGACTAGACGGACCTTAGTCGGCAAAGTATTGTCTCTGCTTTTGAAGATACTATCTAGGTTGGTCATAACTTATCTTCCAAGGAGTAAGCGTCTTTTAATTTCATGGCTCCAGTCACCATTTGCAGTGATTCTGGAGCCCCAAAAAATAAAGTCTGACACTGTTTCTACTGTTTCCCCATCTATTTCCCATGAAGTGATGGGACCAGATGCCATGCTCTACACTTTCTGAATGTTGAGCTTTAAGCCAACTTTTTCACTCTCCTCTTTCACTTTCATCAAGAGGCTTTTTAGTTCCTCTTCACTTTCTGCCATAAGGGTGGTGTCATCTGCATATCTGAGGTTATTGATATGTCTCCGGCAATCTTGATTCCCACTTGTGTTTCCTCCAGTCCAGCGTTTCTCATGATGTACTCTGCGTTTAAGTTAAACAAGCAGGGTGACAATATACAACCTTGACGTACTCTTTTTCCTATTGGGAACCAGCCTGTTGTTCCATGTCCAGTTCTAACTGTTGCTTCCTGACCTGCATATAGGTTTCTCAAGAGGCATGTCAGGTGGTCTGGTATTCTCATCTCTTGCATATCTCTAATAATTAGCAATATTGAGCACCTTTCCATGTACTTGCTGACCATCTGTTAATATACTTTCTTAAATGTCAAATTCACTCTCATTGGGTTAGTATAAAATATAATACACTGCTATAGATTTGCAGTTAAATGTTTTTGGAAAACTTTCTAGAAAATCATTTTATTTATCAGATACCATTCATTAAAACAAAAGGCCCACTGAGATTCTATTAAATCTATTCTCATCAATTGATTTTAAAGGACTTCACAATAATCACAGTTTTCTTTAAAATACTTATTGTCTGTTATGTTTAAAACAGGTTGCTGATACTATTCTTCTCAAATAATTTAAATTTCCATAATGTTTTACATTTTGAATATATTTATCTGATAAATTTATTGAGTTAGCAAAACAAATATGGAAGGCAGGATTTGGGGAAAAAAAAATCTTTTCTAGCCATGTTTTCTATTTCTTTTGTATAAATAGCGTAACTTTCCAGCAAATAAATAACTTTCATATCTTCATATAAGCCTTTATTTCTATAATGATAGAAATAGGTTGCAGCTTTAATTTTATGAAATTATACAAATACTTAACTCACAAGTACTTGATTTTCAAACACTTGCTAGAAAAGAATTTTGCAATCTACAACAAAATTTCATCATCAGTCGTGAAGACTTCATAGTCATTCAGTTCAGTTCAGTTCAGTTCAGTCGCTCAGTCGTGTCTGACTCTGCGACTCCATGAATCACAGCACACCAGGCTTCCCTGTCCATCACCAAATCCCAGAGTTTACCCAAACTTGCATACATCAAGTCGGTGATGCCATCCAGCCATCTCATCCTCTGTCATCCCCTTCTCCTCCTCCCAATCCCTCTCAGCATCAGGGTCTTTTCCAATGAGTCAACTCTTCACATGAGGTGCCCAAATTATTGGAGCTTCAGCTTCAGTATCAGCCCTTCCAATGAACATCCAAGACTGATCTCCTTTAGGATGGACTGGTTGGATCTCCTTGCAGTCCAAGGGACTCTCAAGAGTCTTCTCCAACATCACAGTTCAAAAGCATCAATTCTTTGACATTCAGCTTTCTTCATAGTCCAACTCTCACATCCATACATGACCACTGGAGAAACCATAGCCTTGACTAGATGGACCTTTGTTGGCAAAGTGATGTCTCTGCTTTTGAATATGCTATCTATGTTGGTCATAACTTTCCTTCCAAGGAGTAAGTGTCTTTTAATTTCATGGCTGTAGTCACCATCTGCAGTAATTTTGGAGCCCCCAAAAATAAAGTCAGCCACTGTTTCCACTGTTTCCCCATCTATTTCCCATGAAGTGATGGGACCAGATGTCATGATCTTAGTTTTCTGAATGTTGAGCTTTAAACCAACTTTTTCACTCTCCTCTTTCACTTTCATCAAGAAGCTGTTTAGTTCCTCTTCACTTTCTACTATATGGGTGGTGTCATAGTCATTAAGACGTCTATAAACAACTTTCTCTGAAAAATACAATTATGCTGTTTCAGATTCAAGATGAGCTTTTTCTTCTCATTGATTTAAATCCTTTGAATGCCATATCTCATTTTTGAAATGTCAGGTACTTATCAGATATAATATACCTCAATAAATTGCCTATATTCATATCACTATTTTACTTATTAAATAAATTTAATGAAAGGTAAAAAATATATTATTCCCAATGTTCAGTAAGAAGAATCTATATAAAAAGTGTGATCTGGATTCTTTAATTGTGATGTGATGCTTCAGTACTCTGCTGATCCTTCAATATTTTCCTAATTGTTCTTCATAAGAAACACTACTATAAAAACAAGCTCCAGCTTTTTTTTTAAGTTAGTTTTGGACAAAGGTTTATAAGCCTATTTTTGGTTGTCATAAAGTGTATTTGAAAGAGTTATATGCTGTGATGTTTGTGATGACAATCCACCTCAGAATAATCTGTTCCTATATTATTGACAAGAGAGTGAATATTTATTCGAACTTATACCACATTCTCTTCTCTTAAACCACATTGCTGTCTGTCAGTTTTGTTTCATTTGTCACCTTAGTGTTTGCTGAGAGTTTTGTTTTGGGGGAGTGAGAGGTTTCTGTTGTCCTTGCTCTGGTACTGTTAATAGATGCTGAGAGTTAGACATGGCTACCACTTGAACTACTACATTCATACTCCAACTGGCCTTCTATTTCTGAGCAAAAAGTAACTGAAGATACCAATGGACTAAGACTCACATCATGCCTAATCTATCTCTCATGTTCTGCCTTTCTCTCCCAAAGCTTTTTTTTACCAACCTCACATACACTATACACATTAACTTCTTACATTTAGTCTTTGTTGTATGTCTCCTTTTGCCATCTGACTGCTTTCTCATTATAGAAGATGGAATTGATCTTTGTTTACTTCACTTGTAGATGTATCCCAAGCATATAGATGGGTAGAGACTAAATAAATGTGTGATGAATTAATGTAAGAATGTGTGGTGCAAAAAACTCTAGTCTCAGCTGATATATTCAGATCTTCATTATCTTAAATGTCATCAAAGCCTACCAGTATATTTGAATATAAATCATGCACATACTTTGCAGGAGATATGGTGGTGAATATATTTCAAAGAAAAAATTCTTGGCATCTTTATCTTGTTAATTGAACTATAAATATGTTCTCATTAGAAGAGACATAGATTTCATTTTATCTTGCAAGTGGCATATCTGTGCTTCTTAATTGTTCTTTTCTCTTCTTTTTTTAAGTACACTAAAATGCTGAGGTATGTATTCTTCACCAAACTCAGAGACACGTTCAGGGTAATCTTAAACATTCTCTCCACACTGAGTAGAATGTTATACTCTCAATAGATTTTATAGTTTTCAATTTTCCTTCATAAATCCTAAATAATCTCCATTTCTCAAACCCTAATGTATTTCAATGTATGCTGAATGTAACTCAATTTCTCCTTCTTCAAAATTGTTGAAGTCTACTTAAATCCCAATATCTTTGCATCTGCTGGAAAATTTTTCTGCAATTTTACTATCTTTTTAAGCCCACAATTTCAACCTAAAAGGATAATATATTTTAGCCAAAATATTATGTGACTTCTGCCACTGTTGTAATTTTGCTTTAGAGTCTGTTTCTTTCCTCCTTTTATTTCTACTTTAATTTTATCAGCTATATAAAGCAGATGAGAGGTGATAGGGAAAAGAAAACTCTTAAATTTGTAAGAGCCTTTAATAAAGCACATTCCTTAATTCTTATGTTTTGATTATAGTTCAGAAAACAAGCCAGATAAAGGAAGAATCCTGAGGGACAGAAACAGTGAGAAATTTTAGATTCTCACTGTCTCATGTATTAAAAAATACAATTTTTAGCACTTATTAAAGCTATAACTTCAAATAGACCTTATTATGTATTTTGAATATTGATTTAGCCTGAAATTAAACTTTATTTTCATAATCTAATAATTTAAGCATAGGGAGAAAATTATTTTTGTGTTTTGTTTTTCTACCTTGTCCTACCTGTGAAACTATTTTGAAGTATTCAATAAAAATAATGAATACTTTGAGTAGTATCTGATAAGAATTAACAAAAATATTTATTTATAATATTAAATTATATGAATGCATAATCATAATAAATTATACCAAAAAGCAATGATTAACCCTCACTTGACACTAATTTTCAATAAAAT
Organism: Budorcas taxicolor; assembly: GCF_023091745.1. Taxonomy (NCBI): domain Eukaryota; kingdom Metazoa; phylum Chordata; class Mammalia; order Artiodactyla; family Bovidae; genus Budorcas; species Budorcas taxicolor. The sequence continues at coordinate 167,682,300 of NC_068910.1, forward strand.
TGAGTAAAGCCAGATTTTACAAGATAAACAGCTGTGTGAACTAACATTCTCATTTGGTAATTCACAGTTTTGAAGAAAAGCAAGTTCCCTTTATTATACTGTACTCCTTAAAAACAGAACACACATCTCAAACCTCAGCATGACAGCTCAATGAGAATATCAGTGTTGATAATTGAAGGGAATTTGATAGAAAAAATTACACAGGAAATCAATATTCCTTGGAACTTCTGATTTTATTAAAGTCAGTGCATCCTCTAATATCTATAAAATTGAATTTCTATCAGGAGAAGGTAGTGGTGGCTTTAAACAATTATTTAAGCACTATGTCTGTCCACACCACAAATAATATATACTTCACTTCAAGGTCTTGAACAAATAAGGATTTATTCTGCTTAAACAACAATGTATCAACATAGGAGGTCCCCAGCTGATGGGAGGCTTCTCAGGTTATAAATATTGCAATCTCCCACCACCTATCTGTTCCAACATTTTTACCTATGCCATTTATTTCTATGGTATTGGAATAATTCCTGAAGTTTCAGGCTTCTCATTTCAAACAGGTAAAATATAAGAAGTTAAAAGTCTCTTTCCCACTCAGAAAATTAAAACAACAGATTTAAACAACAATGATATCTTAAAAGCAGCACATATAACCTGCTGGCCAATATTGGGTCATAAAGTCACCACCAAGTGCAAGAGACTCTGGGGAAACAAATAAGATTAACTGAGAATTGATATGGGCTAGGCAAGGCAGCTAGCAGTGTTTGTCACAAAGGACACCTTCCTTTTCTTGCTAAGATCTATTCTCAAATATTCGAAATAAATTTAATACATAATTATTACATCTATTTTATTGATTGTGTTAGATCTCTTATAGCCTTACTTAATTTTTGTTATTGTTCATTTGATTTTTCTTGTACTGAATCACCTGGTGTTAGTGTGTTTCTACATATATGACACTGACTCTTCTGTAGCTTTTACCTTTGAGCCATAATTTCTCATTAGTTTATGAATACTGATGGAGATTAAATTTTCATTGTTAATTATGACTTTTGGCATTATTTGTACTTTCCTTGTCGCATATCTTTCTGATTTGGTTTATACTTGATTTTTAAAATATCAAGATTACTAGCCCTACTTGTTCTTAGTTTTCAATATTTTCAGGTATATCTTCGGTCACTCTTCAATTTTTGCATTTCTAAGTGACTTTGATTTAAGTGTGCCTCTTATAAAGGTTATAGTTGTATTTTTATTTGTGAATCTGATTGGAAATATTTTTTGTCATGATTTATGAAAATTTACGTCTGTTGATATGGCTGATAAATGTGGTCTTCACTCCATCATACTATTTTATAATTGTGTGTGTGTTAATCTCTCAGTCATGTTTGACTCTTTGTGATTCCAAGGACTGTAACCCACCAGGTGCTTCTCTTCATGGGATTCTCCAGACAAGGATACTGGAGTGGGTTGCCATTCTCTTCTCCAGGGATCTTCCTGACCCAGGGATCAAACTCAAGTCTCTCACATTGCAGGCATCTCTTTTTTTACCATCTGAGCTACCAGGCAAACCTTACTTTATAATTACATATATATATATAATATACAAAATGTATCTTATTTATTCTTTTTTGAAAAAAAAATTAGAGTATAGTTGTGTTAGTTTCAGGTATACAGCAAAGTGAATCAGCCAGACATAAACATACATCTACTCTTTTTTAGATTCTCTTCCCAAATAGGCCATAACAAGAGTACCTAGTGGAGCTTTCTATACTATACAGTAGGTCCTTACTAATTATCTATATCATATATAGTATAGTATATACCTTAATCCTAATCTTCCAATTTATTCCTCCCATCATTACTACCTGGTAACCATAAGTGTGTTTTCTATACCTGTAACTCTATTTCTGTTTTGTAGATAAATTCATTTGTAATTTGTTTTATAGTCAACATATAAGCTTTGTCATATGATATTTGTCTGTGTCTGACTGCCTTGTTTATTTATCAAATGTGTAGTATTTTCTCTTTTGTTAAAATAAAATGATATTTAAGAAGTTTTGTGTTTTTGTCCATTGGTTACCTTCATAATTATACCTTAAAACTCTAAATTGTCTGTTTTACTTTTAACTAGTTTGTCACTTTTAAATGATACACTTTAAATCTCACTGATTTATTACATAAAAATTATAAGATTATTCTTTTTCTCTCCATTTAAAAAATTAAGTGCATTATTTTGTCATAACAATACATTTATGTGTTAATTTTATATCATTAAAATAATATTCTATGTAGTTTGATATATAATGATATATAAATATTAAGTGCTCACAAGAATTCTTTCACTAAAAAACTTTCACTAAAGTTTTCTCAGTCCTGTTTTGATTGGATAAAGAATATCCTCTAGTAGATTCCTTAAGAAAGACTTATGGGTACTGAAATCCCTATGCCATTTTATGTATAAGATGGTCCCATAATCTTAAATTGGGCAGTTATGTGTAAAAGAAAGAAACTGGAATTAGGATCATTCCATACATAAAAATAAACTCAAAATGGATTAAAGTCCTAAATATAAGACTGGAACTATAAAACTCTTAGTGGAAAACATAGGCAGAACACTCACTGACATAAATCATAGCAACATCCTCTATGGCCCACCTCCTAGATTAATGGAAACAAAAACAATAATAAACAAATGGGACCTAATTAATATTAAAAGCTTTTGGAAATGAAGGAAATCATAAGCAAATTGAAAAAAGCAGCCCTCAGAATGAAAGAAAATAACAGCAAATGAAACAGCTGGCAAAGGATTAATCTCCACAACATGCAAGCAGCATATGCAGCACAGTATCAAAAAAACAACCCAATGAAAAAATGGACAGAAGAACTAAGCAGACAGCTTTCCAAAGACATACAGGTGGCTAATAAAAACATGAAAAGATGCCCAGCATGGCTCATTATTAGAGAAATGCAAACCAAAACTACAATGTGGTATCATCTCACACCAATCAAAAAGGTTATCATCAAAATCCTACAAACAATAAGTGCTGGAGAGGGTGTGGAGAAAAGGAAACTGGGAATAAAAATGATATAGCCACTATGGAGAACAGTATGGAGATTTATTTAAAAACTAGGAATAAGACTACGATATGACTCAGCAATTCCACTATTGGGCATATACTCTCTGGAAACCGTAATTGAAAAAGACACATGCACCCCAGTGTTCATGGCAGCACTATTTACAATTGGTAGGATGTGAAAGCAACCTAGATGTTCACTGACAGATAATGGATAAAGAAACTTTAGTACATATACACAATGGAATATTACTCAGTTATAAAAATGAATACATTTAAAATCAGTTCTTATGAGGTGGATGAGAGCCTATTATACAGAGTGAAGTCAGAAAGAGAAAGACAGTTACTGTATATTAACATATGTATATATAGAATCTAGAAAGATGGTACTGATGATCCTATCTGCAGGGCAGCAGAAGAGATGCAGACATGAGAACAGGTTTATTATTACATTGGGCAAGGAAGAATGTAGGATGACTTGAGAGAGTAGTATTGAAATATATACATTACCATATGTAAAATAGACAGCCAGTGGAAATTTGCATTATGATTCAGGGAACGAAAAACTGGTGCTCTGTGACAACCTATAGGGGTGGGACAAGGAGGGAGGAGGAAAGGCAGTTTAAGAGGGAGGGGACATAGGTAAATCTATTGCTGATTCATGTAGATGTATGACAGAAATCATCACAATATTGTAAAGCAATTATCCACCAATCAAAAATAAAATTAAACAAAGCAAAGATGTTTCCAATTCCATATAAGTCTTGAAGTACATCATAGCTAGCTATAAAATATTTGTTATAATTTCTTTTATCGGGTTCTTAAAAATGCTACTCAATCAACTTTATTGATTGATTGGTTTATATATTACATTGGAAAAGTCTGATGTCATTTGAATTATTTTCTGTTTGTACCCTATTTGATTTTTACCTGAAAGTTTGAGAATATTTCTTTTTATCTTGAAATCTAGTATTTTCTTCTAGGATGTATACTTTAGATGGTTTTTGCAGGATAGGATTCTCAGATGACTCCTGGTTCCTTTCAATATCAAGATTTAAGTCTTTTATTTATGGAATGATTTTTGGATTATAGCTTCAGACATTAGTTAGTCTGTTCCATGGTTTGGAACTACAATGTTTGGAATTGTTTGTACAATTCCAACCATAAAGTTGTTCCATTGTTTGAAATATTAGAAATGGAACATTAATTCTGTGCCATTGTTTAATTTTGTCTCACTCACCCTAATCACCCATCCAGGGACACTGATTATACAAAAGTTATTCTCTTTTATTTGCCTTTTTTCCCACTTAATTTTTGGAAATTTTAAATTATTTTGCTCATTTTATTCTCTCTCTTTCTTTCTCTTTTACCTTTATCCAACACTTCTCATAAAACTTAGTTTTTATTTGTTTGTGTTTTTCATTCATTGAGTTCAGTAAACTTTCTTTTGGATTTCCCTGGTGTCTCAGATACTAAAGAATCTGCCTGCAATGCAGGAGACCCGGGTTAGATCCCTGGGTGAGAAAGATCCCTTGGAGAAGTGAATGACAACCAATTCCAGTATTCTAGCCTGGAGAATTCCATGGACAGAGGAGTTTTATGGGCTACAGTCTATGGGGTCACAAAGAGTTGGAAATGACTGAGCCACTAACACTTTCACATTCAAACTTTCTTTTGTTATGCATGTTTTGTCCACTTCTATTATATATTTTAAAATAATTTGCACTCATTGATATGTTTATTAATAGAAATGTATTAATAACTTTATTAATAAAATAATGTCTTCCTATTTTCCAATGTTTGGAGGAAATATTAGGAAATTTAGTTGTTTTTCTCTTGTATAAATATAAAATTAAATGTGCATATTACTACTCACAGAGAGAGTTATAGTCTTTGACAAAATGCAATTCATTGGTATTGATGAACATAAGGACAACTTCATAAGGATAAAAATAATTAAAATATCAGTGTATATCATAATATGCAGACTAATTTCATGATCATAAAATTTCTCAAAATAAAACACTTGCTACTGCAAGGTTTCTGGATTTTCTGGGCTCTAAGAAATGACTCGGAGAAGGCAATGGCAACCCACTCCAGTACTCTTGCCTGGAAAATCCCATGGATGGAGGAGCCTGCAACGCTGCAGTCCACGGGGTTGCTGAGGGTCAGACACAAGTGAGCGACTTCACTTTCACTTTTCACTTTCATGCACTGGAGAAGGCAATGGCAACCCACTCCAGTGTTCTTGCCTGGAGAATCCCCAGGACAGGGGAGCCTGGTGGACTGCCACCTATGGGGTCGCACAGAGTCGGACACGACTGAAGTGACTTAGTAGTAGTAGTAGGAAATGACTGGTCACTTAACATAATACAACTTTTAGAAGTGTCCTATTATCTTGGCTTATATGTGAACTCAATCTTACAAATTAATTGCTTTCAATTTACAACTGAATCAAAAAAAATCTCTTTATTTTTTTCCCCACATAACAGATTTTTTACTCTTCATCTAACCCCAATCAACCAATCAGTTTATTCACTAACCTCATATATGTGTTATGTTATGGTTAGGAATATCTTTAAATAATTTGCAGTCCACAAGCTGAGAGAAAAACTGTAATGTTAAAACAAGCCCAAAGCACATTACATTAAACTTTATGAGAATAAAAATATTTAAATGAGGAATCACATTTCTTGGAAATAAAAGGAAAAAAAAGTATGTTATAGGCTATACATGTAGGGAAATTAAATATAAAATATGGGAAATGTCTTAATGATGCTAATAATGATAATTGTAATTCTATTATATTGTACTTATATAATCAATTTAGAAACTAAGATTATCGCATCTGGTCCCATCACTTCATGGCAAATAGTTGGGGAAACAGTGGAAACAGTAACAGACTTTCATTTTGGGGGCTCCAAATTCACTGCAGATGGTGTCTGCAGCCATGAAATAAAAAGACCCTTGCTCCTTGGAAGAAAAGTTATGATCAACCTAGACAGCATGTCTAGTCAAAGCTATAGTTATTCAGTAGTCAAGTATGGATGTGAGAGTTGGACTATAAAGAAAGCTGACAGCTAAAGAATTGATGCTTTAGAACTGTGGTGTTGGAAAAGACTCTTGAGAGTCCCTTGGACTGCAGGGAGATTCAACCAGCCCATCCTAAAGGAAATCAGTCCTGAATATTCATTAGAAGGACTGATGCTGAAGCTGAAACTCCAATACTTTGGCTATCTGATGGAAGAACTGACTCATTTGAAAATACCCAGATGCTTGGAAAGATTTAAGGCAGAAGGAGAAGGGGATGACAGAGGATGAGACGGTTGGATGGTATCACCGACTCAATGGACATGAGTTTGGTTAAACTCCGGGAGTTGGTGATAGACAGGAAGTGCTGGCATGCTGCAGTCCATGGTGTTGCAAAGAGTTAGACATGACTGATTGACTCAACTGAACTGATGCATTATACACCAGAAACTATAACAAGCCTTAATCCTCATAAATACCCTTAGGAACACTGTCATAATTATGACCAACCTACATAGCATATTGAAAAGCAGAGACATTACTTTGTCGACTAAGGTCCATCTAGCCAAGGCTATGGTTTTTCCTGTGGTCATGTATGGATGTGAGAGTTGGACTGTGAAGAAGGCTGAGTGCTGAAGAATTGATGCTTTTGAACTGTGGTGTTGGAGAAGACTCTTGAGAGTCCCTTGGACTGCAAGGAGATCCAACCAGTCCATTCTGAAGGAGATCAACCCTGGGATTTCTTTGGAAGGAATGATGCTAAAGCTGAAGCTCCAGTACTTTGGCCACCTCATGGGAAGAGCTGACTCATTGGAAAAGACTCTGATGCTGGGAGGGATTGGGGGCAGGAGGAGAAGGGGATGACAGTGGATGAGATGGCTAGATGGCATCACTGACTCAATGGATGTGAGTCTGAGTAAACTCTGGGAGTTGGTGATGGACAGGGAGGCCTGGCATGTTGTGATTCATGGGGTTGCAAAGAGTCAGACACGACTGAGCAACTGAACTGAACTGAACTGATAAGTGAACAGATAGATAAGGAAAGATTAAATGAGTTTCCCTAATTCACACGATTAATAAATGATGGAAGAAGATTTTTAACATCTGTTTCTTTATTATCTGGTTGATGCCAAGTTTTTGTGTGTGTATGAGTGTGTTTATGTAGCTGTTGGCTCTGTCATTCTGAATATTCATCTTTGTACTCTATCAGCTACAATTTAGCTCACATCATGAAATCAATTGATGTTTTACAGTCTGGTTCCTAGATTATAGACAGTTCAGTGTATTATAATATTAAATACACATCATAAATGTGTCCATGAATTTAGATTTTATGATATGAATACAAAGAGGAAGTGTATTTATAAGGAAAATAGGCATTACAAAATTTCCTCCATGTTAAATTTGCAATGGATCTTATACTGTTAAATACATGTATTATATACTCAACACAATTATAATTTTTACACTGCTTTTCTAAATATAATATTGTGACTTTTAAAAAGCTTTGCAGAGATCAGTAAGAGGCCATGTCATGGAACATAAAATCACAAGTGAAACTAGCTAGGAAAAATTAACCAGAGTGATTAACCAGAGTATACAGATTTACTTAAGAAGCAGAGATCATGGGGTTATTCATTTTATTATAAAAATGATAAATGTGAAAATTGTCATGGTGAAGAGTGAAATGCTGTATTCAGTTATTTTATGCTTTTACAATGGGAAAAGATAGTCATGTTAAAGCTTAACAAACACAGCAATATTGCAGTTTCTAGCTGTACAGGCTGATGTGCAACACTTAGACATGATTCATTACTGTGTAAAATTAGACACTTTTCCAAGATATTATATTCCAATAACTTCAATAAACATTCCTATTATGTCCCTAAGCTTATGTCAGCATTTTATTTTACTTTAAAATGTTAATATCTTTCAAATTTTCAAACTATCAACTTCTAAAAGCTTCCTATAAAGTCATATTGAATTCATATGTATAAAAACACAATCTATATAATATAGTATAATATGAAAATATAGCATAATATATTAAAATGTTAAACTATCATTTATCTATTGGATATAAAAAAGTAATAAACATATATAAAATATGTATATATATATGGTATCAGATAACATCAATCTATTAAACCAACTATTTGTATATCCAAACTCAATCTTCTTAAAAACCTTTTAAAATGCTTACTGTGGTAGGCTGAACAGTGTCCCCCATAAAGATAACCACTTCCAAATTCCCATAAGCAGTCATATTATCTTACATGGCAAAAGTGACTTTGCAGATATAATTAAGTTAAAGATTTCCTGGTAGGAAGATTATCCAAGTGGTACAAATGTAATTGCCTATTATTTATGATGGGAGGGTAAAAGAGTAAAAGTCAGACAAAGAGACAAAGAAGTGTGATGATAGAAGCAAAGAGGAAAAGAGAAGGAGAAAGAGAGGGAATGGAGAGAGAGAGAGAAAGAGGCACAGAGAGATTTGGATTCTCTCCTGGAAGAAGCTATAGCTAAGGAATGCAGGTGGCCTCTAGCAACTGGAAAAGGCAATGAAATTTACTATCTCCTAGAGTCTCTTTGGGAGAAGAAATGGCAACCATTCCAGAATTCTTGCCTGGAGAATCCTGTGGACAGAGGAGCTTGGTGGGCTGCTGTCCATAGGGTCACACAGAGTCGGACACGACTGAAGCGACTTAGCATGCATGCATTGGAGAAGTAAATGGCAACCCACTCCAGTATTCTTGCCTGGGGAATCCCAGGGACAGAGGAGCCTTGTCGGCTGCCATCTATGGTGTCGCATAGAGTCGGACAGGACTGAAGCGACTTAGCAGTAGCAGCAGCAGCAGAGTCTCTGGAAGGAATTCTGCCAACAATTTGATTTTGACTATCCTCTACAACAGTAAGATAATAAATTTGTGTCTTTTTCTGCTAAATTTGTAGTAATTGTTTACAGTAGCAATGGGAAATAAATAAAGTTATTGTCTATTTAAAGATACTTTTTACAAATGTCTAAGAAGTAATGAAACTAGTTCAATGAATCACAATTGTTGTTTAGTCACTAAGTTCTGTCTGACTCTTTTGCAACCCATGGACTATAGCACACCAGGTTCTTCTGTCCATGGGGTTTTCCAGGCAAGGATATTAGAGTAGGTTGCCATGCCCTCCTCCAGGGGATCTTCCTGATCCAGTGATCAAATCTACTTCTGCACTGGCAAGCAGATTCTTTACCACTGAGACATGTGAGAAGCCTAAATTGCAATTAATACATAGTAATGTAGTATTGAAACCGGTGTCTGACATTCCCTGAAGCCTCTTTTCATGAACTCATAATTTTTTCAGTATAATATTTGTTTTTTAAGAACTGGGTTTTAGAACATACTAAAAAGAAAAGGTTCAATAGGAAAGACCATGTTTCATTCATTGTGACATAACAATAATAAAAATGTAGTGAAGTGAGTGAAAGCCACTCGGTCACATTTGACTCTTTGAGAGCCTATAGTCTGTAGCCTGCCAGGCTCCTCTGTCCATGGTATTATTCAGGCAAGAACACTGGAGTGTGTAGCTATGGCTTTATTCAGGAGATTTTCCCAACCCAGGAATCGAACCGGTGCCTTCTGCATTACAGGCAGATTCTTTACCATAGAACTTATATAATGAAATAAATGTTAATTTTAGCAATTTAAATGCCATTAGAAAACATCAAATGAAATTAAATATTATTTATGCTAAAATTTCATACAATATAAAATTATGCCATAGCATAAATTTGCAGTCAATTATGAATATAGATTAATGTACTTAGATGTACATATGCCTGAATGAAACCTAGAGCTAATTCTTTTCAGAAAGAACATATAGGAATTTTGCAAATTTAAAATATTTTTATGTAAATATCTCTACAAAGTTATTTTACTTGGGTTCAGGAACATTAGACTTAAATCATTTTGAAAAGTTCACATCTTGAAAATATAAATCTTGAATTACAGCTACATCTGTATTCATATACAGTAAGGGTTGTGACAGTTCTGTGCTGTGCTTAGTCACTCAGTTGTGTCCAACTCTTTGCATCCCTATGGACTGTAGCCCACCAAGCTCCTCTGTTTATGGGGATTCTCCAGACAAGAATACTGGAGTGGGTTGCTATGCTCTCCTCCAGGAGATCTTCCCAACCCAGGGAATGAACCCAGGTCTCCCACATTGCAGGTGGATTCTTTACCATATGAGCCACCAGGCAAGCCTAAGAATACTGGAGTGGGTAGCCTATCCCTTCTTCAAGGGAACTTCCTAACCCAAGAATCAAACTGGGGTCTCCTGCATGGTAGGTGGATTCTTTACCACCTGAGCTACCCAGGAATCTCTGACAATTCTAGGAAAATGAAATAAAGTTAAGTAAAGTTTGGTTATAAGATGAACAAGAATTAAGGTTTAGGCAATAGTCCTTAAGGTCGCAAAGAGTTGGACACAACTGAGCACAGGTCATGGTAAGAATGATTGCTGATTATGCATAAGCCTAATAACATCTTAAAAGTATAGAAAAATGTTTTAGGAAAACAGGTTTTAGCTCAAGAATGACTAATATTTCTATCCTTGGGGACAAAGCTAATGTCTGAGTTAAAGAGACATATTGTAAGTGCAGTTGTCAACACAATCACCCATCTGGACTTGGGTTATTTTTTTCTTGTTTTTCAGTTTTTCTATTAAAAAAATATCTCTCTTTGTTTAACAAAATGTAAAAGTAACATGCAATTAACATGAATATGCCTCCAGATTATTTTTTTTGGCCTTAAAATTGTGTCTGACATTTAAACATATCACCTAATTAGTCTCTGTGTACATTCATCAACATGTGAAGCAGATTGTAAAGATTTTATATTCCTGATAACAAAATTTTAATGTGCTTAAAGTAAATATTTTTTGGCATACAATTTCTATAAAATATGTGAGTAAGTGAGTTAAAGGTACCTACATTTGTAAAAGAGTAAATTAATGTGGCAGAGCTATCTTGAAGACACAGTCTTAGATTTAAAAAAAAAGTTATATCTTAGGCCCAAATATAAATAGTTTGTAAAAGGTGGTTTGATTTATCAATGTATTGTGCTTACTTTACATCAACTCTGTATTTAGTCTCATGTTTTACATAGTAGTATGCAACACACCCATACATACACACAAGATTTAAATGCAGAAACCTCTCCATAATGAAGTTTTGTGATATCGTACACATATGATAGTGTAAAATGGAAAATCTCACTCTTCTATGATGTTTATCAATTGAAAGGACTATAATTGAAATGTAGGCAGATTTTTAGTCATTTTTGTTTGAGATCAATCAAGTGGGGACTTGGATGCTATGAAAAGGAACATGAAGTGGAAAACTGAGCGAGACAAGAAATTTTTATAGGTTAGCTCTCAGGGAATGAAGAAAAAATTGATGTATAATAAATAAAAGGTTTAAAACTCTCTACTGTTAGGGTTTGAAAGTTAGGTGGAAGAGTCCAGTGAGACATTCTAAGAACTAGTTTCTAATATGGGTGGAATTAATGCCATTTGATTCTGTGCTTGGTGGGGAGAGTAAGAAGTGTATATCCAGCAATGTACAGGGACTGAACCCTAAAGTTATACCTTTAAAAAATATTTTAAAAACTCTATCCATCCCAAGATGAAATGCAGAATTTAAAAAAAAATCGAACTATTGAATTAAAAATTTTTCACTGAAAAGGATGGAAAAACAAGGTGTTGACCTAAGTAATTCTGTAAGTGAATAAAGTCTGTAAGGCTAAAGGCAAAAGAAAATACATTCTGTATTGTAGTTGATGATGTTGTTTCCCACAGGAGTGCAATTTAAATATTCTGAAATAACTATACACATCTACTGGAATTGAACAATAATATAAATAGGTGCAGATGGCAGGTGCCAGGTTTCTCCTTATTTAAGTGGGGAGTTACAGAGCAGTAAGAGGAAGAGATTAGAAAGATACACGTGACTATGGCTTATAGTTGGAGATATCAGAATATTTACTACAATATAAATACAGCTGATAACATATATGGATATTTATAGATATGTAAATATGCGTGGATTAGTATATACAAATGTATTTTGCTTTGTAATCTCAGAGAGCCAAGAAGCATAGTATCAAATTGCCACACATAGCACCCAAACTTTCCCACTTTCCCAATAAAACGAATCAGGGCTCCTTGGTAAATGGCTGATTCCAAGTTTGGTCAAGATATATACAATAAGTCTGGAGCATCTTGCAGTGCAGGAAAATCAATCTATTATACAGTTACAACAGCAAATCAAAGCAACAAACCCAAAGCACCTAAAGCCAAAACCAAATATAAATCTTTATAATGTGGAGATATAAGAAAAGAACACAAGCGTCAACTGAAAAACTCCCAATGAAAGCAACAAAATAAAGTATAGTTGGATTATAATTCAAAATAAATTCCCATTAGCCCATATTTATATGAATATGAACAGATTTTGATTAAATGAAAAATAGGAGAAATTAGAAAAAAATAACTGTGCAGAAGAATTACAAAGAATTACAGATGATTTACCCTCAAGGATGTGGAACCTAACTCCCCACCCTTCAAGTGAGGGCTGCACATGGTAACACCTTTTGAAGAGTTCAGTATGGAAAGAGTGAACAAAAAGAATAACCTTAAATTATTGAAACTGAACAATTATCACCTTGGCCAGGTGATCAAGGTTAACATCAGCAATAATAAGTCATTTTGATAATATATATCCTGAAAATTACAAGACGTGGGATGCACTTAACCTCTGTGGTTTTCCTGTTAAAAACACAAAAAGTCAGTCTAATCATTAGAAAAGCATCAGACAAATCTCACTTGAGGGGCATTCTGCAAAATATTTGAACAGTACACCTCAAAATTGTCATGGTCATCAATAACAAGGAATTTCTGAGAAATTTTCAAAGCCAGAAAAAGTCTAAGGAGGCATGCAGACTAAATGTAATGTGGTATCAAGAATGAGATGCCAAAAAATGATTAAAAAAAAAAAAAGCTAAAGACAGTTTAATAAAGTTTAAATTTTGATTAAGCATAATGTATCAGTATTGGTTATTCATCATGAGAAATATATCTTATTACTGTATGATGTTAAAAATGTAGGGAAACTGGGTCTAGAATATGATAGAACTTTCTGTACTAAGTTTACAATTTTCCTATAAATACAAAACTATTCAAAAAGAAAAAAGTTTAAGTTGATTAGAGAGAGGTGGAGATATAAAAGAATGGTACAGATGTTTTGCAATATATGTATTATGTCTGAGAACCATTTATTGGGCAAAGCAACTCTAGCTATCTACCTTGCTACCTTTTATACCATCTCTATATTGTGCATGAATACACACACACACACGTGTACATCAGTTTCCTTTGTAAAAAATGTTTTACTCTGAAATATTCATGACACCAGTCACTTGAATTTGAAGTGCTTTGGGAGCAAGGTGATGTTCTTTTGTATAGCTATCTGTACTAATTTTTAAACTAAATCTATAACTGTTTTACCACTAGAATGATGACTATTTTCTTTTCTTTTACTTTCAGAATGATTCTAGGAAGAGATAAAGGAGAATTGTGAGTATTATATTCTGTAAAGTTAAATATATTACACAATGGGAACATGTTCTGAAACTTGTATATGTAACAACAAAGAAGCAAAAGCTGAGTTTAGGTAAAATTGAGGGCTTGGTGGGGCATGTCATACATAGGAAGGGATGAGAACAACAAGGGATTGCAGTAGACTCTGTCAAGTAAGAGATAAGTTTATATATGAAACAATATGGCAATCATGGAAATTTCTTGTTATCGATATCAAATAGTCTTCTGTTTAGAATGCTCAAGTGGATCAAGAGCATGTTCCAAGCTTCTAGCAAAGAATCATAGTAAGTAGCTACTTGTGCTTGTAAAAGAAGAAAGGTCCTTGTAGCCGGTGATATTTTTTCCATCTGTCTGATTAGACAATTCAAAATCCATGAACAATGTAGAGACTATCTCAGGCAGATGTAACCTCACAATATATTTTTAAAGCATGTAGAACCCACTGAGTGGGTTCTCACTCACATTTTTTATTGTCAAAAAAGTCATATCAAAGATGACCAGGTAGGCCATACAGTAGAATATTAATCAGTATATTTTGGCCAAGCAAATAACTATTTATTTCCCTAAAGAAAAAAGTCCTCTTAATCTTCCTATCAATTTAAATTTCTTTTCCAAAAACCTGATTTTTCCGGTTTAGAGTATGCATGTGTGCTTTGTCACTCAGTCGTGTTCATCTCTTTGTGACTCTTACAGACCCTTGAGCTGTAGCTCACCAGACTCCTCTGTCTATGGAATTTTCCAGGCAAGAAAACTGGATGGGTTGCCATTTCCTCCTCCAGGGAATCTTCCCAACTCAGGAATTGAAATTGAGCCTCTTGTGTTTCCTGTATTACAGGCCGATTCTTTACCCACAGAGCCATTTGTATTTTAAAACCATTATAACATAGCCCAATGGTAATAAAGGGATAGCCAAATTCAAACAGCCATAAATGGAAGTTTTTCTCTGTATTTTAAGATTTTGACTATTTAATCTTATTTTTATTTCTGCAAACAAGTTCATGACCTCACATTAATAAGTAGTAAATAGGCATGGGACTAATTTTGAAAGAGGGACATTTTTATTTCAGTAATTAAAGTCATTTAAAAGTTTTAATTAGAAAGTAGACTTTATGACCAGTAACAGAGAAAGGAAAATGTCACTTCAAGAGAGATTCTTTTTTACAGTGTCCCTACTGTGTCAGAAAATTACAGTATGCCCATCTTTTAATTTGGCTCAGTAATAATGGATTTCCACCTACACATATAATGTTTTCTCTACTTTTTAAAAAGCTTGATGCTTCACTGGAAATATGTGATATGCTGCTGTGATAGTGTTTTGCTATAAAACAGTATTAAATTGGTATAGAGAAGCCCAGGAAATGTTAGAACAGGAGGAGCCCAGGAAACTGTCTACAGTTCTGTTGTAGTTAAGGTAGAGTCACAGTTGCATGGTGTCAGAGTCTGTCTTTTAACTGCAGAGTTGCCTAATTACCTTTTGAGGTCTGTTTACTCTTGTCTTCCTTACTGTCTGGGTAATTTCAGTTCACTTCAGTTCAGTCACTCAGTCGTGTCCGACTTTTTGTGACCCCATGAAGTGCAGCACGTCAGGCCTCCCTGTCCATCACCAACTCCCGGAATTCACTCAGACTCATGTCCATCGAGTCTGTGATGCCATCCAGCCATCTCATCCTCTGTCGTCCCCTTTCCCTCTTGCCCCCAATCCCTCCCAGCATCAGAGTCTTTTCCAATGAGTCAGTTCTTTGCATGAGGTGGCCAAAGTATTGGAATTTCAGCTTTAGCATCATTCCTTCCAAAGAACACCCAGGACTGATCTCCAGTTTTGTATTAACTACTCAGAGAAGCACATTGCTTTTCCCCCCACATCTGCCTTTCCTTGAATTTAAGATTCTTAGTTATTCTTTGCAGCATCTAAAAAAAAATCATGCATGGTAAATTATTATGTATTGAAAAGCAGAGAGTGATGAAGTGGTTGAGAGAAAACCAAGAAACGTGAAAAATGTTCTTATCTCTTGAGGAGTCAAAAATTGTGAAATTTTGAGATGGTATTCTTAATAGTGGGCTTCCCAGGTGGTGTACTGGTAAAGAATCCACTTACCAATGCAGGAAACACAAGAGATGCAGGTTCTGTCCCTATCTGGGAAGATCCTCTAGAGCAGAAAATGGCAACCCACTCCAGTATTCTTGCCTGGAAAATTCCATGGACAGAAGAGCCTGGTGGGTTACAGTCTATGTGGCCACAAAGAGTCAGACATGACTGAATGACAACTGCCAATATCTTAAATCCTCCCTTCTTGCACCCCCCAACTTTTCTTCTGTTTATTCACAACACAGCTCTCAAGGGCAAGCCATTCAAAGTAGAGTCCAGATTTTCTCAACCCTTTTCTCAAAATCTTGCAGTGGCTTCCCCTTTTACTCAGAGTAAAAGTTAAAATTGTCACAATTCCCTAAAAGATGCTACCTGATCTAGTTACCTTTTATCCTCTCTCCTGTGTCATCTATTATTTGGCATCTCACTCATTTCTCTAAGTCACATAGGTCTTTCTTTCTTTTTTTTTTTTTTTTAATGCCAGTGCTCTTTACTGACAATGCTCACTGTATTTATTCCATCAGCCTGCATCATTTCCTTTCAGATATCTAAGTAGCTAACTGTCTTGCCACTTTGAAGCCTTTGCTTAAATCTCACTTTCTTAGTAAAATGTATCCTCACTGCTATTTAATATTGCTACCACCAGTCACCCTGATAGGGCTGCCAAGTCCTCTTTTCTGGTTTCCTCTGTTCATATTTCCTTTCAGTGCTTATTCTTTACTATTTTTCACTCTGCTTAAATGTAACTCCATGAAGGAGGGAACTTTGCTTTGCTTACTGTTGTATTCCAAGCAGCCAGAGAGTATCTGTTTAGATTTAGACATTCAACAAATATTTGTTGAGTGAGCAATATGCCTATACATGATGTGCATCTGTAAGAGCCAGTGTTTTAACCAAAGTGGTATTAGATAAAATGTAGTTGTCTCATGGTACCAGGCTAGTAGAATTCTGTAGTTGGTTTGTGATGGTATTTCCAAAAACTATATTATTAGCATGAAATATTCATTTTACACCAAATAAATATTCAGTTTCAGGGACAAAGGGAGGAAAATGTGTTGTTTTAATTTTTTCAATATTGGTATAAACTCAGTCTCATATTTGATAAACCTGTGTTTAACCTTCTAAGATGTGAGTATTTGTAGAACTATAATAACTAGGAAGTTATAATCCCCAAATATCTAAAAAGAATAATATCAAAAAAGTACATACAATTCATTTTTTGTTATTCAGTTCTAAAAGGATATTCAATGAATTTTCCCTTTATCCATGTAATTTGCCTTATTACCTTTTCTCTAATACTACGTACTTAGTGATTTTATTATAAACTGTCTGCTTTATCCTCAGATAAAATCTCTTTGAATCAAGATGTTTCAAAATTAGAAATATGATCTCACAGTTTAAGCTAATTTAAAACTTGGTTTAATGTTGTAGACATCTTTAATATTCTTAAAAAAAATAATTTTAAGTGACTGCTTACATATAATTTTTTGATTAGCCTTTTATCTTCTCTAAAACATTGAGAATGTTTGAATATGTATTAAGTATATAGGGGAGATATTAGTTGAAGCTAATATTATACATAATTTTGCAAGTTTCAACTACTTTATAACATGCATATTTAATGGAAAACATATTGATTTCAAATGCCTTAAAAATTATAAATATTTTTCCTTCCCATCATAAAATCTTATTGAAAAATATGATGTTGTCTTTGCTTCCTCCTACTCTGAAAGACTAAATTTATGGTGCTGCGTTGTGTTTAGCTGCCCAGTCATGTCTAACTCTTTGTGACCCCATGGACTTTAGCCTTCCAGGCTTCTCTGTCCATGGGGATTCTCCAGGCAAGAATACTGGAGTGCATTGCCATGCCCTGCTTCAGAGAATCTTCCCAACCCAGGGATCGAACCCAGGTCTCCACACTGCAGGTGGATTCTTTACCGTCTGAGCCATAATGGGCCATATTTGAAAAGAGGAATTGTTATCTGCTAGGGTGTACACGGCTCAGCTTTAAAGGCTCAACTTTTAGTCTCATCTGGTAAAGAATCCGTCTGCAATGTGGGAGACCTGGGTTTGATCCTTAGGTCAGGAAGATACCCTGGAGAAGGAAAGGCTACCCACTCCAGTATTCTGGCCTGGAAAATTCCATGGACTGTACAGTCCATGGGGTCACAAAGAGTCAGACATGACTGAGCCACTTTCACTCAGCGGGTACAAGAAAAGGTGGTTAAAAGTATGTATTATAATCAGAAAAGAAGTGTAAATGAGAAACCAAACAGAGATACTCATAGTCCCCCCTGCCTGCCTTTTCTGATCTCATAAGTTACAAAGATTGGGAACACGTGTACACCCATGGTGGATTCATGTTGATGTATGGCAAAACTAATACAATACTGTAAAGTAATTAGCCTCCAATTAAAATAAATAAATTTAAAAAAAGAGAAATTTTACAGGTAAGGGGGAAAGAAAAAAAAAGAAATAGATGAAAAAAATGTATCAACAGCCTCTTGAACCAAAGCTTTCTTTTCTCATTGGTGATAGGCTGCTTGTATTTCTTTACATAGGATCCTACTTTTAATTCAAGTGTATTTTTTAATGAAATTCTCTTTTTTACTGTTAATATTATTCATTAACACAATCAGTTTTCTATAAATATGACCACACTTCTTATATTGTTGCTTGAGGATAAATATTTTGAAGCAACTATTTTTAGAAAAGAATCCACACATTTTATTCTTCATGCAGAATATCACATGCCCCCTAGAAAACACTCATTAATTTATAATTCTATGAATAGTATATTAAATGGCTTGGATCCTCAGAAGTAGATTACATATTTTTTCACAGCCCTTTTCAATTTTTATCATATGACTAATCTGATCTTGTTAAAAATTTCAGTAAGTTACATCTATTGAAATACACATGCACACATACACAAAAATCCATGAAACAGCCACAGGTTAAATACAGAATATTTTTAGTACCTTTGAATGCTCATTTTTTGCTCCTTGCTATTAATTCTTTCCAGAGGTTACAATTTTTATGATTTCAATCAATATCAACTGCTTAAACCTATTTTTGATATGGTAAAATGGGACTCTGTAATTTACTATGTATCAATTTGTATTTGACTTCTGCTCAACACAATTTGCATGAGATTCATTTATATCCTTGTTCACAGCAGTAGTTCTTTATCTTCTTTATAAATTGCAGTCAAATATTCCATTCCAGCAATATTTTATGATGAGTTGTCTATTGTTATATTGGTTATTATTTCATTTCCAGATTTTGTATGACATTAATACATACTCTCATACTTTTTTATTTTTTTTTAGTTTATACATGCATGGGTGGAATTGCTTGCTTTCTGGCAGTTTGACTCCAATCTTTGAAAGATAATTCAATAATATTTCAAGTGGGTAGTGCTTTTTTGTCTTTACTTTCTGGATATTTCACTTGAAATTATTTTAATGATTTCTGTTATCCTTATTATTTTTAAATTTTAATTTTTTGCTTTTTTTAATTTATGTTTTTACTACTTTTTTTACATGAAAGTTTAAGTCGTTAATTTTTATCTTTCTTCTTTTAAAAATATATATTCTCTGTTTCCCTCCTAGCAATGTTTTAGGCACATCACACCTTAATCCAATTGTTTAGCTTCAAATTGTGTTTCTTTTCTTTTTTATAATTTTAATTTTTTAAACCTATTATATATTTTCTGCATTTATCACATTGTTTGCCTTTACTACTGTTTATTTTTCCCCTTGCAGTTAATCTTTAATGTATGTAAATCTTCTTCATCTACCTCTTTTTAACTTTACCTACCTATTTTTTGTTTCTTTTCTTTTGTCTCAACAAATTTCTTAGTTTTGTTTTCATCACTTTATTCCCCACTTGGCACCTTCCTTTATTTATTTATTTATTTTAATTGTGCACTTCATTTCTTTTTTTTTAAATCTGGAGTAATTTTATTTATTTTTAAAAATATAAGTTTATTTATTTTTAATTGGAGGCTAATTACTTCCTTTAGTTTTGTTTTCCAGTTTGTGCTTTCATTAGTTTTGTTCTTAACTGGTAAATATAATTTTTGATTTCTTTTGTTCACTGGGTCAACCTACTGTACTTTATATTTGTTGGACTGTTTTGACTTTGCTCATGCGTATAGATGTATATGTGTATATTCCATTATTTTAATTATTAATTCCCTGATTTTGTAATTGTCATTTGTCTAGCATTCATCTTTGGTTTCTCGTTTTCGGTATTTGTTTTAATCTCGCCTAATGCCATAACAAACCACTTGTGGAAACTTTTTTCCTGACCAGAGCTCAAGCCCTGAGCCTTTGGAGTGGGAGCACTGACTCCAAGACCCTAGACTATGAGAGACTAACTCTCAGTTCAGTTCAGTCACTCAGTCGTGTCCGACTCTTTGCGACCTCATGAATCGCAGCACACCAGGCCTCCCTGTCCATCACCAACTCCAGGAGTTCACTCAAATTTACATCCATTGAGTTGGTGATGCCATCCAGCCATCTCATCCTCTGTAGTCCACTTCTCCTCCTGCCCCCAATCCCTCCCAGCATCAGAGTCTTTTCCAATTAGTCAACACTTCACCTGAGGTGGCCAAAGTACTGGAGTTTCAGCTTTAGCATCATTCCTTCCAAAGAAATCCCAGGGCTGATCTCCTTCAGAATGGACTGGTTGGATCTCCTTGCAGTCCAAGGGACTCTCAAGAGTCTTCTCCAACACTACAGTTCAAAAGCATCAATTCTTCCACGCTCAGCCTTCTTCACAGTCCAACTCTCACATCCATACATGATGACAGGAAAAACCATAGCCTTGACTAGATGGACCTTAGTGGGCAAAGTAATGTCTCTGCTTTTGAATATGCTATCTAGGTTGGTCATAACTTTTCTTCCAAGGGAGTTTCAAATAAAACTCACACAAAGGAAACCACTTGAATACAAGATTGAGCATCACCCAACCACCTGTAGCACTCTGTGAATGATGCCTCATTAAACAACAAATAAAACAAAAATACAGACCCAATCATCAGCAGACAGGATTACTACCTCACTGAGCCTTGTTCATCAGAGGAAAAACAAACAAACCACAAACAAACAAACAAAAACTCAGCACAAATCTCACCCTATATGCTTCTTCTAAGTCACTTCAATTTTGTCCGACTCTGTTCAACCCCATAGATGGCAGCCCACCAGGCTCCCCCATCCCTGGGATTCTCCAGGCAAGAACACTGGAATGGGTTGCCATTTCCTTCTCTAATGCATGAAAGTGGAAAGTGAAAACTGAAAGTGAAATCACTCAGTCATTTCTGATTCTTAGCAACCCCATGGACTGCAGCTTACCAGGCTCCTCCATCCATGGGATTTACCAGGCAAGAGTACTGGAGTGGGTTGCCATTTCCTTCTCCCACCCTATATGAAGGTTACACAAATCACTGGACCAACCTTAGGAGAGCAGAAACCAAAAGAAGGAAAGAAATTCAATTTTGAAGCCTGGGAAAAGGAGACCTCAAACACAATAAATTAAAAAAAAAAAAAAAGAATAATGAAAAAGCAGAGAAATACTACACAAATGAAGGAACAAACTAGAAACACAGAAGCACAGATAAATTAAGAGGAAATAGGCAAACTACCTGAAAAATAATTCCAAATAATGATAGTAAAGATGATCAAAAATCTTGAAAGCAAATGGAGAAAATGCAAGAATCAATTTAAAAGACCTAGAAGAATTAAAGAATAAACATAAAGACACAAACAACACAATGACTAAAATTAAAAATACTGTAGAAGGAATCAGTAGCAGAATATCTGAAGCAGAAGAATGAATCAGTGAACTGGAAGGTAAAATGGTGGAAATAACTTCTTAAGAGCAAAATAAAGTAAAAAGAATAAAAAGAGCTGGGGATAATCTCAGAGACCTCTGGGACAATATCAAACACATCAACATTCAATTTATAGGGGTCTCAGAAAAAGAAAGGAAAAATATAGGGTATGAGAAGATTTTTGAAGAGAATATAGTTGAAATTTTCCCCCAACATGGAATAGGGAATAGTCAGCCAAGTCCAAGAGGCACAAAGAGTCCCATACAGGATAAACGCAAGGAGAAACATGCCAAGACACATACTAATCAAGCTAACAAAGACTAAACACAAAGAAAGAAATTAAAAACAGCAACGGAGAAGTAACAAGGGAAACCCCATATATTTAATAGCTGATCTTTCAGCAGATACTCTGAAGGCCAGAAGGGAATGGCAGGATATATTTAAAGTACTGAAAGGGAAAAATCTACAGCCAAGATTACTGTACCCATAAAGGATCTCATTCAAAATTGATGGAGAAATAAGTGACTTTTCAGACAAGCAAAAGTTAAGAGAATTCAGTACCACCAAACAAGCTTGACAGCACATGTTAAAGGGACTTATATAATCAAGAAATGCAAGAAAAGAAAAAAGATCTACAAAATCAATGCCAAGCAATTAAGGAAAATGGCAATAGGAACATATTTATCAATAATTACTCTAAATGTAAACAGATTAAATGTTCCAACCAAAAGACACAGACTGGCTGCATGAATACCAAAGCAAGACCCATATATATGCTGTCTACAAGAAACCCACTTCAGACCTCAAGATACATATAGACTGAAAGTGAGAGGATGGAAAAATATATTCCATGCAAATGGGAAGCAAAAGAAAGCAGGAGTAACAATCCTCTTATTGGACAAAATAGAACTTAAAGAAGATTGCAAGAGATAAGGAAGGACACTACATAATGATCAAGGGATCAATCCAAGAGGAAGACATAACAATTGTAAATATCTGTGCACCCAACATACAAGCACCTCAATATGTAAGACAAACACTAATAGACATAAAAGAAGAAATTGACAGTAACACAATAGCAGGAGGAGACTTTAACACTCCACTCACACCAATGGACAGATCATGAAAACAGAAAATTAATAAGGAAACACAAGTCTTAATTGATACATTAGATGAGCTAAATCTCATTGATATCTTCAGGACATTCCATCCAAATGCAGAAGAATATACATTCTTCTCAAGTGCACATGGAACATTCTCTATGATAGACCACATCTTGGGTCACAGATCAAACCTCAGTAAATTTAAGAAAATTGAAATCATATCAAGAATCTCCTCTGACCACAAGGAAGAGACTAGATATGAGACTATGAGACTAGATATCAATTACAAGAAAAAAAATCTATAAGAAACACAACAAATGGAGATTTAAAAACACATTTCTAAAAGCCAACTGGTTACTGCAGAAATAAAAAAATAAATTAAAAAAATTCAAGACACAAATGATGATGAAAACACAACAACTCAAAGCCTATTGGATGTAGCAAGGGCAGTCCTGGGAAAGAAGTTAATAGCAATACAATCCTACCTCAAGAAACAAGAAAACATTCAATAGACAACCTAACTTTACAGCTAAAACAACTGGAAAAAGAAGAACAAAACCCCCCAAATTAGTAGAAGGAAAGAAATCATAAAGATCTGAGAAGAAGTAAATGAAAAATAAATGAAATAAACAATAGTAAAGGTTAATAGAACTAAAAGCTGATTCTTTGAGAGAATAAACAAAATTGACAAACCTTTAGCCAGACTCATCAGGAAAAAAAAGAGAGAAGAATCAAATCAACAAAATTAGAAATGAAAAAAGAAGGTTACAACAGACAAGTAGAAATACAAAGGATTATAAGAGACTATCATGTGCAACTGTATGGAAATAAAATGGTTAACCTGGAAGAAATGAACAGATTCTTAGAAAAGTTCAATCTTCCATAACTGAACCAGGAAGAAATAGGAAATATGAATAACCCAATTACAAGCACTGAAATTGAAGCTGTGATCAAAAATTTCCCAAAAAAACTGAATCCCAGGACCAGATGGCTTCACAGGACTGAGAATTGTATCAAACATCTAGTGAAGAGCTAATGCTTCTCCTTCTAAAACTCTTTCAAAAAATTGCAGAGGAAAGAACACTTCCAAGCTCATTCTATGAGGCCACCATCACCCTGATACCAATCCCAGACAAAGACAACACAAAAAGGAAAACTACAGACCAATATCACTGATGAACATAGATGCAAAAGTTTTCAACAAAATTTTAGCAAACAGAGTTCAGTAACACATCAAAAAACTCATACACCATGCTCAAGTGGGATTTATCCCAGGGATGCAAGTATTCTTCAATATAGGCAAATCAATCAATGTGATACACCATACTAACAAATTGAAAGATAAAAATCATATGATAATCTCAATAGATGCAGAGAAAGCCTTTGACAAAATTCAGCATTCATTTATGATTAAAGCTTTTCAAAATATGGGCATAGAAGGAGCCTACCTCAACATGTCTGCTAAGTTGCTTCAGTCATGCCTGACTCTGCCTGACCCTATGGACAGCAGCCCACCAGGCTCCTCTGTCCCTTGGATTCTCCAGGCAAGAATACTGGAGTGGGTTGGCATTTCTTTCTCCAATGCATACATGCATACTAAGGCACTTCAGTTATATCTGACTCTGTGTGACGCCATGGACAGCAGCTCACCTGGCTCCTCTGTCTACGGGATTCTCTAGGCAAGAATACTGGAGTGGATTGCCATTTCCTTCTTCAACCTCAACATAGTAAAGGCCATGTATGATAAGCCTATAGCTAGCATTATTCTCAATAATGAAAAACTGAAAGCATGCCCCCTAAGATCAGAATCACGACAAGGGTCTCTACTTTCACCACTGTTATTCAACATAGATTTGGAAGTCCTAGCTACAGCAATCAGAGAGGAAAAAGAAATAACAGGAATCCAGATTGGAAAAGAAGAAGTAAAGCCCTCACTGTTTGAACATGGCATGACACTGTACATACAAAATCCTAAACATAGTATCAGAAAATTACTAGAGATAATCAGTGAATTTATTAAAGTTGCAGGATACAAAATCAACACATAGAAATCACTTGCATTTCTATATACTAACAATGAAAAATCAGAAAACGAAATTAAGAAATCAACCCCACTCACCATTGCAACAAAAGGAATCAAATATCCAGGGATAAACTTAACTAAGAAGACAAAACAACAGTACACAGAAAATTATAAAACATTAATGAAAGAAATCAAAGATGATATATATAGCCAGATGGAGAGATATTTTATATTCCTGGGTAGGAAGAATCAATATTGTGAAAATGACTATACTACCAAATGCAATTTACAGATTCAATGAGATCCCTATCTAGTTACCAATGGCATTTTTCACAGAACTAGAACAAAAACATTTCACAATTCATACGGCAACACAAAAGACCCCAAATAGCCAAAGCAGTCTTGAGAAAGAAGAATGGAGCTGGAGGAATCAACCTTCCTGAATTCAGATCATACTACAAAGCTATAGTCATCAGGACAGTATGGTATTGGCACAGAAATGGAAATATAGGCCAATCAAGATCAAAATCCAAAAAATAAACCCATTCACCTATGAGCACCTTATTTTTGATGAAGGAGGCAAGAATATAAAATGGGGCAAAGATAGCCTCTTCAATAAATGGTGTTTGGAAGACTGGATATTTATATGTAAAAGAATGAATTTAGAACATTTTTTAACACCATACACAAAGATAAACTAAAAATGGATTAAAGATCAAATGTAAGACCAGAAATTATAAAACTCTTAGAGCACAACATAGGCAGAACACTCAGTGACATAAATCAAAGCAAGATCCTCTATGACCCACCTCCTAGAGTAATGAAAATAAAAACAAAAGTAAACAAGTGGGACCTGATTAAACTTAAAAAGCTTTTGTACAGCAATGGAAACTATAAATAAGATGAAAAGACAACCCACAGAATGGGAGAAAAGAATAGCAAATGAAACAACTGACAAAGGATTAATTTCCAAAATATACAAGCAGCTCATAGAACTTTATGCCAGAAAAACAAACAACCCAATCAAAAAGTGGGGAAAAGACCTAAACAGACATTTCTCTGAAGAAGACATACAGATCGCTAACAAACACATGAAAAGATGCTCAACATCACCCATTATTAAAGAAATGGAAATCAAAACAACAATGAGATATCACCTTACAATGGACAGGATGGCCTTCATCAAAAAGTCTACAAACAATAAATGTTTAAACATTCCTTCACTGTTGGTTGGAATGTAAATTGATACAGCCACTATGGGAGACAGTATGGAGATTCCTTAAAAAAACTAGGAATAAAGCCATCATATGACCCAGCAATCTCATTCCTAGGCATATACCCTGAGGAATCAAAAACTGAAAAAGACACATGTATCCCATTGTTCACTGCAGTACTATTTACAATAGTTGGAACATGGAAGCAACCTGGATGTCCATCTACAGATGAATGGATAAAGAAGTTGTGGTACATATACAAAAATGGAATATTACTCAGCCATAAAAAGGAATGCATTTGAGTCAGTTCTGGATGAACCTAGAACCTATTATATAGAGTGAAATAAGTCAGAAAGATAAAGATAAATATCATATTATAGCACATATATACAGAATCTAGAAGAATGGTACTGAAGAACTTATTTATATGGCACCAATGGAGAAAAAGACATAGAAAGTAGACTTATGGACATGGGGAGAGGGGAGGAGTGGATGACATGTATGGAAAGAATAGCATGGAAACTTACATTACCATATGTAAAATATATAGCCATTGGGAAATTGCTGTATGGCTCAGAAAACTCAAACAGGGGCTCTGCATCAACCTAGATAGGCGGGATGTGGAGGGAAATGGGAGGGAGGTTCAAAAGGGAGGGATATATGTATACCTATTGGTGATTCATGCTGAGATTTGACAGCAAACAAAATTCTGTAAAGCAATTATCCTTCAATACAAAAATAAATTAGAAAGAAAAAAATGTGTTTTTTATTTGTCCTTGAGTATGTGCAATTATATTAATATAGAAAAAAGAGATTAGGGTTTATATCCCAAAAATATAATACACAGTATTATAAATGTCTTTTTCAGAAGAGATCTGTAAAACAAAAACAAATACATGTTTCTTTGGATCTACTACTCACTTTTACCTTCAGGGGGAAAAAAGCCATATCCAAGTAGAAATAAAAAATTAAGAAGATTGAGAGGAAAACAGAACATTGGAAAAATCTCATTGTGTTCAGTTGCACTAAATATATTTTGATGTAATTATGTGTGTGTCACATACTTAATGAGCATGGAGTGTTAAGTCGTTTCAGTCATTTCTGACTCTGTGCAACCCCATGGACTGTAGCCCACAAGGCTCCTCTGCCCACAGGGTTCTCCAAGCAAGAATACTGGAGTGCTTGGTGATTTCTTACTTCAGGGGATATTCTTGACCCAGAAATCAAATCTGCATATCTAACATCTTCTGTATTGTCAGGCAGGTTATTTATCACCAGCACCAGCATAGTTATTTTTTCCTTCAGTTGGTGAAGGGGTAAAAGATCTGCCTACCAATGCAGGAGACACAACAGGTGTAGCTTTTGATCTCCAGATGAGGAGGATCCCCAGGAGGAGAAAATGACAACCCAATCCATTATTCTTGCCTGGAAAATCCCATGGACAGAGGAACCTGGTGGGCTACAGTTCATGGTGTCACAAAGAGTCAGACAAAACTGAGTGCACACCCACACTGAAAAATCAGAGATTCAGTATTATCACATTGTACACAGTTGAAAATGTAGCATTTGATTTCAGTTCCTCTGAAGTTGAAGATCATAAACTTAAGCCAAATCCCATACATGGCATTTTACAATCATCCCTTTGAGTATGGGCAACACTCCCTAGGTTGACTCATGTTCCTAGTATTCTCAGAGCTAATTTTGAGTCAAGATATTCTTGTGGAACAACAAATAACACTTAAAAAGTATTTCTCATGAACTCCTATTTTTTTTAACAGGAGGCAAAGATCTAAGTTAAAGAAATAAACTTTGCTATGATTTAAGGCAAGGACAGTTGGAAACATTCATTTTGTTAAAGAGATGATCCCAGAAGGCTGTCATTGTACTATAATGACAGGTGCCTATTTTATTACATGAGTAAAGGCTATCTTTTGATAGCTATTCCTGTATTTACTAATTCTTATATTTTTAAAATCACATGCTGTTTCATTCAGCTTTAAACATTTATATGCATTTGCAAACATTTATATGTGCAAAACACTAAAAATTATAGAAGGAAAGGTGCCTAATTTTTGTCATAATACACCATCTTCTTGGAGGTTAAAGTTAACAACATAATGTTTAAGAATATGAAAATCTTTTTCAAGTATATTACTTTAACTCTTTATCTAGTCGATGAAGTTCATTAAAAATAATAATGACTAAAATTATGGCATTTATAAATATAATAATAAAACAATAATATCTTTTGGGTAGCAGAATCTAGGAAAATGCACCCCCTAAAACAGATGTATTTAATATTGCTAGTAGTAGCTCTAGTTACTACTACTCACTAAAAGATGATAGTATTAAAGTGCTGCACCCAATATGTCAGCAAATTTGGAAAATCCAGCCAAAGGACTGGAAAAGATTAGTTTTCATCCCAGTTCCAAAGAAGGTCAGTGTTAAAGGATGTTCAGTTACCAGACAATTTCACTTACTTCCCATGCTAATAAGGTTGCATGTAATATCTTTCAAGCTGGGCTTCAGCAATATTTGAATGAGAACTTCCAGACGTACAAGCTGGATTTAGGAAAGGCTGAGGAACCAGAGATCAAATTACCAACATTCTTTGAATCATATAGAAAGCAAAGGAATTTCCAAAAAACATCAAATTCTGTTTCACTGACTACTCAAGGGCCTTTGAATGTGTGGATCACAACAAGCTGTGAAAAATGCTTCAAGAGATGGGAATACCAGACCATCTTACTTGTGTCCTGAGAAACCTGTATGCATGTCAAGAGCAACAGTTAGAACTTTACATGGGACAACTGGTTCAAAATTGGGAAAGGAATGTGCCAAGGCTGTATATTGTCACTCTGTTTATTTAACGTCTATGCACAGTACATCACGCAAAATACCAGGCTGGATGAGTTACAAGCTGGAAGCAATATTGCTGGGAGAAATATCAACAACCTCAGATATGCAGACAATACCACTCTAAAGACAGAAAGTGAAGAATAACTAAAGAACCTCTAATGGGTGAGAGAGGAGAATGAAAAAGCTGGTTTAAAACTCAACATTCAAAAAACTAAGATCATGGCATGTGGTTCCATCACTTCATGGTAAACACAAGGGGAAAAAGTGGAAGCAGTGACATATTCTCTTCTTGGGTTCCAAAATCACTACAGATGGTGACTGCAGCCATTAAATTAGAAGCACCTGTTTCTTGGAAGAAGGCTGTGGCAAACCTAATGTATGTGCTAAGTCCCTTCAATTGTGTCCAGCACTTTGCAACCCACTGGACTGTAGCCCACCAGGCTCCTCTCTATATTGAGTGGGTTTGTGTGCCCTCCTCCAGGTGTTCTTCTCAACCCAAGGATTGAACACAGGGTCTCATATTTCCTGCCTTGTCAGGCAAGATCTTTACCACTAGAGCCACCTAGGAAGCCCATGACAAATCTAGACAGCATACTAAAAAGCAAAGACATCTCTTCGCCGACAAAGATCCATGGAGTCAAAGCTGTGATTTTCCAGTAGTTATGTATGGTGAGAATCATCATGTGAGAGTTGAACCATAAAGAAGGGTGAACACCGAAGAACTGATGCTTTCAATTTGTGGTGCTGGAGAAGACTCTTAAAAGTCCCTTGGACAACAAGGTACCCAAACCTCAGTCCTAGGGGAAGGCAAGCCTGAATATTCATTAGGAGGACTAATGCTGAAGCTCGAATAATTTGGCCACCTGATGCAAGAGCCGACTCTTTAACAAAGACCCTGATTCTGGGAATGATTGAAGGCAAAAGGAGAAGAGGGTGGCAGAGGATTAAATGGTTGGATGGAATCACCAATTCAATGGATATGAACTTGGGCAAACTCAATTCTAGGAGATGATGAGGGACGGGAAGGCCTGACGTGCTGCAGTTCATGGGGTTGCAAAGAGTTGGACGCAACTTAGTGACTGAACAACAACTAGTAACTCAGGTATTTATTTAGGTGTTTAAAATTCTGGAAAGTGCATCTGATCTCATATATATTTTGTTACAAATTCTATTGGTTCATGACAGTCTTCATTTTAATTGCAATAAATCTTCTGCAAATCTATATAACTTTGGAAATTATTATCCAGGAAATTATTATCATGCAAGTTTTATAGAAAATAATGTTCATTTAAGGAAAAAGTGAATTATTACCATTATTTAAAATTTCTCTGAAATTGTTATAGAATTTAAGATATAGAAATTCTTATCAAAGCAAATGGAAACTGTAACTGAATAGCCAGAGTCAATTACTTTCTGAGACATTGGTGATATACAATTGTTCATACTGGTACCTTTGTGGCCTTAAAGAACTAATGCTGCTTCCTGAAGAGCCAGGCTATTTCTTCACAATTTAGATTCCTTCCTCCACAAGTTTGATTCAAAATCTTTTATCCCACTTTTAATGTAGTAAAATGAAAGCATAAATAGTGGAAAATTTGCATCTGTAAAGAACACTAAGAAAGAACATCATTCAGACTTCAGAAAGCTGAAAGGATTTCTTCTAAATGTGATATACAAAGTAAGGAACTAAAGGAAAGCATATAGAATTTCTTATTCTAAAAATGAAGTATATAGTTGAGAAGTAGAAAATACCCTAGTGAAAGAGGGATTATACACCTTAATTCAGCAATCCTCAACTATTTTGGCACCAGGGATCAGTTTCATGGAAGATCATTTTTCCATGGACAGGAGTTGGGAGGAATGGTTTCAGGATGATTCAAGTGCATTACATTTATTGTGTACCTTATTTCTTTCATTATTACATCAACTCCACTTCAGACCATCAGGCATTAGATCCTGGAAGTTGGTGACCCCAGCCTTAACCTACAGTGATAATGGCTTAAAACAAGGTTGATATACCATGTGCAAAAAATTAAAATATATTTTTGTGAAAATAATTATCTCCTTTGGTAATGTATCATAAGAATTCATGTGTCTGGAATGGCTTGAGGTTGACAATTGATGATAGCATGCATAAAATATAATATAATTTATTGTGGAAGTAGTACAGATATAAATATGCTAACTAATTCACTTTTGAGATTCAAATAAGATTATGAAACACAATCCTAGTTTTGTAATCCTAGTTTTAGTGACTTTGGCTCTGTCTCTTCATTCTCTATGGAGTTATTTCTCCACTCATCTCCAGTAATATATTGGACTGGGCACATACCAACCTAGGGAGTTCATCTTTCAGTGTCCTTTCCTTTTGCCTTTTTGTACTGTTCGTGGGGATCTCAAGGCAAGAATACTGACATGGTTTGCCATTCCCTTCTCCAGTGGACCACATTCTGTCAGACCTCTCCACCATGACCCGCCCATCTTGGGTGGCACTACATGGCATGGCTTAGTTTCATTAAGTTAGACAAGGCTGTGTCTAAGAATAGTATGATAAGGCAAAATGATAAGATACTGAAAGAACTCCCCAGGTCAGTAGGTGCCCAATATGCTACTAGAGATCAGTGGAGAAATAACTCCAGAGAGAATGAAGGGATGTAAACAAAGCATAAACAATACCCAGTTGTAGAAGTGACTAGTGATAGAAGCAAAGTCCGATGCTGTAATGAGCAATATTGCATAGGAACCTGGAATGTCAGGTCCATGAATCAAGGCAAATTGGAAGTGGTCAAACAGGAGATGGCAAAAGTGAACGTTGACATTCTAGGAATCAGCAAACTAAAATGGACTGGAATGGGTGAATTTAACTCAGATGACCATTGTATCTACTACTGTGGGCAGGAATCCTTAGAAGAAATGGGGTAGCCATTATGGTCAACAAGAGTCTGAAAAACGGTACTTGGATGCAATCTCAAAAATGACAGAATGATCTCTGTTCGTTTCCAACGCAAACCATTAAAATATCACAGTAATCCAAGTCTATGCCTCAACCAGTAATGCAGAAGAAGCTGAAGTTAAACGGTTCTATGAAGACCTACAAGACCTTTTAGAACTAACACCAAAAAAAGATGTCCTTTTCATTATACAAGACTGGAATGTAAAAGTAGGAAGTCAAGAAACACCTGGAGTAACAGGCAAATTTGGCCTTGAAATACAGAATGAAACAGGGCAAAGGCTAATACAGTTTTGCCAAGAAAATGCACTGGTCATAGCAAACACCCTCTTCCAACAACACAAGAGAAGACTCTACACATGGACATCACCAGATGGTCAACACCAAAATCAGATTGATTATATTTTTTGCAGCCAAAGATGGAGAAGCTCTATAGAGTCAGCAAAAACAAGACTGGGAGCTGACTGTGGCTCATTTCATGAACTCCTTATAGCCAAATTCAGACTTAAATTGACAAAAGTAGGGAAAACCACTAGACCATTCATGTATGACCTAAATAAAATCCCTTATATTAATACAGTAGAAGTGAGAAATAGATTTAAGGAATTAGATCTGATAGAGTACCTGATGAACTATGGATGGAGGTTCGTGGCATTGTACAGGAGACACGGATCAAGACCATGTCCATGGAAAAGAAATGCAACAAAGAAAAATGTCTGTCTGGGGAGGCCTTAAAAATAGCTGTGAAAAAAAAAAAGAGAAGTGAAAAGCAAAGGAGAAAAGGAACAATATAAGCATCTGAATGCAGAGTTCCAAAGAATAGCAAGAAGAGATAAGAAAGCCTTCCTCAGTGATCAATGCAAAGAAATAGAGGAAAACAACAGAATCAGAAAGACCAGAGATCTCTTCAAGAAAATTAGAGACATCAAGGGAACATTTCATGCAACGATGGGCTTGATAAAGGACAGAAATGGTATGGACCTAACATAAGCAGAAGATATTAAGAAGAGGTGGCAAGAATACACAGAAGAACGGTACAAAAAAGATCTTCATGACCCAGAAAATCACAATGGTGTGATCACTCACCTAGAGCCAGACATCCTGGAATGTGAAGTCAAGTGGGCCTTAGAAAGCATCACTACAAAAAAAGCTAGTGGAGGTGATGGAATTCCAGTGGAGCTATTTCAAATCCTGAAAGATGATGCTGTGAAAGTGCTGCATGCATTCAATATGCCAGCAAACTTGGAAAACTCAGCAGTGGGCACAGGACTGGAAAAGTTCAGTTTTCATTGCAATCCCTAAGAAAGACAATGCCAAAGAATGCTCAAACTACCGCACAATTGCACTCATCTTACACGCTAGTAAGTAATGCTTAAAATTCTCCAAGCCATGCTTCAGCAATATGTGAACCGTGAACTTTCAGATGCTCAAGTTGATTTTAGAAAAGGCAGAGGAACCAGAGATCAAAGTGCCAACATCCGCTAGATCATGGAAAAACAAGACAGTTCCAGAAAAACATCTATTTCTGCTTTAATGACTAAGCCAAAGCCTTTGACTGTCTGGATCAGAATAAACTGTGGAAAATTCTGAAAGAGATGGGTATACCAGACCACCTGACATGCCTCTTGAGAAACTTATATGCAGGTCAGGAAGCAACAGTTAGAACTGGACATGGAACAACACACTGATTCCAAACAGGAAACGGAGTACTTCAAGGCTGTATACTGTCACCCTGCTTATTTAACTTATGTGCAGAGTACATCATGAGAAATGCTGGGCTGCATGAAGTACAAGCTGGAATCAAGATTGCTGGGAGAAATATCAATAACCTCAGATATTCAGAAGACAGCATCCTTATGGCTGAAAGTGAAGAGAAACTAAAAAGCCTCTTGATGAAAGTGAAAGAGGAGAGTGAAAAAGTTGGCTTAGAGCTCAACATTCACAAAACGAAGATCATGGCATCTGGTCACATCACTTCAAGGGAAATAGATGGGGAAACAGTGAAAACAATGTCAGAGTTTATTTTTTTGGGGTCCAAAATCACTGCAGATGGTGACTGAAGCCGTGAAATTAAAAGACGTTTACTCCTTGGAAGGAAAGTTATGACCAACTTTGATAGCATATTGAAAAGCAGAAATATTACTTTGCCGACTAAGGTCCATCCACTCAACGCTATGGTTTTTCCAGTAGTCATGTATGGATGTGAAAGTTGGATTGTGAAGAAAGCTGAGCACCGAAGAATTGATGCTTTTGAACTGTGGTGTTGGAGCAGACTCTTGAGAGTCCCTTGGACTGCAAGGAGATCCAACCAGTCCACTCTAAAGGAGATCAGCCCTGGGATTTCTTTGGAAGGAATGATGCTAAAGCTGAAACTCCAGTATTTTGGCCACCTCATGCGAAGTGTTGACTCATTGGAAAAGACTCTGATGTTTGGAAGGATTGGGGGCAGGAGGAAAAGGAGAATACAGAGGATGAGATGGCTGGATGGCATCACCGACTCGATGGCTGTAAATCTGAGTGAACTCTGGGAGTTGGTGATGGACAGGAAGGCCTGGCGTGCTGCAATTAATGGGGTCGCAAAGAGTCGGACATGACTGAGTGACTGAATTATACTGAAACTATGGTGGAGGTAATGAACGTATTGGTGACCTTCAAAAGATTGCATGCATGTACTGCTACACTCACTGCCCCCAACCCTGCAGCAAGCCATCACTGACCCATGCCTCCACTGGAAACTCCTAGACACTCCCGGGCAAGTCTGGGTCTGTCTTTTCTTGGGTCATTGCTCTTTTCTACTGGGACCTGGTGCAAACAAGTTTCTGTTTGTGCCTCCAAGAGTCTATTTCCCTGTCCTGTGTAAGTTCTGACAATTCTATGGTGGGGTTAATGGCAACCTCCTCCAAGAGGGCTTATGCCATACCCATGTCTACTGCACCCAGAGCCCCTGTCCCTGTGGCAATCCACTGGTGACCAGTACTCCTACAGGAGATGCTTAAACAGTTCTGTCTCAATCTCTGTGTGGTCCCTGGGTCCTGGTGTGCACAAGGTGTGTTTTGGCCCTCTGAGTGTCCCTGCCAGGAATAGGGTTTGTTTTTAAATTCTTGTTTAACTTATATGCAGAGTATACCATGAGAAATGCTGGGCTAGATAAAGCACAAGCTGGAATCAAGACTGCTGGGAGAAATATCAATAACCTCAGATGTATAGATGAAACCACCCTTATGGCAGAAAACCAAGAAGAACTAAAGATCCTACTGATGAAAGTGAAAGAGGAGAGTGAAAATTTTGGCTTAAAGCTCAACATTCAGAAAACTAAGATCATGCCATCTGGTCCCATCACTTCATGGCAAATAGATGGGGAAACAGTGGAAACAGTGGTTTTACTTTTCTGGGTTCCAAAATCACTGCAGATAGTGACTGTATCCATGAAATTAAAAGATACTTACTCCTTAGAAGAAAAGCTATGACCAACCTAGACAGCATATTAAAAAGCAGAGACATTACTTTGCCAACAAAGGTCCGTCTAGTCAAGGCTATAGTTTTTCCAGTAGTCATGATTGAATACGAGAGTTGGACTATAAAGAAAGAAAGCTGAGCACTGAAAAATTGATGCTTTTGAACTGTGGTGTTGGTGAAGACTCTTGAGAGTCCCTTGGACTGCAAGGAGATCCAACCAGTCCATCCTTAAGCAAATCAGTCCTGAATATTCATTGGAAGGACTGATGTTGAAGCTGAAACTCCACCACTTTGTCCACCTGATGTGAAAAACTGACTCATTTGAAAAGACCATGATGCTGGGAAAGATTCAAGGTGGGAGGAGAAGGGGATGACAGAGGATGAGGTGGTTGGATGGCATCACCGACTCAATGGACATGAGTTTGAGTAAACTACAGGAGTTGGTGATGGACAGGAAGGCCTGGTGTGCTGAAGCCCATGGGGTCACAAAGAGTTAGACATGACTGAGTGACTGAACTGAACTAAATTACTAACTTGATTTATTAACAATCAAATCCAGAGTACTCAAATAAGTGACTCCACCTAATATTTAGATAAAATAAATAACCTGAAATTGGGAAAGAAGAAACTAGAAACAGGAAAAGATATTCAATCCCCACTCCTTAGTATAGGAGAAATATTTTATGAGAGGTATGAAAGCAAAGAAATAAAATATAAATTTAAGTTATTTCTTAGGGTGTTGAGGTAAGTTCACTAGATAAATGAGAATGATGTGAGGGCACAGATGATGTTTTGTTCTATTTCCCTGGAACTCAGCAAGAGAATTAGGCCCTGAGGACCAGGCGGCAGTGTGCTATAGACAGTGGAATTAGAGCTTATGGGCTTGCTATATGCCAAGTGGAGTAGGATAAGTCGATCTGACAGAAAAAATTGAGAATTAAACCCTGAGCCTATAGTTTTTTGAAAGACATGATACAAGTGTAATAATATTCATCCAGTGGAAGCTAAGGTAATTCACTGAGTGCTGTCTAATCATAAAGATAACAAATATGAAAGCAGAACTGATAAGGACCACAAGAGCTCAGGCCAAAAGAACAACTGATTTTCAAGTCTAGTGTTGGAAACTAGTCTGCCCATATCTAAGGCCAAAACTACGTTTTGACTGATGATGTTTAAAACTCCACTGCATGCTCTTAGAGAGAGAACAACAGAAAAGAAGAATATGTTTCTTTAATAAAAAAAAAAAAAAATTAGTTGTACTATTTTTAAAATAATATTACTCTACATTTTTATACAATTAGGAATAAAAATTCACCTTTGTTGGCAAAATAATGTCTCTGCTTTTTAATATGTTGTCTAGGTTGGTCATAACTTTCCATCGGAGGAGTAAGCATCTTTTAATTTCATGGCTGCAATCACCATCTGCAGTGATTTTGGAGCCCCCCAAAATAAGTCTGTTATTGTTTCCACTGTTTCTCCCTCTATTTGCCATGAAGTGATGGGACCAGATGGCATGATCTTAGTTTTTTGAGTGTTGAGTTTTAAGCTAACATTTTCACTCTCCTTTTTCACTTTCATCAAGAGGCTGTTTAGTTCGCTTTCT
The DNA here is from genome assembly GCF_023091745.1 of Budorcas taxicolor. Taxonomy (NCBI): domain Eukaryota; kingdom Metazoa; phylum Chordata; class Mammalia; order Artiodactyla; family Bovidae; genus Budorcas; species Budorcas taxicolor. The sequence continues at coordinate 167,719,181 of NC_068910.1, forward strand.
GCCATAAGGGTGGTGTCATCTGTGTATCTGAGACTATTGACATTTCTCCCGGAAATCTTGATTCCAGCTTGTACTTCATCAAGCCTGGCATTTCATGTGATATACTCTGCATATAAGTTAAATAAGCAGGGTTAAATATAGAGCCTTGATGTACTCCTTTACCTATTTGGAATCAATTTGTTGTTCCATGTTTGGTTCCACTGCTGCTTCTTGACCTGTCTACAGATTTGTCAGGAGGTAGGCAAGGTGTTCTGTTATTCCCATCTCTTTAAGAATTTTCCCCAGTTTGCTGTGATCCAAACAGTTAAAAGCTTTAGCATAGTCAATGAAGCAGAAGTAGATGTTTTCCTGGAACTCTTGTTTTTTGATGATCCAATGGATGTTGGCAATTTGATCTTTGGTGCCTCTCCATTTTCTAAATTCAGTTTGAATATCTGGAAGTTCACAGTCCATGTACTGTTGAAGCCTGGCTTAGAGAATTTTGAGCATTACTTTGCTAGTGTGTGAGATGAGTGCAATTGTGCGGTAGTGTGAACAATCTTTGGCACTGCCTTTCTTTGGGATTGGGAATTCTTTCTTTGGGATTATTTTAGTTAGGTTTTGTTTTTTTGATCCATTTTGGGAATCTCTTTTAAGTGGTTCACTTAGACTAAGTAGTTACTGATCCAATTGAATTGGTATCATCCATTTTGTTATCATTTTCTATTTGTTGCTTATGCTGTTTATTTTTATTCTTGTCTTCTATGTTTTGCCTTTTGTGGTTTTAACTCAACATTTCATATTATTCAATTTATTTCCTTTCTTACCATGTTAGTTACACTTCTTTCTCTCTCAGCCTCCCCACCCTCCCCCCCCACCTTTTTTTTTTTTTTTTTTTTTTTGGTGATTGCCCTTACGTTTGCAGCATAAATTATAGCTAATCCAAGTGTACTTTCAAATAACACTACACCTCTTTACATGTAGGTTAAATACCTTCTGGGGCTTTCCTGGTGGCTCAGCTAATAAAGAATCTTCCTGCAGTGTGGGCAACCTAGACTTGATCCCTGCATTGGGAAGATCCCCTTGAGAAGGGAATGGCTACCCTCTCCAGTTTTTTGGCCTGGAGAATTCCATGGACTGTATGTGACCATGGAGTCACAAAGAGTTGGACATGACTGAATGGCTTTCATTATAATAACAAAATATTCCTAATTCCTTCTTCCCATCAATTACATAATTTCTGTTATTTTATTCACTTACACATAAACTATAATTATTGCATACATTGTGCTATTATTTTAAAAAATCTATTAAAGCCAATAAGAAAAATAATAGTTTGCATTTTACTTTCACTATTTAGTCCTTAGTGATCTTTCTTTGTCTAAATTTAAGTTTCTTATATGTAGTTTTCCTTTATCTGAAGAAATTTTAACATTTCTTGCAAGGCAGGTCTACTGGAAACAAATTCCTTCAATTCCTACTTGAGAAGATATTTATTTATCCTTTATTTTTAAAGGAAAATTTCAGATGACACAGAATTCTAGATTCATTATTCTTTTGGAGAAGGCAATGGCACCCCACTCCAGTACTCTTGCCTAGAAAATCCCATGGATGGAGGATCCTGGTAGGCTGTAGTCCATGGGGTCTCTAAGAGTCGTACACGACTGAGCGACTTTACTTTCACTTTTCACTTTCATGCATTGGAGAAGGAAATGGCAACCCACTCCAGTGTTCTTGCCTGGAGAGTCCCAGGGATGGAGGAGCCTGGTGGGCTGCCGTCTATGTGGTCACACAGAGTCGGACACGCCTGAAGTGACTTAGCAGCAACACTTAAAATATTTCACTCTTCTTCCTTGCATGTTTTCTGAGGAGAAACTGAATTTTTGTCTTTGCTTTTCTATAGATAAGAGACTTACTTCCTCCCTTCGGTTTCTTTCAAGATTTAAAAAAAAAAAATCTTTATTTTTCTTTTTTTTGCAGTTTGAATAAAATATGCCCAGGTGTAGTTATTTTGAAAGCATCTGCCCGCAATGCGGGAGACCCAGGTTCGATCCCTGGGTTGGGAAGATCCCCTGGAGAAGGAAATGGCAACCCACTCCAGTACTCTTGCCTGGAGAATCCCATGGATGGAGGAGCCCGGTAGGCTACAGTCCATGGGGTCACAAAGAGTCGGACACGACTGAGTGACTGCACTCACTCACTCACTTATCCTACATGATATTCTTTGAGATACTTGGATATGCTTTAGTGTCTAACATTAATTTGGGGAAAATAGTCATTCTTCTTTCAAATATTGCCTCTGTTCCTTTCTTTTTTCTCCTTCTGGTGTTCCCAGAAAGGAATGTATGTTATACTTTCTGTAGCTGTCCCAAAGTTCTGGAATATTCTGTTCTTTTGTTGTTGTTCTACTTGCTTTTCAGTTGAAGAATTTCTACTTTCTTACATCCTCAAGCTCAGAGATTCTTTCCTTAGCCATGTCCAGTCTACTAATGAGTCCTTCAAAGGCATCCTTCATTTCTATTACAGCATTTTAATATTCAGTATTTCCTCTCAAGTCTTTCTTAGAATTTCTATTTCTCTGATTTACACCTTCCATGTGTTCTGTCAGGTTGTCTTATTTTTTTCATTAGAGCCTTCAGCATATTAATGATAGTTGTTATCATACCTGGGTCTGTTTCTGATGCTTGCTATGTCTCTTCAAATTGTGCTTTATGCCTTTTATTATGTCTTATAATTGTTTGTTGAAACATTGATATGATATACTGGCTTAAAGGAACTTCAGTAAATTGGCCTTTATTAATGTTGTTATAAGATGTAATGGGAGAGGAAGTATTCTGTAGTTGTATGAGTAGTTTCTCTGCAATTTGATTAGCCTGTCCCCTGAACTGTGAACTTTACTAGTGCTTCTCAATTTATTGTTTTTTTCCCCCTCACCACTTTAGATGATACACACTAGAGGGGCCTAGAGTTTGGTATTTCCTTTTTCCCAGGTTGGTTAGGCTCTGATAAAACCTCAGTAAGTTAGGTGTTGATAAGATAGTTTTGCTTGTGGGTAGGCCTTGTTAATAAGAACACAATGCCATGGCATATTTCAAGTTGGTTATTTTCTTCTCTCCCTACCAAAAACTGGAGGGATTTTTTTCTGATCATCACTGTGAGAGCCTGGAAGAGCTCCTACAGATGAACTCGCACAAGTGTAAGAGCACCTCTCTGTCTGGGTTCCACAGGTGTTGTTAACTGTCGAGTTTGACCAATTTGAGCCTCCAGCAATTGCTAATTACAGTTCAGGTTTCCTACTCTGATACTGATTCCTTTGGTGGTTTCTATGTGGGGATTTCTGCTCTCAGTTCAGTTCAGTTCAGTTCAGTAATTCAGTCGTGTCTGACTCTTTGCGACCCCATGAATCATAGCACGCCAGGCCTCCCTGTCCATCACCAACTCCTGGAGTTCACTCAGATTCATGTCCATCGATTCACTGATGCCATCCAGCCATCTCATCCTTTGTCGTCCCCTTCTCCTCCTGCCCCCAATCCCTCCCAGCATCAAAGTCTTTTCTAATGAGTCAACTGTTTGCATGAGGTGGCCAAAGTACTGGAGTTTCAGCTTTAGCATCAGTCCTTCCAAAGAAATCCCAGGGCTGATCTACTTCAGAATGGACTGATTGGATCTCCTTGCAGTCCAAGGGACTCTCAAGAGTCTTCTCCAACATCACAGTTCAAAAGCATCAATTCTTCAGCACTCAGCCTTCTTTACAGTCCAAGTCTCACATCCATACATGACTACTGGAAAAACCATAGCCTTGACTAGATGGACCTTAGTCGGCAAAGTAATGTCTCTGCTTTTGATTATTCTATCTAGGTTAGTCATAACTTTTCTTCCAATGAGTAACTATGTTGTTATTCTTTGTATCTGTGGATCTGTCTCCAAGTTGGGGAGCAGTGCTTTGTTCTGTGACCTAAGTTCTTAGCCTTAGGTAAAATGTGTAATGGCACCAGAAAAGTCCATCTTACTGACTAGTATGTTGAGCTAAATATAATGCTGAAATGAGATGTTTTAATTGCAGCTCAGTGGCTTCAATGAACTGAAATATAGTAGAATTGAAATTGACCTGATATTACTTATGGTTCCAAATAATCCACAGTCTTCTCAACCTATTAGATGCTTGAATGATTTGTAACATATCAAAAACCAAAAAATGAAATAATCTACCTTAAGATCTGTCAGCACAGTTCTAACTGCAAGTGAGTAAATATTGAGTGGAATCACTTAAGAGCCATTCTGAAAAATATCTTTGAAAGTGAAAGTCACTCAGTTGTGTCCGACTCTTTACCACCCCATGGACTATATAGTGATAGTGAAGTTGCTCAGTCATGTCTGACTCTTTGTGACCCAATGGACAGTAGCCAACCAGGCTCCTCCATCCATGGGATTTTCCAGGCAAGAATACTGGAGTGGATTGCCATTTCCTTCTCCAGGGGATCTTCCTGACCCAGGGATTGAATCCGGGTCTCCTGCATTGTAGGCAGATGCTTTGCCATCTGAGCCACCAGGAAAGTCATTATATAGTCCATGGGATTCTCCAGGCCAGAATACTGGAGTGGGTACCCTTTCCCTTCTCCAGGGGATCTTCCCAACCGAGGGATCAAACCCAGGTCTCCCACATTGCAGGCAGATTCTTTACCAGCTGTAGGCATCTTTTAAAATTGTTCCAAATTATCACTACTTTCTGATATCAATGCCCTTGTATAATTTCTTCCCCTTGAGTATAGCTAGACATATGTGAAACAGAAGGATAAGTCATTATTTTACCCAAAGAACATTAGACAAACACATATTTAAATCACAGATGAGGCTTTTTGCATCAGCGTTCTGATGAATTGATACCAAATATTTGCTTGATAGCTAAAATGCAGCAGAGATTTTCCAGAAGTGGCTTCCTCTGATTCTGGTCTTTCATGATTTCCTGAGAATTCAATTCCCTTTCTGACATATTCTAATGCTGCTCTAAGCATTTAATTTGCTATATGAAGTCATTTCCACTTAAAAGATGTCAGTGATTTATATGTATATGATGAAACAGTAACTGATGAACAATATTTTAGCATGATGATGAACAAGAGATTCCCACAAAAATGCTAATCTGAGTAGTGTGAAATATGGAGTTATCTTGCAGTGTTCCCATACTTTGGGCAGAAAACTCTGAAAGTCATTTTTTATCTTTCCCATTTTGTACTCCATGATTTCATAAATCTGATGGTGCCGAAAGATTTTAAACTTGACAAGAAGAGGCTGAGTGTGAGAAATTGAGATGAAAATATTTTAAAAGGCCAGGGAGAGGGGAAGAAGAAATATTCTGTCCAGGGGACTTGTTGAAACAGTAGTGAACAGCCATTTAGGTACCACTGGGATGAAGATTTGAGCCTTTCTGATCATCATAAGCAACTGACAGAAGAGACCATTGTTGAGTAAGTAAGAAGAAACATTTCAAACTGTTCAATATATCTTCTGTAGACAAATGGAAGCTTCAGTAAAGTGTTTTATAAAGTCTTCTTTTGATCATACTTCTGAGAAATGGAATATTTCTGGCCATATCAGTAAACAAGGATGTCACAGTCATCAGCGGTTACAGTCCTCCATTGTGAGCAGGTGAGCCCTAATGAACTCAGGAAGAAGAAAGTGTGCCATCTAGCAGCCATTAGACTACAGCCATTCCCTGCGGTGATCCCTGAGGAAACTCAGGATATGAAAACAGGATGCTGGTCCAGATGACTGAAGTGCATATCAAAACAATGATTTCAGTGAATCCAGACTCTTGCATCTTCTCATACATAGAAAAAGCAGTAAACTCCTCAACTTGGGATATCTGGTTTTCTTAAATTAACAATAATTTTTGATATTCAGACTATCTACCTTTTGCTGTAAGATTTCTATATAACCTGTCTCCTCCTTTCAGTTTCTCTGAGTATTTCCCTAAGGATCACATGAGAGGCTGCCTCCTGGGTATAAGTTCTAAAATTCCCCATTAATAAAACATAACTCTCAACTTTTAGGTTGTTAATATTTTTCTTCAAGTTGACACCTCCTTAGATAGATAGTTCATTCTTACTAACTGGGGCCCTACTTCAAGATTTGGTTAGGTTTTTGGAGATGATAACCCCACAATGTTGTTTAACCTACTAAAGTTATGTATTGGGTTTTAGGGATATAGATTTGTTTTACTTAGCTTACTTCTCATTGAAATATAATGATTTTTTGTCCTTATATTTATAGAGACACTATCACTCTGTAATTGATAAGAACTTTTTCTTAAATGCATGCAAAATTTATTTGTAAACTTTAATGCTTCTTATGTACGTTTTTTTTTACACGATGAACTCTTTAAGGGCAAAACTATTCTAGTATTTGAGGCACTTTTAGTATATACAAAATAAGTATTTGTTAAAGATGTGTTAAATGAATAAATAAATGCTCTGAAAACAGCTCTCTTATGAGAAAATCCTGAGGAGGCAGATTTACATGCTCTTTCACCGTCCAGAGTTTTGGTTTAAAAATTCATTTCTTCTAAAAGCATAGACACATTCTTTCCTTCATAATTAATATTACATTTTCAAATTAAAAGCCATGATATTAGTAGTCCTAGTGCCTTGAGGACCATTAAAAGAAGAGCACAAAAATGTGTAAGTGCTGCATTTCAAATTGTGTGCAGTGAGATTAGTTTTTTGAATCAGGAAATATAGTCTTTTATGGATGGATTTTATCTTTGTTAATCTAGAACAACTCGCCCATTTGTCTATATACCTCTGTCTATTTTCATTATTAATGCATTCAGAGACATTTATTTAATATATTAGTTCTTAAGAATAAATTTTAATCTTATATTCAAATACACCTATGTAAAGGAAGGAATTGTTCTGTACTATGTATTCCATCACTTCAAGAATTTTTACAGATAAAAGCAGCACAACTTTTAAAGAAAACAAACTTGCAGACAATTTTTCACAATGATAAGGCATGAAAATCAACCTAATGAAAATAAATCAGATGGCTATAATAATAAATGAGCATGGTGAAAATAAATATCTAATGCCACCTAATTTAAATTTAAATATAATAGTCAGTGACATATAGACACAATCCTAAATAATTAACACTTATCAACAAAGATACAAATACCTCATTTAATATCTTCATATATTTAAAAGAGCCATTCTGAAACTGCATCATGTTGAAGCTGGAAAAAAGAGCGATTTTGTACCAAATAACACAAAATGGCTCTTTTTGAGCTCCCCATCAAACATCACATTATCACATTTTAAGCAAGTTGTTTTGAATGCATTGCAATAGATTCAAAAGAAAACTTGAACTGCTGATTCTGCTAGACATTTGAAGTCTAGGATAAAGTGAACCTACACTTTTTAGGTAAATAAAAACAAACAAACAAGAAACACAAGCAAGAAATTTTCCAAGATACCAGTGTATTTTCTTAAATAGGGATATTTGTTTGTTAGCATTGAAGAAATATTAAGTATCTGTCTTGGACAAAGCACTGTGCTAGGCGTCAGAGCAAGACAGTAATGGTTTTGTTGACTAAATTTTAAAAATCATTTTTGCATATGATGTGAGATATAAAAGATGCTTACTTCTTGGAAAGAAAGTTATGGCCAACCTAGATAGCATATTAAAAAGCAGAGATATTACTTTGTCAACAAAGGTCCATCTAGTCAAGGCTATGGTTTTTCCAGTGGTCATGTATGGATGTGAGAGTTGGACTGTGAAGAAAGCTGAGCACCAAAGAACTGATGCTTTTGAACTGTGATGTTGGAGAAGACTCTTGAGAGTCCCTTGGACTGCAAGGAGATCCAACCAGTCCATCCTAAAGGAGATCAGTTCTGGGTGTTCATTGGAAAGACTGATGCTGAGGCTGAAACTCCAATAATTCAGCCACCTCATGTGAAGAGTTGACTCATTGGAAAAGACACTGATGCTGGGAAGGATTGGGGGCAGGAGAAGAAGGGGACAACAGAGGTTGAGATGGCTGGATGGCATCACCGACTCGATGCACATGAGTTTGGGTGAACTCCGGGAGGACAGAGAGGCCTGGCATGCTGTGATTTCCAATCGCAAAGAGTCAAAACAACTGAGCAACTGAACTGAGCTGAACTGAACTGAACTGATAATTCAAAGTTCGTTTTTACTTACATATAGTGATTCAATTTTTTAGAAAACTTTTGTTGAAAGACTATTCTTTTTAACCAATGAATTGTCTTTGCATCCTTGTCCAAAAGCAATTTTATGTACAGTGATGTACTGGGATCTCTATTCTGTTCTATTGATATATTTGCCTATATTTACACCAATAATACACTGAATTGCTATAAAGAGTCATGAAATAAACCTTGAAATAAGGTAAGTGCTCTCTTCTAAGTATGTACTTCTTTTGGAATGTTGCTTTGGCTATTCTACTAATAGCTTTTCCACGTGAGTTTTAGAATCAGCTTGCCAATGCTTCTAAAAAATTAAATATTGATTTGAATTGTATTGAATCTATAGGTCAACTAGGGAAAAACTGTATAACTTCTGTGTCAATTCTAAAATCAATCATTTCTCCAAGGACATTTTGTTTCTGTCATTGGAGATAAATATTAGAAACTAAGATGTGGGTGCCAATTTTGTCATTGCTTCTAGGTCCTCTCAGCTGTCAGAGCAAGAAAACATGTGTGTGTACTAACTCATGTGTATATATATATATATATATTTTTTTTTTTTTTTTGCTTTCTTAAAAATGTTTTATCTTTTTTGTTTTATTTATTTATTTTTATTTTTTACTTTACAATACTGTATTGGTTTTGCCATACATTGACATGAATCCACCACGGGTGTACCTGAGTTCCCAATCCTGAACCCCTCTCCTACCACCCTTCCCATATCATCTCTCTGGGTCATCCCAGTGCACCAGCCCCAAGCATCCTGTATCCTGTATCGAACCTAGACTGGTGATTCTTTATATTGATCTCCCTTTCTCTTCCTCTCTCTTTCTCCATATACATTTGTATTTCAAACTTGCCTTCATGCTGACATCTCCAACTGTTTTGTTGTTCAGTCACTAAATCACGTCTGACTCTTTGCAACTTCATGAACTACAGCACGCCAGACTTCCCTGCCCTTCACTATCTCCCAGACTTTGCTCAAACTCAGGCCCATTGAGTCAGTGATGCCATCTAACCATCTCATTCTCTGTCGTCCCCTTTTCCTCTTGCCCATAATCTTCCCAGCATCCAGGTCTAATCCTTACCATATGATTCATTCTGCCTTTTGCTCATTCATTCATCCTTTTGGTAATCTGTAAACGTTCCCATAATAAATCTGGCTCCCATCATCCACTATCTATTTAGTTAATTATTTGTTTCAGTATACAGGTATAGCAGTTTCAGAATTGCTAACTGTACCATCATGGGAAACAATTAAACAACCTTATCAACCAAAGTACAATATTTATGTCCAGTCCTTTTTACCTTTAATTTTCCAGATCGCTTTCATTTCCGAAGTTATTTAGGTCACAGTCTTTATATCAATTTCTTTCTTACTATTTCATACATTTATGGTACAATTAGTTTTTTTGTTACAGTTTTCATTGCATGCTGGGATTTCCCCTTGCTCCTGAAACATTTTATATAATTTGCATATGTTAAGGTTCACTCCTTATGCAATAAAGATCAATGGGATTATCCAAATAAAGAATGTCATGTAACCACAATTAGAGTATCATAGTTTATTTATAGAATACTTTCACTTTCCGGTGCTTCACCATTCAGCCCATCCATAGTAACAGCCCCCCAGCAGACACTGATCAGTTTAATATCTCTATATTTTTGCCTATTCTAGAATGTCATATAATTCAAATCATAGCATACAGTCTTCTCACAATGGCTTCTTTCAAATAGCAATATGCATTTAAGTTTCACCAATGATTTTACATGAATTAATAGCTCATTCTTTCTACTGCTCTGTAGTTTTTCATTTTAAGGACACTGACTGTAGTTTGCTTATTCAAAACCCTATTGAAGGTCATAGTAATTCTTCCAAATTTGGGGCATTAAATACAAATCTGGTATAAACACTGAATAGTTTAGTGTGGATAACCTGTTAGGGAAATAACGAGTGTTATGATATGACTGGAGAAGGCAATGGCACCCCACTCCAGTACCCTTGCCTGGAAAATCCCATGGATGGAGGAGCCTGGTGGGCTGCAGTCCATGGGGTCGCTAAGAGTCAGACAGGACTTCACTTTCACTTTTCACTTTCAAGTATTGGAGAAGGAAATGGCAACCTACTCCAGTGTTCTTGCTTGGAGAACCCCAGGGATGGGGAAGCTTGGTGGGCTGCTGTCTATGGGATCGTGCACAGTCAGACACGACTGAAGTGAATTAGCAGCAGCAGTAGCATGATATGATTATATTTAGGTTCATAAGTGAAAGTGAAAGTGAAGTCACTCAGTCGTGTCCGACTCTTTATGACCCCATGGACTGTAGCCTACCAAGCTCCTCTGTCCATGGGATTCTCCAGGCAAGAATACTGCAGTGGGTTGCCATTTCCTTCTCCAGGGGATCTTCCCCACCCAGGGATCGAACACGGGTTGTCTTCCAATTATTCATTCCCAGCAGCAATGAATTAGAGATCCTGATATTCTAACATTGATTGATTTTTGAATGTTAAATCAACCTTGCATTCTTGGAATAAATTCTACTTAGTCATGAAGTATTATCTATTTTGTATAATCTTGCATTTGATTTGTTAAAAATGTTTTAGAATTATTGTATGTCTATATTCATAAGGAGTTTTGGATTGGTTTCTTTTCTCCTAATGTCCTTGTCTGAATTTGTTTTTATAAAATAATGATTCATAGAAGGACTTGAGAAGTAGTCTTTCTTTAATTTTTTAGAAAAAATATATCTAGCATGGGATTTATTTATTTTATAAATGCATGGAAGAATTCACCAGTGAAGCCATCTTAACCTGAAATTTTCTTTATGAAATGATTCTTAACTGTAAGTTCAATATCTTTAATAATGTGCTGATGATTGCCCATTTCTTACTGTCTGCTGTGTTTAACCAAATTTTAGTTAGGCTTTATTCCTTCTTCAGTCCAGCTCAGTTCAGTCACTCAGTCGTGCCTGACTCTTTGCGACCCCATGAATCACAGCACGTGAAACCTCCTTGTCCATCACCAACTCCCAGAGTTCATTCAGACTCACGTCCATCGAGTCCGTGATGCCATCCAGCCATCTCATCCTCGGTCTACCCCTTCTCCTCCTGCCGCCAATCCCTTCCAGCATCAGAGTCTTTTCCAATGAGTCAACTCTTCGCATGAGGTGGCCGAAGTACTGGAGTTTTAGCTTTAGCATCATTCTTTCCAACGAAATCCCAGGGCTGATCTCCTTCAGAATGGACTGGTTGGATCTCCTTGCAGTCCCAGAAACTCTCAAGAGTCTTCTCCAACACCACAGTTCAAAAGCATCAATTTTTCCACGCTCAGCCTTCTTCACAGTCCAACTCTCACATCCATACATGACCACAGGAAAAACCATAACCTTGACTAGACGGACCTTAGTCGGCAAAGTATTGTCTCTGCTTTTGAATATACTATCTAGGTTGGCCATAACTTTTCTTCCAAGGAGTAAGCGTCTTTTAATTTCATGGCTGCAATTACCATCTGCTGTGATTTGGGAGCCCCAAAAAATAAAGTCTGACACTATTTCCTAATTCCTTGTTACCAAACCTGTGTAAGTTATAAAAAATGGAACATGCTGCATCATCTACTTATCCCAAGAATCAGCTGATTCCAGTGAGATGCATTTCTTCTCTGACTTCATTAGTCATTTCCTCTTGCTGCCCAACTTTCCTTTAGCACATCCTGCTCGACTTTGATTACACATTCCTACCTATGATAGAAAAGTTTTTTTTCTGTTTGATTATGGGATTCTTGAAGTTTTCTGATATTAGTGTATTCCCCCAATTGTAATGGCCTTTTTGTTTGGGAAAAAGATATCTCCCTAAATTCAGATGTATTAACTTGATATTATTGATTTATTCACATTATTGTTGAGTCACCTTTGAGAATTTATGTCCTAAGACTATAGGATATTTTGTATTATGTATATATTATGAAAAATTATAATTTTCTTATAATATTTCAATATTTTCATTTCAATGTCTGTAGTATCTGTAATGATTTCACCTGTCTCATTCCTTGTATTGCTATTTATTGTCATTTCTCTAATTTTTTTTTACTTACTCTTATTTTATTAATTATATTGATCTTTTGAAAAGAAATCTTTTGACATTACTGATTTTTAAAAAATAACTTCTCTATTTTCCAGATCTGATATTTATTTTTCTTTTGTTCTATTTAGGGTTTAGTTTTCCCTTTTATAAAAAGTTTTGTTTAGAGAAGCTGACTTCATTGAAGGGCATTCATATTTTCCTGGTTTTGCATACTTAGGACATTTTTTTTTTTTGCTGCCAAGAATTGTTGATTTTACTTTAAATTACGCTAAATAGTTTGTATTCCTATGAATATTCTTGACTTTTGTTCTGGGAGACAGTTTAGTTACTTGAAAACTGTTTGATACACTTGGATTTTAAGACTTGGTAAGATGACATAATCAGATTTATCAAAGAGCTAATCATTCTACACTGCCAAGAAAAATTTCCTCTAAATACTGCATCCAGTTCCCCATGAATTATCAACATTTTCCAGTCTGACTTTTGACAGTTGGCACCATTCCTGGTACTACATAGGATATTGGTACTGTTTTCTCTAATACTTTCAGGTATTCCTTTTCCTGGCTTTAGATAACTTCCTGAAATATATGAGGTATCAATATTGTCTGGGTACTTAGGGGTTCTGCCACAGTTGTCTGGAGTCCTATCTCTGAGAAGCTTTCTTTCCCTGATACTCTGTCTTGCAAACTCCAGCCTCCCTGCTTCCTCTAGACTCCTAAGTCTTCAGCTCAGGGAATCTGACAGGCTCCAACTGATACCTCTGTCTTTGACCCACAGACTAAAATATTTCACAAAGAAATAAGCTGGTACAATCATTGTTTTCCCTTCATTTGATATTTAATTCTACTTTACAATATAAAGAGTATTAATAGAACAATTGAAGTAATAATTATACAGTGAATATAACTTTGGATAAAGCAATAAGAAAGATTAGACAAGCTCCATTAAAGTAATCAAATATAATTAAACAAAATGCCTATAGTTAATAAATATATATAAATTAATTTGAATGTATTATTTAAAATTGCTTGGAGAAGGCAATGGCACCCCATTCCAGTACTCTCACCGGGAAAATCCCACGGATTGAGGATCCTGGTAAGCTGCAGTCCATGGGGTCGCTAAGAGTCGGACACAACTGAGAGACTTCATTTTCATGCATTGGAGAAGGAAATGGCAACCCACTCCAGTGTTCTTGCTTGGAGAATCCCAGGGATGGGGCAGCCTGGTGGGCTGGTGTCTATTGGGTCAGACAGAGTCAGACACAACTGAAGTGACTTAGCAGCAGCAGCAGAAATTGCTAAGATGGTGAAAGACCTAGACAGTGGTTAGCAGAATTAGATGGTCTCTATGTATTTAAAATCAGCTTGAGAACAATGTATTATTTCATGAAAATTTTTCCAAGCACAAATTTGATATTTAAAAATCACTGATGAAAAATTTTTCAGTAAATCTTAAAGAATGCATTTATTTTTCCAAATTAAAATCAAGGTCTCAAAAATTAACCACTAGGCCCTTTATATTTTGTAGTCTTCTTTTTTTTCCTGTCAACTCACTTAAGGATGCTGAGTTAAATAATGTCTTTTTTAAACAGGGCTTCCCTGGTGGCTCAGAGGGTAAAGCGTCTGCCTGCAATGCAGAAAACCCGGGTTCGATTCCTGGGTTGGGAAGATCCCCTGGAGAAGGAAATAGCAAAGACTCCAGTACCCTTGCCTGGAAAATCCCATGGATAGAGAAGCCTGGTAGGCTACAGTCCATGGGGTCGCAAGGAGTCGGACACGTCTGAGCAACTTCACTCACTTTTGTAAATAACCAAGTAAGTTAAAGCCTATTATCTTTAAGATATTAAATTGTATTTAGTTTTATTTTTTAATTTAAGATTAACTGTTTGAGACAGTCAATCTACTGATAATTTTTTTTTTCTAGTGGATTTTGGTGAATGTCTGAAAATGTCAAAAAAGAGCCATGGTCAAAAATATCAAAATTTCAGTTGTAAGGAGCAAAGGAAAGGAGATATTTACCAGTATGTAAAATCACTAAAATGTATTTTAAAATGTCAAATAATCCAAGATGTTTCACTTTATTATGAACTATTATTATTATTGTCTCCCAGAAACATTGCTTTTCACTATTCAACATTCAGAAAAGTTAGACCAAATATATGTTTGTTGGGTAAATGGTCAAATCAATAAATAAATGCAACTTGGTTGGACTGCGTATTTCATCTTAAAGTGCAGTAATACAAACAAAAGTCATAGGAATGATTAAAGTGTCAATAAAATAAAATTATATTTCAATAGAGGCTTCAGAAATTAATATCATATTATTAAAAATGTATAATTATATATTACAAATATTATATAATAGAAATATAACTAAGAAGAGTATCAATTTTACCTGCTTTTTCAAAACAATAATCATTACAATTTATTAATAACTGTTATTGGTTACAATTATATGCTATATTCCTTGCTAAATAGGATATTGAAAGAACTTCACAAACCTACCATAAAGCCATTTAACAGATTACTGAATTCTTATCCAATAAGAGTAAAGGAGTGATTTGATATTGCATTACTTCCTATGAGATAAAACTGTGAAAATCACAAGAACACAAGTCAACTTTAATGTAAATGGATATATTTAATCCTATCTCTTCATAAAGACATACACTGCCAAAGAGGAACTCTGCCTATATTTATACCAATAATACACTTTTCTTGGTATATCTCCTAGAAAACAATGTTTACAAGTGTGGTATAGCTTCTGAAGGAAAATGTGATGGTAGTAGTGTTATTATTTTATTGGAATTTTTTGGTCCATAATGTAAATGCTTAGATATATAGCAATACCCAGGGATGGAAATGGGAGTCACTGATTCTGAGAAGCTTAGTAACTTGTGAAAGTGAAAGTGAAGTTGCTCACTAGTGTCTGACTCTTTGCGACTCCGTGGACTGTAGCCTACCAGGCTCCTTCATCCATGGGATTCTCCAGGCAAAAGTACTGGAGTGGGTTGCCATTTCCTTCTCTAGGGAACTTGTAGTAAGTAGTATAAATAAGAATGTGACAGACGCGGATTTGGATACATGCCTGAGACATTGAAACTCACCCAATCATCCACTTATTCAAAGTTCCTTGTCTGTGTTAAAACAAAAATATCTCAGAGACAGGAAAGCTGATTGTTCCAAATCACATCAAAAAGTGCTCAGCTACCTCAGCTGTCACTAATGAAGAGATCTATGAAGTCACTTGAAATTATTGCAGGTAATTTTCTTTCCTGTCATTTCTTCTCGCCACCATCTGGTGAAGGTATAAAGAGAAATCCTCACAAATGTTTTGGTGTTTTTATAGGCATACATATGGAATTTTTTCAAGTTTGCTTTCCACCAACTTTGATTTATACTCAGCTTTAAAACATATTGAGTCTTATTCTCCTCTCACTAGCAGAAGGGAGCTGCTGCCATAAATCCTTGATACTGCCACTTACACAAAGAAAAGGACTGTTCTGGATTGCATGGCAGATATAATACCAGCTCAGGGGCAGGAAAAATGTGATGTGAGAACTCTCTAGTGTCCTCTAGGCAAAGAAAAGTATGGAATAGTCCTTTCATTATCAAGGAGAAATTAAGCTAATTCATTTGTAATGCTAAAATTGTACAATGGAAAAACATTATTTTCAAGATCTAGCCATAAACAAAACAAATAGAACATTTTTTAAACCAATAGAATTGAAGTACCATCAATTACAGCTGCTCAGAAATAATTACATTTGCAATCATATTATGATGCATATCAGTTTTTCTCATTTATAACAAAGAAATAGGAGTCTGCATTTTCCAAAGCACTAAATAAACTAAAAAAACAAAAAAAAAAACAGAAGGTCTGATGAACATGACTTAGATCATGTTTAAAATTTCAATATGATTTATGAGTAAATACAGAGTACATAGTTTATCACAAAGTACTACATAGTTTTTAGGTGCATCTGCTGCTGCTAACTCACTTCAGTTGTGTCCGACTCTGTGCGACCCCATAGATGGCACCCCACCAGGCTCCTCTGTCCCTGGGATTTCCCAGGCAAGAACACTGGAGTGGGTTGCCATTTCCTTCTCCAATGCATGAAAGTGAAAAGTGAAAGTGAAGTCGCTCAGTAGTGTCCGACTCTGAGCGACCCCATGGACTGCAGCCTACCAGGCTCCTCCGCCCATGGGATTTTCCAAGCAAGAGTACTGGAGTGGGGTGCCATTGCCTTCTCCGTTAGGTGCATCTAATTATTATTAATATTATTATTTAGACTCATTGGAAAAGACTCTATGATGAAAAAATTGAATGCAAAAGGAGAAGAGGACAGCAGAGGATGAGATGGTTAGACAGCATCACTGACTCAATGGGCATGAACGTGAGCAAACTCTGGGGATATAGTGAAGAACAGGGAAGTCTGGCATGCTGCAGTCCATGTAGTTGCAAAGAGTCAGACATGATATAGTGACTGAACAACAGTAAAATTGTTATTTATTCCCTGAGAGGTGGCAAAAATCATATGTATGCCAGTGTAATTTTGGGTCTGCATGGTTGGCAGGATTATGTGGTTATGAGAAATACATTTTATTTTAGATAGAAAAATGTTAAGATTATTTTATAAAAAATGCATAGATTGTTTCAGCTATAATAAGACATCCTAGAAAATATGCTTATAAAAATATTCCATAATACTCAGTGGTTTATATTTGTAGAAACTTTTTTTTTTTTTTAATAGACTCACTTGAGGGCAGTCACTGAGAAAAGTTAAAACTCATACATATATTAAACTTTGCTCTAGTCTCATTTAAATTCAGACAAAATAATCAGTATTGTGTAAAGGAAAAATGAAATTCCACTCATTCTTTAGTATTTTCTAGTCTTCTTATTTTTGATTATGAATTGTAATTTCATCAGGTTTTTAGGCTAATTCTCCAATAACTGACTTAACTGCAAATCCTCTCAGGCAAAGATATCCGTTTAGAAAGGAAATTTGTAATATAACTGGAATAAGGTGATTTCTAAGTTAACCTTTACTGGATATCCTGTGAAATCTAGAATATTCATAATGTCATTATATTTTCTAGCAAATGTAAATTAGTCATTATAAAAATGCTAATAAAACAATTCATGCTACATGTTTTGTTTAAAGAAATCCAAACTGTTCACTTTAATCTGATTTATGGTGGAACCTAATGGCAATAGCTCATAGTGAAAAATATGAAAATAAAGATACTGCAAACAATAAATAATTTGGGTTTTTTACATTTCAAAAAAATATACTCTTCATGATCACACAGAATATCAAAATGGAAATAATGCAAGTTCATTTCTTTCATGTTTAT
The DNA here is from genome assembly GCF_023091745.1 of Budorcas taxicolor. Classification (NCBI taxonomy): domain Eukaryota; kingdom Metazoa; phylum Chordata; class Mammalia; order Artiodactyla; family Bovidae; genus Budorcas; species Budorcas taxicolor. The sequence goes on from NC_068910.1 coordinate 167,736,802, forward strand.
AGTTACTGTATGATCACTTTTTTTTCTTTTCAAATCTATTGCTTAAATATAGGAATATGTAGCCCCACAGTATTGGAGACAAGGGTCCAAACAATTATAAACTTGCTCTTGAAAAAAAAAAACAAAAAAAAACATGTAGTTGAGTGTGAGGCTGTGTTGGAGGATTACTATAACTGTTCTCAAATATACCTCCACATAGAATACAATAAATTTATTAACAGAAAAGCAACAAAATGCTCTATTTAAAGTATATATATATGTATATAATTTTGCACAATACAAGGTACTTCAGAAAAGCATACATAATAATTATAGAAGAATGCCTAAACAGTAGTATGTGCATGAGTTAAGTAGAATAAACAGAAACCACTTAAGGTAACAAGCATGAATGATTTAATATCAGTGTTGATATATGTAACATTAATTTTAATATAAAAAGTGTTAATAACTCAGACCAGAAAAGAGTTTGGGGGAACTATATTTTATCTGTTTTTTAAAAAATTTGCTAGTACAAATAAATAGAACACGTTTTTGGGGCTTCTCTTGTTATAATTTAAAAGTCATAATAAAACAATGCACACATTTACTACCTACTTGCAAACCAAACAACTCTGTCACTTTACCCTTGTTCCACCACTGCTAAGAGATTAATTATACTTTGGTACATGTTTGTGTGATGGAAGTTCAACATTGCAATTATATTTCATTCAAGCATTCTTTCTCATTTTATAGCATAGGTATTTATTGACACAACATTTCTAATTAGGATCTTACTTACAAGACCATGCATTAGACCAAATGGCTTCTATTTTTGGATATCACTGAAATGCAGACATACTATGAGCAGATACATGCATCTGATTACTCTGTTTTTCTGTCTAGTGTAGTTATGTCCAAACATTACATACTGTGAAGCATGTCATGATTTGTCTCCTTCAGCTTTCATTCTTTTCCTTTTAGTTTGAAGAGAAGGCTATATAAAGCCTATATATCATAGGTATCCCCACTTCTGGTTTTCTGGCTGGTGCTAGATTTTGATAACAGTTGCACTCACATGCAGCTCAAAAGAGAGATATTAGACAGAGAACATTTTGTTGCTTTTATGTTTGTTTATGGTGATAAGCATGGTTATACAAATGAGAATTCTTTGCAAAAACATTATGATTTCTGCATTACAGTGTTGTTAATGACTAGAAATAATTTGGTGTTGATGATATCTTCTTGATTTTACAATACATTTTTTTTTTTAATTCTGGGTGACTGATATGTCCATTCTCTACCTTCCCAGGTGATGACAGCAAGCTGTAGCTATAGCATAGGCAAGTGTTTGAGTGTGTTTGAGTATAATTTTATGGTGTTTTAACAGATATACTGTCATCTAATTCAATGTGGTATTGATCTGATGTCTTTCCTGGAATCCCATTCTAGTGTTTTACTTCAAATTTCCAATATCTTTATACACACCAATTCTTAAATCACTTATGCTTAAGTTACCTTAAGTGGTTTATGTTTCTTGTGCGTAATTGTAATTCATTCACATTTGGCTCTTTAAACATTCTGCTAAAGTTATTATATATGCTTTTATGAAATGCATTATGTTGTGTAAAATCATGCACTGAAAACAGAGCTTTGGAGAAGACTGGGTTAGGAAAAGACCAATAAATGCTGGAGAGGGTGTGGAGAAAAGGGAACCCTCTTACACTGTTGATGGAAATGCAAACTAGTACAGCCACTATCAATAACAGTGTGAAGATTCCTTAAAAAACTGGAAATAGAGCTGCCTTATGACACAGCAATCCCACTACTGGGTATACACACTGAGGAAACCAGAACTGAAAGAGACACGTGTACCCCAATGTTCATCGCAGCACTACTTATAATAGCCAGAACATGGAAGCAATCTAAATGTCCATCAGCAGATGAATGGATAAGAAAGCTGTGGTATATATACACAATGGAGTATTACTCAGCCATTATAAAGAATACATTTGACTCAGTTCTAATGAGGTGGATGAAACTGGAGCCTATTATGCAGAGTGAAGTAAGCCAGAAAGAAAATACCAATTCAGTATACTAACACATATATATAGAATTTAGAAAGATGGTAATGATAACCCTGTATGCGAGACAGCAAAAGAGACACAGATGTATAGAACAGTCTTTTGGACTCTGTGGGAGAGGCAGAGGGTGGGAAGATTTGGGAGAATGGCATTGAAACATGTATAATATGATATATGAAACAAATCACCAGTCCAGGTTTGATGCATGATACAGGATGCTTGGAGCTAGTGCACTGGGATGACCCAGAGGGATGGTATGGGGAGGGAAGTGACAGGGGGGTTCAAGATGGGGAACACATGTACACTCGTGGATTCATCTTGATGTATGGCAAAACCAATACAATATTGTAAAGTAGTTAGCCTCCAATTAAAATAAATAAATCTATATTTATAAAAAAGAAAGAAAGAAGAGAACTGACACTGGCTCCCAAAAAGGAGAAAAGGAAAAGGAAAAATATTTTTTAAATTGTACCGACCCAGAAATGAATGCTCAGATGTTAACAAGAAACTGTTTACAGTAAAATCCTCAGGTTTGCACATGAAAAAAAAAAAAAAAAAAGACCAACCAAAACTTATGAAATTTTGTGACAAGAACACTAGCCAAAGTAGTAATAATACTAATAAAACACCATCATGATTTATAACATATATAGTATTTCTAATGAATGCAGATGTACCATAACAAGTAGGAAACTGTACCTTTTATTGAAAAGAGTAAAGGTAGTTTGTTGGAAAGTTTAAGAAGGTCAATGGCATTCAATTATGGAAATGAAGAGCAAGGGTTGTCATCATTGCCAGAAAATTCACATGGAAAAGTAGTTGGAGAATTTTCATTAAATTATCCAATGCATCAGATGGATAACTCTGGTTTGCATTGTGTTCAGCTCATGCCGAGTAAGCCAAGTGGAAAACTACAGTGTGATTATTTTGTTCATCACTATGCTCTATGACTTATAGAGAATTCATGTATTTTACATATATTTTCTATTATTTGAAAGAACCAAACTTTAATTTGCTGGGAAAATATATGTTATATAGACTGATAAATATTATTAATCATATCTGAGATAATTTTCATTCTTGCAGAAATGATGTATATCTTTTGATTTCAGTTGTTTATTTTTTCTTTCGTATTTTACTAATACTACTGATTATTGTACACATGTGTGTAACTGTGGGTATTTTATATACAAATTTTATTCAAGGATTATTGTTATTAAAATATGTATTTCTAATAAGCCAAAAAAGCTGATACTGTATGAGATCTGACGTGTTTGAGGTCTTTCTCAAACATCATCTTATCAGAGACAATAGGGATGATTGGCTGCTCTGAATTGTGGTGTCATTTCTCTTTGCAGCCCCCAATGTTTGTGACTTCACTTATGAGAAGATGAAAGGACTCAGGGGATATTTTGCAAAAACTTACCAATTCCTTACTGAGTGTATCATATATTTTCTTTATTTTTTGATTTAGTAGCAAACCAAAGTAAAACTAAATCAAGTTGAATACAAGTCATTATTCTCAATCCAGATCAGACTTTGTACCCAGATGCTGGCTAGATTCACATGCAACTTCCCAGATATTCTAAACATCTGCATAAATCAGGAAGAAACCTAATTTCCTGGGTACTATAATGCACAGCCTCTTCTCAGACTAAAAACAGTTCAACTTAGAAGAGCCAATAAATATTTACCAGTTTTGTAACTGATACTCCTACTGTCAACTTTACAGTAAGTAGGTAATGTCTAAACACTGACAGTAACTGAAATCCTTTGGGCTTAAAATTATCCTGTTATGCATTTCAGATTTTCATAGGAGTGGATTTTAAGGCATCTTTTAAAAATCAGTGAGTTTTTTCTTATGTTACTTATCACATTATGAAAATTTTATTATACAGTTAGAATGAAATATTACATTTTATTTTTATCAACACTTACATAAGAAGGCTTTCCTGGTGGCTCAGACAAGAAAGAAGTTGCTTGCAATGCAGGAAAACACTGGTTCGATCCCTTGATTGGGAAGATCCCCTGGTGAAGGGGATGGCATCCTACTCCAATAATTTTGCCTGGAGAATCTCATGTACAGAACAGCCTGGCAGGCTAGGGTCTATGAGGTTGCAAAGAGTCAGACACTATTGAGTGACTAACACTAACACTGCCTAACTTACCTAGGAAAATAATGCATGCTTATTGATATGTTTGTCCACAGATTTATAGTTATAATAATCTCAATGATGAGTTAAAGCTATTTTTAAAAAAGTTCATAAACTCTAAGTGACTAATCAATTTTGCATTATTCCTTAAAAAATAATAGTCTAGTGAAGTGGACAGAAGGTGATTTGTATCATTTCAAACCACAGATAGTGTTTTTTTCCCAAAAGATAACATTATGTAAAATTTATGCAGATTATTCATGTGATAGCTCAATGAATAATATCATGGAATATATATGAAGGTTATACTGGTGTTATTACAAGTTTATACATATTTAAGTATTCTCAAATATTAAGTTTCTGAAATTACTACATGCTTTCTTTCAGATGCTGATAACATATAAAGGTGTATGTTTCAATTATTAATATGCCAACTATCTTACCTTTTTAACTGTCAGTCATTTAGAATTTTTAAAATTATGTCCTTTAATTTCCTGTGTTTAATAAAATCTATTGTCAATGTACTAAGAAACATTGGTTTACAACATCTTGAATACTTGATCATTGCAAATTCAGAAAAAAAAGTTTTAAAAAAAAGAATAAAATGTGTGTTGGATTGAAAAAATAAATAAATAAAATAAAATTATGTCCTTTCAAAGTCATAGTTAAGCATTATTATTAAGGGTCTAGTATTTACATGGATTTATAAGTATCAATATTTTATTTTTCTAGAAATTCATATGCAGTGCTATTAGGGGTTCCTGACATTGTAAAGGAGTCAGGGATCAAGACCATACCCATGGTAAAGAAATGCAAAAATGCAAAATGGCTGTCTGAGGAGGCCTTACAAATAGCTGTGAAAAGAAGAGAAGTGAAAAGTAAAGGAGAAAAGGAAAGATATAAGCATCTGAATGCAGAGTTCCAAAGAATAGCAAGGAGAGATAAAAAAGCCTTCCTTAGCGATCAATGCAAAAAAATAGAGGAAAACAACAGAATGGGAAAGACTGGAGATCTCCTCAAGAAAATTAGAGATACCAAAGGAATATTTCATGCAAAGATGGGCTCAATAAAGGACAGAACTGGTAGGGACCTAACAGAAGCAGAAGATATTAAGAAGAGGTGGCAAGAATACACAGGAGAATTGTACAAAAAAAAAACTTCACGACCCAGATAATCACGATGGTGTGATCACTCACCTAGAGCCAGGCATCCTGGAATGTGAAGTCAAATGGGCCTTATAAAGCATCACTGCAAACAAAGCTAGTGGAGGTGAGGGAATTCCAGTTGAGCTATTTCAAATCATGAAAGATGATACTGTGAAAGTGCTGCACTCAATATGCCAGCAAATTTGGAAAATTCAGCAGTGGCCACAGGACTGGAAAACTTCAGTTTTCATTCCAGTCCCTAAGAAAGATAATGTCAGAGAATGCTCAAACTACCGCACAATTGCACTCATCTCACACGCTAGTAAAGCAATGCTCAAAGTTCTCCAAGCCAGGCTTCAGCAATACGTGAACAGTGAACTTCCAGATGTTCAAGCTGGTTTTAGAAAAGGCATAGGAACCAGAGATCAAATTGCCAATGTCCGCTGGATCATAGAAAAAGCAAGAGAGTTCCAAAAAAATACCTATTTCTGCTTTATTGACTATGCCAAAGCCTTTGACTGTGTGGATCGCAACAAACTCTGGAAAATTCTGAAAGAGATGGGAATACCAGACCAGCTGACCTGCCTCTTGAGAAACCTGTATGCAGGTCAGGAAGCAACAGTTAGAACTGGACATGGAACAACAGACTGGTTCCAAATAGGAAAAGGAGTATGTCAAGGCTATATATTGTCACCCTGCTTATTTAACTTATATGCAGAGTACATCATGAGAAACACTGTGCTGGAGGAAGCACAGGCTGGAATCAAGATTGCAGTAACAATATCAATAACCTCAGATACTCAGATGACACCACCCTTATGGCAGAAAGTGAAGAGGAACTAAAAAGCCTCTTGATGAAAGTGAAAGAGGAGAGTGAAAAAGTTGGCTTAAAGCTCAACATTCAGAAAACGAAGACCATGGCATCTGGTCCCATCACTTCATTGGAAATAGATGGGAAACAGTGTCAGACTTTATTTTTTTGTGCTCCAAAATCACTGCAGATGGTAATTGCAACCATGAAATTAAAAGACGCTTACTCCTTGGAAGGAAAGTTATGACCAACTTAGACAGCACATTAAAAAAGCAGAGATATTACTTTGTCAACAAAGGTCCATTTAGTCAAGGCTATGGTTTTCCCAGTGGTCATATATGGATGTGAGATTTGGACTGTGAAGAAAGCTGAGCACCAAAGAATTGATGGTTTTGAATTGTGCTGTTGGAGAAAATTCTTTAGATTCCATTGGCCTGAAAGGGGGTCTAACTAGTCCATTCTATGGGAGATCAGTCCTGGCTGTTCATTGGAAGGACTGATGCTAAAGCTGAAACTCCAGTATTTTGGCCACCTCATGTGAAGAGTTGACTCATTGGAAAAGACCCTGATGCTGGGAGGGATTGGGGGCAAGAGGAGAAGGGGATGACAGAGGATAAGATGGCTGGATGTCATCACCGACTCAATGGACATGAGTTTGGGTGAACTCTGGGAGCTGGTGTTGGAGAGGGATGCCTGGCGTTCTGTAATTCATGACATAGCAAAGAGTCAGATACGATTGAGCAACTGACCTGAACTAAACTGACATTGGATATACATTTCTAAATCTTTCCTTAAGTTTTTTTTACATTAAATTTTTTTTTTCAATTTATCTATTTAATTGGAGAATTATTACTTACAATAATATGATGATTTTTGCATTACATCAACATGAATCAGTTACAGATATACTTGTGTACTTCATCGTGACACTCACTCCTGTCTTCCTCCCCCTGTAATTTTCTGGGTTGTCCCGTAGCACTGACTTTGAGTGCCCTGCTTCATGCATTGAATTTGCACTGGTCATCTATTTTATATGTGGTAATGTACATGTTTCAATGCTATTCTTTCAAATCATCCCACCCTAGCCTTCTTTGACTAAGTCTCTGTGTCTCTTTTGCTGCCCTGCATGCAGGATCATCAGTACTCAATAAATTCCATATACATCTTTCCTTTCCTGAATTTTAATGCCCTAGTCACTCACCATCTCTGACAAAACCTTTGAATTATCCTTTGGTTTATTTGTCTGTCTCCTTTCAGTTCACCGAACAGATTTTCATATATATATATATATATATAGAGAGAGAGAGAGAGAGAGAGAGCTAGTCTTACCAGTGTAACCTGAGTATTTCCATGCCACTCTCCTAAGTGAAATTTCTACCCTAATCACACTCATTTTTCAAACTCCAATCCAATATTATCTCTTCCATGATTGTATACCCAGTTATAGCTGAGAAGCAAATGTTCCCCCTCTTTTCTCCTGCATAATTTAATCACTGTTACTTATATAAATCTTTGAATTATAATTATTTGTATACTAACAATATAAAAATTTGATGTCAGAGGGTTCCTAGGCTATCTTTTCACTAAGTACCTACCCTTGGTATGATTTTCTTGTATTAGTACTGAATCAAATTTGCAACAAGAACTACTACGCTGTTGTAGTAATAATGTGTTTTTAAAAGTATATTTTATATTATATCTTATCTAGGTTTTCATTTATTTGTTAACTTAAATTTTGTAATACTAGTATTTAAATATTACTAACAGTTACCCTGTGCCCAAGGTCAGGGGCGACGGCTGAGAGGAGCTACCCTGTGTCTGAGGTAAGGAGTAGTGGCTGGCTTTACCAGAGCAGCCGTGAAGAGAGACCCCATGTCCAAGGTAAATGAAACCCAAGTAAGACAGTAGGCACTTAGAGAGGGCATCATAGGGCAGACAGACTGAAACTACAATCACAGACAACTAACCCATCTGATCACATAGACCACAGCCTTGTCTAACTCAATAAAACTCAGTCATGCCATATGGAGCCACCCAAGACAGACGGGTAATGGTGGAGAGGTCTGACAGAATGTGGTCCACTGGAAAAGAGAATGGCAAACCACTTCAGTATTCTTGCCTTGAGAACCCCATGAACAGTATGAAAAGGCAAAAGGATAGGACACTGAAAGATGAACTCCCCAGGTCGGTGAAGTGAAGTCGCTCAGTCGTGTTCGACTCTTTGCAACCCCATAGACTGTAGCCTACCAGACTCCTAGGTCCATGGGATTTTCCAAGCAAGAGTACTGGAGTGGGTTGCCATTTGCTTCTCCAGGGGATCTTCCTGACTCAAGGATCAAACCTAGATCTCCCTCATTGTAGGCAGACAGTTTACCATTTAAGCTAACAGGTCGGTAGGTGCCTAATATGCTACTGGAGATCAGTGCAAAAAACTCCACAAACAATGAAGGGATGAAGCCAAAACAACAACAACACCCAATTGTGAATGGGACTGGTGATAGAAGCAAGGTTCAATGCTGTAAGAGCAATATTGCATAAGAACCTGTAATGTTAAGTCCATGAATCAAGGCAAATTGGAAGTGATCAAAAAGGAGATGACAAGAGTGAACATCTACATTCTAGGAATCAGTGAACTAAGATGGACTGGAATGGGTGAATTTAACTCAGATGACCATTATATCTACTACTGTGGACAGGAAACCCTTGGAAGAAATGAAGTAGCCATCATAGTAAACAAAAGAGTCCAAAATGCAGTATTTGAATTCAATCTCAAAAACGATGGAATTATCTCTGTTCATTTCCAAGGCAAACCATTCAGTATCAAGGTAAATCAAGTCTATGCTCTGACCAGTAATGCCAAAAAAGCTTAATTTGAACAGTTTTATGAAGACCTACAAGACCGTCTAGAACTAACACCCCAAAAAGATGTCCTTTTCATTACAGGGGACTGGAATGTAAAAGTAGGAAGTCAAGAAACACCTGAAGTAACATGCAAATTTGGCCTTGAAGTACAGAATGAAGCGGAGCAAAGGCTAATAGAGTTCTGCCAAGAGAACGAATTGGTCATAGCAAACACCCTCTCCCAACAATACAAGAGAAGACTCTACACATGGACATCAGCAGATGGTCAACACTGAAATCAGATTGATTATATTCTTTGCAGCCAAAGATGGAGAAGCTCTATATTGTCAACAAAAACAAGACTGGGAGCTGACTGTGGATCCTATCATGAACTCCATATTGCCAATTTCAGACTGAAGTTGAAGGAAGTGGAGGAAATCACTAGACCATTCAGGTAAGACCTAAATCAAATCCCGTATGACTATAGAGTGGAAGTGAGAAACAGATTTAAGGGACTAGATCTGATAGACAGAGTGCCTGATGAACTATGGATGGAGATTCATGACATTGTACAGGAGACAGTAATCAAGGCCATCCCCAAGAAAAAGGAATGCAAAAAAGCAAAATGGCTGTCTGAGGAGGCCTTACAAAGAGCTGTGAAAAGAAGGGAAGTGAAAAGTAAATGAGAAAAGGAAAGATATACCCATCTGAATGCATAGTCCTGAAGAATAGCAAGGAGAGATAAGAAAGCCTTCTTCAGGGATCAATGCAAAGAAATAGAGGAAAACAACAGAATGGGAAAAACTAGAGATCTCTTTAAGAAAATTAGAGATACCAAGGGAATATTTCATGCAAAGATAGGCTCAATAAAGGATAGAAATGGTAGGGACCTAACAGAAGTAGAAGATATTAAGAAGAGGTGGCAAGAATACACAGAAGAACTGTCCAAAAAAAGATGTTTACGAACTACATAATAACGATGGTGTGATCACTCACCTAGAGCCAGACATCCTGGAATGTGAAGTCAAGTGGGCCTTAGGAAGCATGACAACGAACAAAGCTAGTGGAAGCAATGAAATTCCAGTTGAGCAATTTCAAATCCTGAAAGATGATGCTGTAAAAGTGCCACATTCATTATGCTAGCTAATTTGGAAAACTCAGCAGTGGCCACCGTACTGGAAAGGTTCAGTTTTCATTACAATCCCAAAGAAAGGCAATGCCAAAGACTGCTCAAACTACCACACAGTTGCACTCATCTCACATGATAGTAAAATGATGCTTAAAATACTTCACACCAGGCTTCAGCAATACGTGAACAGTGAATTTCCTGATGTTCAAGCTGGTTTTAGAAAAGGCAGAGGAACCAGATATCAAGTTGCCAACATCCGCTGGATCATCAGAAAAGCAAGAAGTTCCAGAAAAATACCTATTTCTGCTTTATTGACTATGCCAAAGACTTTGACTGTGTGGATCGCAACAAACTGTGGAAAATTCTGAAAGAGATGGGCATACCAGACCACCTGACCTGCCTCTTGAGAAACCTGTATGCAGGTCAGGAAGCAACAGGACATGGAACAACAGACTGGTTCCAAATAGGAAAAGGAGTATGTCAAGGCTGTATATTGTCACCCTGCTTATTTAACTTATATGCAGAGTACATCATGAGAAACGCTGGGCTGCATGAAGTACAAGCTGGAATCAAGATTTCTGGGAGAAATATCAATAACCTCAGATATGCAGATGACACCACCCTTATGGCAGAAAGTGAAGAGGAACTAGAGAGCCTCTTGATGAAAGTGAAAGAGGAGAGTGAAAAAGTTGGCTTAAAGCTCAACATTCAGAAAACGAAGATCATGACATCTGGTCCCATCACTTCATGGCAAACAGATGAGGAAACAGTTTCTGACTTTATTTTTTGGGGCTCTGAAATCACTGCAGATGGTGATTGAAGCCGTGAAATTAAAAGATGCTTACTCTTTGGAAGGAAAATTATGACCAACCTAAACAGCATATTAGAAAGCAGAGACATTCCTTTTGTCAACAAAGGTCCATCTAGTCAAGGCTATGGTTTTCCAGTGGTCATGTATGGATGTGAGAGTTGGACTATAAAGAAAGCTGAGTGCTGAAGAATTGATGCTTTTGCACTGTGTTGTTGGAGAAGACTTTTGAGAGTCCCTTGGACTGCAAAGAGATCCAACCAGTCCGTCCTAAAGGAGGTCAGTCCTGGATGTTCATTGTAAGGACTGATGTTGAAGCTGAAACTCTAATTCTTTGGCCACTTGATGTGAAGAGCTGAATGATGTCAGGAGACCCTAATGCTGGGAAAGATTGAGGGCAGGAGGAAAAGGGGACCACAGAGGATGAGATGGTTGGATGGCATCACCGACACAATGGACATGGATTTAGGTGGACCCTGGGAGATGGTGATGGACAGGGAGGCCAGGTGTGCTGAGTTTCATGGGATCACAAAGAGTCGGACACTACTGAGCAACTGAACTGAACTGAACAGTTTTCAAAATAATAATATTGGTTACAACTTGGTTACCTAAGTTAGTTCTAAAGTAGCAATAATTTTTGCTTTATAGAAGAGCAAACAGCCTCAGTTATTTTCCCAGGATCACAGACCTACTATTTGTGAAAATCTGGCCTCAAAATCAAGTTGACTTTTTATAACATACTTTTATCATGGAATTATTCAATTTGAATATTATTTATTAATAATTAAAATGACTAAAATTGCTTCCTCTGTCACTTGCTCTCTTCTTCCAGTATATATATATATATATATATATATATATGAAGTATATATATATATATATATGAAGCTGATATATATATATATATCAGTTTCTTAAATTATCATCTTATTTTCCCAAATGCATATTTAAGTATACTGAATTTAACAAACAGTGTACTTCTATTTAACAAAGTTAGTGTCCAATTGTTGACATCATGAATGAAAGGGAAGTAAAATTATAACTCAAAATCACTTTTATGGAGTTGAGTAAATTTAAAGTTGCCATCCATTCCAATGAATTCTCCTAATTATTTTTACAATTCTTACAGAAATCTAAAAAAAAAAACCCTCAAAAGTCAAAGAAAATATTTTGATGCAGAAATATCATTCAAGAGAAAATGAGCAGAAGTTGAATAGTCACTTCACATAAAGAAGTATGAAAGTAAACAACTAACATAATTAATCTCATTAATCAGAAAAATGTAAGTGTGATAAAATACAGGAACGGTTAAAATTAAAGCTTAATTAAAAATGAAAAACAAAAACATATATTGATCCAGCCAATTATTATTTCCTGTTTAACCCTCCAATATTGAAACATATGCGTATATACTTGTGTGTATATATATATTGTGCACTATATAAATTGTAACTGCTATCTGTGTGACATTAAATTTCTTCATGTACTTTTTGCCTACCTTAAAATAATATATTCTACATCTCATACTTTAAATTTCAGCCATATGTTTTGTTGATTTATATGCACAATCCTCTATTATAAGTAGGTTAATATCTCTTGTTCATGAGATTTTATGTTCTTTGAGTTATTCAAGATCTATCTTGCTGTACTCTTGTAGCTTCATTAATACAGTACTTGGCATAAAACATTTGATTAAATTTTGATTGATTGATACTTATCAATGACAGACTTTTAAAATTTAAAGTACATTTCTTCAGTAAAAGGATTATCAAAACCCCAATGTATGTATATGCACTTTCCCCCTGTCATATCCACCCTTTAATTTTATGGATGAGAAATTAGAAATTTAAAGAGGTTGACATGACTTTGTCTGATATCGCTTAGCAAGCTAGTGGCAAAGTTATAACTTGATACAGGTCCACTGATTTGGGGGAATGCCCTGGTAGCTCAGTTGGTAAAGAATCTGCCTGCAGTGCAAGAAGCCTGCTTTCAATCCCTGGGTTGGGAAGATCCCCTGAAGAAGAAAATGGTAACCCACTCCAGTGTTCTTGCCTGGAAAATCCCACGGAAAGAGAAGCAGGCTGGCTACAGTCCAAGGGGTTGCAAGTTTAGACTTAGCAACTAAACCACCACACCATGCAATTCCACTGTAAATGGGTGAAGAAGCAACAATTAAAGTTCTGTATGAACCACAGGGTTTTTGTTGAAACCTATTTTCATTGAAAATTGATGCTTTTGAACTGTGGTGTTGGAGAAGACTCTTGAGAGTTCCTTGGACTGCAAAGAGATCAAACCAGTCAATCCTAAAGAAAATCAGTCCTGAAGATCCATTGGAAGGACTGATGCTGAAGGTGAAACTCCAATACTTTGGCCACCTGATGCAAAGAACTGATTCACTGGAAAAGACCCTGATGCTGGGATAGATTGAAAGCATGAGGAGAAGGAGATGACAGAGGATAAGATGGCTTGATGGCATCACTGATTCAGTGGACATGAGTTTGTGCAAGCTCCAGGAGTTGGTGGTGGAGATGGACTGGCATGCTGCAGTCCATAGGGTTGCAAAGAGTTGGACACACTGAGTGACTAAATTGAACTGAACTGCTGGTACAACTGATTGGTTCAATATTGAGAAAGGTGTGCTACAGAGCTGTCTGCTGTCACCCTGTTTGTTTAATCTATACACTGAGTACATCATGAGAAATGCTAGGCTGGATGAGTTACACCCTGGAATCAAGGTAGGCAGGAGAAATATCAACAATCTCAGATATGTGGATGATACCACTCTAATGACAGAATGAAGAGGAGGTAAAAAGCTTCTTGATGAGGGTAAGGAGAGTGAAAGAGCTGGCTTAAAACTAAATATTAAAAATACTAAGATCATGACATCTGGCCCCATTGCTTCATGGCAAGTAGAAGGAACAAAGTGGCAGTGACAGATTTCCTCTTCTTGGGCTCTAAAATCATTGCAGATGGTGACTGCAGCCATGAAATCAGAAGACAATTGCATCCTGGCAGGAATACTATGACAAAGCTAGACAGTGTGTTGAAAAACAAAGACTTTACTCTGCTGACAAAGGTCCATAAGTCAAGTCTACGGTCTTCTCAGTGGTCATGCACAGTTGTGAGAGCTGGACCATTAAGAAAGCAGAGTACTAAAGAATTGATGCCTTTGAACTGTGGTGCTGGTGAACACTTCTGAAAGTCCCTTGGACAGCAAGGAGATCAAACCAGTCAATATTAAGGGAAATCACCTTTGAGTACTCAGAAGGACTTAGGCTGAAGCTGAAGCTCCAGTATTTTGGTTATCTGATTTGAACAGCTGATTTACTGGAAAAGTCTCTGATGCTGGGAAAGATTGAGGGCAGAAGGAGAAGGGGTGACAGAGGATGAGATGGCTGGATGGCATCACCATTGCAATGAAAGTGAACTTGGGCAAAATTTGGTAAGGTACAGGGAGGCCTGGCATGCTGTGATCCATGGGATCGCAAAGAGCTGGACAACACTAGGTAACTCAACAACAACAACCATGCAATTAAGGGCTTGCCTGGTGGATCAGATGGTAAAAAAATCCACCTGCAATTTGTGAGAACCAGGTTCGATCCCTGGATCAGGAAGATCCCCTGGAAAAAGGAATAGCTACCCAGTCCACTGTTCATGCCTGGGGAATTTCATGGACAGAGAATCCTGGCAGACTACAGTCCATGGGGTCGCAAAGAGCTGGACACAACTAAGGGACTAACACTTTCACAGTACTTTTACCATGGACTTCAATGAATACTTTTAATTTAAAAAAAAAAAAAAAGGATTTTTAAAAAGATAAAGCAACCTTATTATGACTCCAGGAATCCATTTTTCTTCTCTAGAATGAAAGTTGCTTTTTAATGTCATGTCTATATTCCTATGACATATTGTACTGAAATCTAGTTGAGAAACTTAGCTGAAGAAAAGAGGGAGTAAATAATATGAAGAAAAGTAAAACACAGAAATTGCAATATTTCCCTATGGGATTATACACATGGTAAGAAAACTTTGACAATCAAAAGGATAATAGATATTTTACAGCTATCTGGAATTCCAAATGCAGAATCTACCAAGAAATAAAGAAAAACAAATGGATATTTCTAACTTTTGTGTTGTATTCTCAAGAATCAAAAGAACCTACTTGAATAACCAAGGACACAATAATCGAGTCTAATAGCAAAATATTGTAGGATAATAGCAAAATATTGTAGGATAAATAAATAATCTAGTCTAATAGCAAAATATTGTAGGATAAATATTGTAGGATGAACCATGGAATATTTTTCTGTGATCAAATAGAATTTATGATTAAGGAGAAATGAAGAAGAACAGAAAAAGAAAGAAAAAATCCCATATAGTATATGACAGAATGGCCAAAAACATTCTTAAATTTTGGTACTCACTTTGCTATTGCTTACTTGACTCATGAGACTGTTTTTTTTATTCCTTCAACTATAAACTGCAAAAAATTATTTGTAGGCTATCAGGGTTTTGCTAGAGGGACAATTTTATTTTAAATTACTTTTTTTTTTAAATAGTACATTTCAAATAATGGATATTATTAGTGTTAGTTAGGAAGTTAGGCACGAGCAATGACGGGTGGCCTAGCTGAAAAGGATATAAGCTGATCTCTAAATCCTACCAGAGACACACCCAGGAGAGCTCACAGATATGTTATGAACATAACCACAGAGATTTCCAACTCCTGCACATACATCCTAGTCACAGGTAGATACAACTAACAACAAGGGCTTCCTCAAGTAACCTCAGGCAGCTAAGAGCCTATTCAGTTCAGTTCAGTTCAGTCGCTCAGTCGTGTCCGACTCTTTGTGACCCCATGAATCACAGCATGCTAGGCCTCCCTGTCCATCACCAACTCCCAGAGTTCACTCAGACTCACATCCATCGAGTCAGTGATGTCATCCAGCCATCGCATCCTCTGTCATCCTCTTTTCCTCCTGCCCTCAATCCCTCCCAGCATCAGAGTCTTTTCCAATGAGTCAACTGTTCGCATGAGGTGGCCAAAGTATTGGAGTTTCACCTTTAGCATCAGTCCTTCCAAAGAACACCCAGGACCAATCTCCTTTAGAATGGACTAGTTGGATCTCCTTGCAGTCCAAGAGACTCTCAAGAGTCTTCTCCAACACCACAGTTCAAAAGCATCAATTTTTCGGTGCTCAGCTTTCTTAAAGACCAACTCTCACATCCATACATGACCACTGGAAAAACTATAGCCTTGACTAGATGGACCTTTGTTGGCAAAGTAATGTCTCTGCTTTTTAACATGCTGTCTAGGTTGGTCATAACTTTCCTACCAAGGAGTAAGCATCTTTTAATTTCATGGCTGCAGTCAACATCTACAGTGATTTGGGAGCCCAGAAAAATAAAGTCAACCACTGTTTCCACTGTTTCCCCATCTATTTGCCATTCCCCATCTATTTACCAGATGCCATGATCTTCGTTTTCTAAATGTTGAGCTTTAAGCCAACATTTTTACTCTCTTCTTTCACTTTCATTAAGAGGCTTTTTAGTTCTTCTTTGCTTTTTGCCATAAGGGTGGTGTCATCTGTGTATCTGAGGTTATTGATATTTGTCCCAGCAATCTTGTTTCCAGCTTGTGTTTCTTCCAGCCCAGCGTTTCTCATGATGTACCCTGCATATAAGTTAAGTAAGTACGGTAACAATATACAGCCTTGACATGCTCCTTTTCTTATTTGGAACCAGTCTGTTGTTCCATGTCCAGTTCTAACTATTGCTTTCTGACCTGCATACAGGTTTCTCAAGAGGCAGGTCAGGTGGTCTGATATTCCCATCTCTTTCAGAATTTTCCACAGTTTATTGTGATCCACACAGTCAAAGGCTTTGGCATAGTCAATAAAGCAGAAATAGATGTTTTCTGGAACTCTCTTGCTTTTTCAATGATCCAGCGTATGTTGGCAATTTGATCTCTGGTTCCTCTGCCTTTTCTAAAACCAGCTTGAACATCTGGAAGTTCATAGTTCACGTATTGCTGAAGCCTGGCTTGGAGAATTTTAAGCATTACTTTAATAGCGTGTGAAATGAGTGCTTGTGAATTAGTACTACATAAGATAATCCCACAAAGAACTAGTAGTGGATTGGGGAATTGAGATAGTAGAGAAAAATAAATAAACAAAAAACGTTTTATTAAATGGTTGGCTCTTTGTTGTGTTAGAACAAGAGGAGACATTGGAGAACACATATTATATTTTCATGAGGAAAAATTATAGGTGAAAGAGTTAGCTGTCACATTAAGGAGGTTATTACTTGGAAATATGCTTGAATTTTTAATCATATTTTACCCAAATTAATATTCCAATAGTATATGGTATATTTTTTTTTCAAATTCAGAAGTTTAAAGAACATTTTTATTTTCTATACTATGGATTTGCTGTTTATACATAGGTTTGTGCAAACAAATATAACCTGACCACACACCAAGACACAAGATAAATGTAATTTATTTCTATACAGAATCAATAAGTATGTTTTTATTTCTTCTTTTCTGCTTCACTTGTGTTTGTAATCAATAAACCATATAAAAGTGCTCACAAAAGGTCAGAGGAATGCTGTGGAATGACCTCTATGGGTTCCTGTGGCTTTCCATTTATTCAAACAGAAAAGACACAGGCCCATTGGGCTCTTATCATAAGGCAACCTAAATGCTCACTGAATGGTACTGAAACCCAAGAGTCAGTAAAGATTTTATTTTATTGTTATTAAAAGAGTGCTAGGTAAAGTCTCTGCAATTCAGCAAGATGACAGTTTGAAATATTCAAGGTAATTATAGGCATGAAGCAAACTGGGAAACTCCAAGAAACTACAAACTGCAAACTATAGGACTGTACATGGAACCTCTGAAATATTATGTGAAGCTATTGAATTAGAAACTGTAACTATTATGCTCAGATAGTTCTCCCTATGTGCCAGTTACTGAGTTAAGTACCTTTACTATATTGTATAATTTAATTTACAGGAACTTCTTAGGAGAGACACTGGATCCCAAATTTACAGATAAGAACATGGAACTGAGTAAGTAAATTACTTGTCCAAATTTATAATTATTATAGCAGGAATTCACATCCAGATTTATATGGTAGTAATGTTCAAGCTGGTTTTAGAAAAGGCAGAGGAATCAGAGATCAAACTGCCAACATCTGCTGGATCATCAAAAAACCAAGAGATTTCAGAAAAACATCTATTTCTGCTTTATTAACTATGCCAAAGCCTTTGGCTGTGTGGATCACAATAAACTGTGGAAAATTCTGAAAGAGATTGGAATATCAGACCACCTGACCTGCCTCTTGAGAAACCTGTATGCAGGTCAGGAAGCAACAATTAGAACTGGACATGGAACAGCAGACTGGTTCCAAATAAGAAAAGGAGTACATCAAGGCTGTATATTGTCACCCTGCTTATTTTCTATGCAAGGTACATCATGAGAAATGCTGGGCTGGAGGAAAAACAAGCTGGAAACAAGATTGCCGGGAAAAATATCAATAACCTCAGATATGCAGATGACATCACCCTTATGGCAGAAAATGAAGAAGAACTAAAAAGCCTCTTGATGAAAGTTAAAGAGAGTGAAAAAGTTGGCTTAAAGCTCAACATTCAGAAAACGAAGATCATGGTATCTGGTCCCATCACTTCATGGCAAATAGATGGGGAAACAGTGGGAACAGAGGTTGACTTTATTTTTCTGGGCTCCAAAATCACTTCAGATGGCAATTGCAGCGATGAAATTAAAAGATGCTTACTCCTTGGTAGGAAAGTTATGACCAACTTAGACAGCATATTAAAAACCAGAAACATTACTTTGTCCACAATGGTCCATCTAGTCAAGGCTATGGTTTTTCCAGTGGTCATGTATGGATGTATGAGTTGGACCATAAAGAAAGCTGAGCACAGACGAATTGATGCTTTTGAACTGTGGTGTTGGAGAAGACTCTCGAGAGTCCCTTGGACTGCAAGGAGATCCATCCAGCCCATCTTAAAGGAGATCAGTCCTGGGTGTTCATTGAAAGGACTGATAGTGAAGCTGAAATTCCAATAGTTTGGCCACCTGATGCAAAGAGCTGTCTCACTGGAAAAGACCCTGATGCTGAGAAAGAGTGAGGGCAGGAGGAGAAGGTGACAACATAGGATGGGATGGTTGGATGGCATCACTGACTCAATGGACATGAGTTTGGGTAGACTTCCAGAGTTGGTGATGGACAGGAATGCCTGTGTGCTGTGGTTCATGGGGTCGCAGGGCGTTGGACACAACTGAGCAACTCAACTGAACTGAATTGAAAGCAGATATTGCACTGTTTCCATCTCACTTCTATTTTGCTTTTAGGTATTTTAAAAAAGAAATTAGGACATCAGCTAAGGAAATTAATGCAAAATATAACATTTTAAACATACTACAGAGATATTCTTATGGTGCATACTATTTAAAATGACAAATCACCCTAGATGAAAGTTTTCAGAAAGGCTTGTGATGAAATTAAGTTCATGATAATAGAACTGCTTTACAGAAAATTAACAATTTTGTATGGCATGGGATCTAACTTTATATTATATAAATGTGACTTTTGCTTTGTTTGGTGTTTTGTTCTATTGTGGTTCATGAAATTAGTGGGACCTTAATTTAATCAAAATTATTTTTTTTAACTTGAATTATAGAGGTTTTCTAAACAGGATCTAAAGAAAGTTACCTTAATTTTTTTAGAGAATAAGATTGTTCTACTCTGATCCCTAAAATTGGCCTACAATTTTAATTTTTACAAAAAAATTAAAAACTTCAGCCTTTCTACTCCACAGGCAGGTGAGAAATACACTAATAAACTTTACAGTAATTATAGCAAACTATTTTTGTTTCTGTGACAAACAAATGGGCTTATTTTCCCATTCTTTAAATGTATTTTGTTGCCACAAGAAAAACATATATGATGAAAAATATACAATGATAGTAGAAAAATATACAGCAATAGTAGAAAAATATATAGTGATTCACAAGAAATAATCTGATAGAGTTAAATGCAAATATTATTTTAAATATGGCATTTTGCAAAAGCACTGTATTTATAGTACACCTTTTATAACTGTGTATCTATGAAAAATGAAATCTCCATGACTGTCATTTTTAGTGCTAATGAGAGAGGAAATGCTGTGATTATTAAACTCAGGCAGTCCACACTGACCCTTAAAAATTCTGTTATACTTACATGTAACTTTGTGTGATGAAAAGTTCCTTTTGGAACTTTATAAACTATAAATAGATTAGTGAAATAATGAAGATCTAATAACTCAGAGAATCTAGTACAATAAGTAGAATGCTGACTCAGTGTTCAAAACAGTTATTTTCCATCAGTAACACTTCTTCTATGTATAGGATCTGATTTAATCATGTAGACTCTCCAGATTCGTGCCTAACATACAGTTTGGAAACTTAGCAGGCTCATGAGGAGCAGCTAACACTACCTAAAGAGGGTTAACTAATTTCACTTCAAAATTTCAGTCTAATCCTTATACTAGCTTAGGTTGTAAGATTTAAAATTGGCTTCACATTATGATAATTTACAGAAATTCAAAACAGAAATAACAAAAAGCCAGTGCCCAGATCTTCCCTGCCCAAGAATCTTTTTTATTTGAAAACCTCATTTAAAATATTTAACAATAAAAAATTCACTTGATTCTTTTTATGTTGTAAGTACTACTTAGTAAAATGTGAGAAAACGCATAATTAAGTTAATGTTTGAGTTTGAAATACTTCCCTCTTCACCTTGATGAAATGAGCATTTTATGGAGAATCCACAGCAAGAACAATGAAAATGTCATCACTCTTCCTACTTTAAGCTAACATCAAGATGAGTTTTCAAATATCCCTTCTATGGCATGTAAGCATCTAGAGCAAAAGTGCTCAAGCTGTGCTGTTAGGAGTCTGTTTGTTTGTTCTCCCACTGTGACTTCTGTTGTATCATCATAAAAAGGGTAGATGGGACTGACATGTCTCTGTTCCATCATCCTGTCTCCCACCATCAAACCAGAAATGCCAATGTGGAGCCACTTGACATTTCTTGATTCTATAGGTTACATTTTTTGCTTAAATAAAGGATTTGTCTTTTCTTTAAAAAGTTGATCACTGGCTAGAAGCAAACAAAATAACATAGATCATGAAGATTTGGCTAAGAATATTGATAGTAGATGCGTGTGTGTCTTTATGTGTGTGTTATGACTAGAAGTTGTAAACTTCTATTATGAATTCTTGGAATATTTTGGGATGCATATAGCATAGACATTGGTCATCACCCTCCACAGAAATTGTATACTTATACATTGGTCTGTTCATTTATTCTGAGGGAAAGCAGAAGGATGAAGCTATCCATGAAAGAAGCTGAGAGGGAAAAAAAAAAAAAAATAGTTGATTGCTTTAATCGAAGTATTATTCTGTGAAATTGCCCACTGTACTTATTCTTTCATAAAGCATTTTTTAATGGAAAGCTGACAAGCAACAGGATTGGCATTTGGTAATGGATACTGCTATGAGTGGTGTATTTATTCTTTGAGAAACATGGTGATGATCTAAACAAGTAGTATTAATTTTCAAAATAGAAAACCAAATTTCGCTGTGGAACTTTGAAATATTTTTGAGTATGTTATTGTGAAAATAATTGAAACTGATTTTGACAGCAGATATAAATTTAATATAAAGTTAGTATTAGTTTGATAGAGAATAGAAAGCTGAAAGTTAAAATTAGCCATATAGATCTTTAGATGTTTTGGGGAAAAATAGAACAGTCTATTTTATTTGCCTATAGACAAGCAGTATTTGAATTCAAGAAAAAGAACAGTTTCTTGACTAACACTGCTAAAAGGGGAAAGTTCCCTGAACATTTCTGTTTAAGATTATTACTGATTATAAGATGTACTACAGTCTAATTATGAAGGAGACTTGAAGTCCACATTAATTTTTCATTATCCAGCAGATATGTAATTGCCTTTGTGAAACTAAAAGATCCACCTAGAGGGAAACATTCTTTTGTGATAAAATTAATATAAAAAGACTGGATAAGAGGAGAAATATCATAACTATTCTATACAATGGCATATATATTGTTACTGAAACTTGGCAAATACAGATCCAGCATTCCCACCTTAAGATATTTGCAAAGGACTCTAAAAGTCATTGATATGTAGTTATTTTTAGCTTTTTAGAAGGCTTCCTTGTGAAACTGAACTCTTGGCTAAGAATGTGAACAGCTCAGGTGCTGAGTAGCTGCATTACAATGCATTGCAACATTGTTTCCTCCTTTGTTTCTACCTTTGCTCTATCTCTTGTGATTAGACACAGAGATTTTTATTAACGCAAATGTAAAACAAAAATTCAATTGAAGGCCTGGTGTTAATGAATAAGTTTTAGAAGTAGAAAATTTTGTGGAAAGTTGGATAATTTAAAGGGAAATTTTATATATATATATATATATATATATATATATATATATATATGCTTTTAGATAGTGCCCAGTAAGCATACCATTCTTCTTCAAATCAGTGACAGTCGTAAGATGATGGATATGATGGATTCCTTCATTTGATGTCAGAAGATATTCATAGGAGACATGAGACTCTCATGGAGATATAGTAATTCTGGGTAAAAATCAAACTTCTGTATATTAATTACATGGAGGAGCTAGTACTTAGAGACCATATGTTTGAAATCACTGACATGAATATATGCTTGCTGCTGCTGCTGCTGCTAAGTCGCTTCAGTTGTGTCCAACTCTGTGAGACACCATAGACAGCAGCCCACCAGGCTCCGCTGTCCCTGGGATTCTCCAGGCAAGAACACTGGAGTGGGTTGCCATTTCCTTTTCCAATGCATGAAAGTGAAAGTGCAGTCTTTCAGTCATGTCCGACTCTTAGCGACCCCATGGACTGCAGCCTAACAGGCTCCTCTGTCCATGGGATTTTCCAGGCAAGAGTACTGGAATATATGCTTATGAGGAGTTAAATCCTTTTGTGTGTAAGGAGGAGCTAAGAGAGGAGGAATAATCTGCTCATTTTTTTTTTTTTTTAAAAGAACGAGTCCAAGATGCTGAAGTATCTCCTAGAAGGAATAAGTGTAATAGAGGAAAATAAAACCTCCTCAAGCATACATATCTAAGGATAAGCATGTAAAGGACAGATCACCTTATCAGCTAATAGGCAATATGACCAACATTTAGATTGAGAGAAGCTTACTATATTACTCTAAAAATTGTAAATCATTAAGGGGTCAAAAAAGGGATCTGTTATATGTTGAATTTCATAAAATAAATATTAGATCAAAATATAATAAAATTTCTTTCCTCCTTTTATTGCTTGGACATGGAAGTAGAAAAACACTTTTATTCATTCACAAATTGCATACAGATACAGGGTCATCTGTAAGCTATTTATGCATCTTAATGTTGAGATGTTTATTGGTTTGCTGTAACATCACATGGGCTTCCTAGGTAGCACTAGTGGCAAAGAACCTGCCTGCCAATGCAGGAGATATAAGAGACTGGGGTTCAACCCCTCGGTTGGGAAGATCACTTGGAGAAAGACATGGGAACCCACTCTAGTATTCTTGCCTGGATTATCCCATGGACAGAGGAGCCTGACAGGGTACAGTTCATAGAGTTGCAAAGAGTCACACATGACTGAAACGACTTAGCAAACATGCACTCATAACATCATATACCTTTAGCCTCTTAACTAGGACACACTACATACATTCAACATATTGTACCAGGATTACATTTACTCTTTGAATATACTGAGCATGTTGTATATGAGGCGGTATTGAATGAAAATACATAATAAATAAGTATTTATATCAAGTGAGGTGTGCAACACAGAATAATTTTGAAGAGCTCTATGTAAATAAAATTATTCCAAGGAATAACCTCTTAAAAATAAAATATGCTGCTGTTTTTAAGATAGCAGATGATAAAATTATTGAGTACAATGCTCAGACCTAATTGGAAGAGCTTATTCAAAGGCAACAAAAGAGAAGCTGTTGGAAGATCTAGGAACTGTAATTGAAACTGTCAAAAAGACAAAATTGCAACATTGAAAAATTAGGAGAAGCTATCTGGGAATCTTTAAAATGTAGTAAACATTTCTAATACACTAAGCTACTAACCAACATATCATTAGTTGTGATCTGCAAAGAAAAATGAGTGCACTGATCTTTGATATCACATAAATAAATCTTTTCTTTCCATGTCTTTAAATGTTGCTAATCATAATGTTCTGGAAAATAACATTCACTGCTTTGTAAATGGCCATTCTCTTTGATCATTCATAGCCTTTATTTCAATTAACTTCCAAATATTTTTATACCAACTACTTCACTAATTTATTTGCACAGGTTGATGCAATCATTTATCAGAAAAATGCATAGAGATTTGCCTCACCCTACTATTTGTCTACTATTTGTTGTAGTTTTTCATCAACTTCAGCTATATTTAGTGAAAGATTCATAAGAATAGAGTTCATCTATTTTCATCATCAAAGTATCCAAACACAATGTCCTAACACAGCCTCAAACAGAATAAACATTCAAAGAATATTCTTCAATAAATAAACTCACAGGTATATAAATATGCCTTCAGTGCAACCATTATCCTTTATTTTCTTTATTCCCGATCTTAACATTATTATCAGTTTAATCATCAGCACTAATGGGCTGCAGAAATATGGTTCGTGCCCCTGCAGTTAAGAGTATTACCACTACATTGGGAGATATAAAAGGCTAAGAGATATATCCTCAGAAATATGAACTGAATAGCCCCTAGTTTCATATGCAAAATGATAAAACATTTGTATTTTTTAGAAGCCAAAGAATGTGGGTATATATGTGATTGCATGTATATATATATATGTGTGTGTGTGTGTGTGTGTGCATATACACAGTGATTGTGAATAATGCTGCTATATACATGGATTGCATACATCTCATTGATATAAACTATTTTTCATTTCATTGTGGTAAGTATATATACACTCAGAAGTGAAATTGTTGGATAATATGGTATGTTAAAATTTCATTTTTTTGGAACCTCCATACTGTTTTCCACAGTGATTGAAACAATTTACATTCACTCTGACAATGTATAGGGTTCTTTTTCACCATTTCCAGCATCTGTTATCTCTTGTCTTCTTCCTGATAGCAATTCCTAGATTGCCATTTGCTTATACAACTCTTGCATAGAAGAATTTATTTTGTAATTGTTATGTATGAAATAAAAATTAAAAATGTAATTCCACATTTAGCTTTTGTTCTTCTCCATTCTGTCCTGCAATACATATGTGTAAATACCAGTGAGAAAGCATTTGCTCTTTTCAATTTTTTTTCAGTTTTGCCTCAGTTATTTTTCCTTGGTTCTGATGTTCTTATGCTGTTTTCAATTCAATGAGGCTAACAAATTCAAAACGCAAACTCAGTTTTGGTCTATCTAGTTCTAGATATTTCAGTTCAATTCAGTTCAGTTCAGTCGCTCAGTCGTGTCTGACTCTTTGTGACCCCGTGAATCGCAGCACTCCAGTCCTCCCTGTCCATCACCAACTCCCAGAGTTCACTCAGACTCATGTCCATCGAGTTAATGATGTCATCCAGCCATCTCATCCTCTGTCATCCCCTTCTCCTCCTGCCCCCAATCCCTCCCAGCATCAGAGTCTTTTCCAATGAGTCAACTCTTCACATGAGGTGGCCAAAGTACTGGAGTTTCAGCTTTAGCATCATTCCTTCCAAAGAAATCCCAAGGTTGATCTCTTTCAGAATGGACTGGTTGGATCTCCTTGCAGTCCAAGGGACCCTCAAGAATCTTCTCCAACACCACAGTTCAAAGGCATCATTTCTTCGGTGCTCAGCCTTCTTCACAGTCCAACTCTCACATCCTTACATGACTGTTGGAAAAACCATAGCCTTGACTAGATGGGTCTTAGTAGGCAAAGTAATGTCTCTGCTTTTGAATATACTATCTAGGTTGGTCATAACTTTTCTTCCAAGGAGTAAGCATCTTTTAATTTCATGGCTGCAGTCACCATCTGCAGTGATTTTGGAGCCCCCCAAACTAAAGTCTGACACTGTTTCCACTGTTTCTCCATCTATTTCCCATGGAGTGATGGGACCGGATGCCATGATCTTTGTTTTCTGAATGTTGAGCTTTAAGCCAACTTTTTCACTCTCCTCTTTCACTTTCATCAAGAGGCTTTTTAGCTCCTCTTCACTTTCTGCCATAAGGGTGGTGTCATCTGCATATCTGAGGTTATTGATATTTCTCCTGGCAATCTTGATTCCAGCTTGTGTTTCTTCCAGTCCAGCATTTCTCATGATGTACTCTGCATATAAGTTAAATAAGCAGGGTGACAATATACAGCCTTGACGTACTCCTTTTCCTATTTGGAACCAGTCTGTTGTTCCATGTCCAGTTCTAACTGTTGCTTCCTGGCCTGCATACAGATTTCTCAAGAGGCAGGTTAGGTGGTCTGGTATTGCCATATTTCAAAACTATCAGATGGTGTTTTGTAAGATGGTGTTTTGAATTTTCAAAATTATTATAAAACTTCTATCTAAAAAGGTTTTTCTGTGGTCAGCAATCTATTGTTTGATTACTTTAATCAAAAGATAAAAATAAATGTATTTTTGGTGTTCTGATATTTTGGGAAGCTAATCCCAGTTCATAATGATAAAGAATAACAATAAATGTATGTTTGGAAAAATATGTGAATGGTTCAGCTTCAATTGTATATAGATGAATAGCATAAACTGACACACTGACAATATGGATAGATTTCTATACTTCCATACATACATACATATATATATATATATATATATATATATATATTTAATTTAAAAACCTGCCTTATGTTGTTCTTACTCTAAGGAAGTATATTAAGTAACCTTAAATAATATATTCCATAATGCTGATGTAGCTTCTTTCCTATGTAATTTGACTTTTTCAATCTAACTCTAAATTATAGAAAGCAAATACAGATAATTTGAAAACAGAAGTAAAATACTACAATGATAAAAATTATCAACTCTATTGAGTACATCAAAAAATTAACATTTTGTGGGTTATTTATATGTACTACTGAGTCAAATCAAATTATCATGGTTTATCATAAAAAGCCTGCTAGCTATTACTTTCGCTAATTAGTATATGAGATATCATAATTTAATAAAGGA
The DNA here is from genome assembly GCF_023091745.1 of Budorcas taxicolor. Taxonomy (NCBI): domain Eukaryota; kingdom Metazoa; phylum Chordata; class Mammalia; order Artiodactyla; family Bovidae; genus Budorcas; species Budorcas taxicolor. The sequence continues at coordinate 167,763,995 of NC_068910.1, forward strand.
TTAAGTTATCCGTTGCTTCCCAGGTGGCTCAGATGGTAAAGAATCCACCTGCAATGCAGGAGACCCGGGTTTGTTTCCTGGAGAAGGGAATGGCTACACACTCTAGTTTGCTTGACTGGAGAATTCAATGGACACCGGAGCCTGGCAGGCTCTAGTCATATGGTCTCAAAGAGTCGGACACAATTGAAGCGACTTAGCAGGTATACAATCTGCCGACAGTCTCAGGGCTTGTAAGACATGGAGTTGGAATTTGAATTCATTTCTGTCAGATCCCAGATCCATATTCTTTCCTACTAATCATGCTGTTAACTTAATTACACAGTGTTTTGATTCTCAGTCATTTCCTTCATGTTTCCATGTAATCAATGCATTAAATAATTCATCAATTTCATAAAATGAGGACTGGCAGAGAATAAAAAAGTCAATATACCTTAGTACAAATGTTCTCTGTTCAAATCTTGCCTTTTTACCTTTCCTAAAAACTATAAATTTTGAAAGGACTATTTATTAGTGTAAATCATTTGTGAAAGTGTTTGAAAATATGTTTTAAAATTACCTTTTTGTTTAAAGTGCAAAAAAAGGTACATTGCCACCTTATATAATCTGTCAACAACTCATTCTTCACTATCATTTATTACAAAGAGGGTACTTACCGTTAGATGCATTGTATAGAAATAAATACATTAATCCAAATTTGATATTTTAACTCAAAAGCCAAATCCTGGTTCAAATAAATATAACAAAATATTATTAATAATTTGGGATATATTATATGGATCCATATTTTAGGTATGAATCAGAATGTAAAACACTGATTAAATATGAAAACATTAATTTCTCACATCATGCTTATGTCATGAATGCTTCTATCAAAATTATAGTTTAAAATGTTTAAACAAAGTAAAAATTAAGAGAAACTTGTGTGATGTATTTCAGTACACTGACATGTAAGAAGTAAATGGGCATGAATTCTCTCAATGAGATTTATAACTTAAAAAAAATACTTTGCATTTATTTTAGTTTTTGAGTCTTCTAAGTGAAATGTGAGCAAACATTAAACTCACATTAGCATTTAACTATTTTTGCAACTTTAAAATATTATAGGAAGACAGGATTATGCACCTTTTGATGTCTATTTAAATCATGCTTTGTTTTAGATTTCTACATAGAAGGAAAATATTTTCACACATGGACAAATGTACCAGATTAATTTATCTTCATCTCCATCTGTGTGAGTGTGTATAAAAAAAATCTGTTATTGTTAAAGAGTTTCATTTCTAGAGGTGAAGGTAAAACAAGCATTTCCAGATTGCCACAGAGAGTTATTACAGTAACTAATTTGTTTTTATTGACTTCCAGCTTTTCCAGAGAAATTGCTGATGTTCTTAAAACTGTAGTAAATGTCTTCATCTTTGCTAATTCCTCTGAAGTTAAAATATGGCTTTTCAATCTCCTTGAGGTTTATCAGTTTGTTACATTTCTCAAAAACACAGAGTGTGTTTCATTCAGTACAGTTCAGTTCAGTCTCCCAGTCGTGTCTGACTGTTTGCGACCCCATGAATCTCAGCTCTCTAGGCCTCCCTATCCATCACCAACTCCTGGAGTTCACTCAGACTCGTGTCCATTGAGTCAGTGATGCTATCCAGCCATCTCATCCTCTGTTGTCCCCTTCTCCTCCTGTCCCCAATCCCTCCCAGCATCAGAGTCTTTTCCAATGAGTCAACTCTTCGCATGAGGTGGCCAAAGTGCTGGAGCTTCAGCTTTAGCATCATTCCTTCCAAAGGAATCCCAGGGATGATCTCCTTTAGAATGGACTGGTTGGATCACCTTGCAGTCCAAGGAACTCTCAAGAGTCTTCTCCAAGACCACAGTTCAAAAGCATCAATTTTTCAGCACTCAGCCATCTTCACAGTCCAACTCTCACATCCATACATGACTACTGGAAAAACCATAGCCTTGACTAGATGGACTTCTGTTGGCAAAGTAATGTCTCTGCTTTTGAATATGCTATCTAGATTGGTCATAACTTTTCTTTCATGGAGTAAGCGTCTTTTAATTTCAATGCTGCAGTCACCATCCGCAGTGATTTTGGAGCCCCCCAAAATAAATCTGACACTGTTTCCACTGTTTCCCCATCTATTTCCCATAGAGTGATGGGACCGGATGACATGATCTTTGTTTTCTGAATGTTGAGCTTTAAGCCAACTTTTTCACTCTCCTCTTTCACTTTCATCAAAAGGCTTTTTAGTTCCTCTTCACTTTCTGCCATAAGGGTTGTGTTAAACTCTGAATACATTTTTTGTTAATTCCCTTGGCCTAAACCCATCCAGGATATTACATATACAACATATACATACACAGGTATATATTTTAAAGTAAATTCAATAATTGTTCATTCATTTTTGTTTGCTTCTTTATGAAATGTAAAAGGCTCTAGATACAAGAATGTAAAGCCATCATTGCCTTATTTTTGATACCTGATAGCAGATTGCTGCTTATGGCACTGAGAACTACAGTAAATACAGGTGAAGGAAATTGTAACAAAATTAACAGTAGGGGAAAAAAAAAAAAAAAAAGAGGCAGCCAAGTAGCCATCTCTTATTTTAGGTAGATATCCTTCAGTGAAAATAAATTTTGCAAAATTCTCAAAAGCAAACATTTGAAAATCAAATTTCTTTTTTTTTTCCTCACATATTTATTTATTTTATTATTATTATTATTATTTACTTTACAATACTGTATTGCTTTTGCCATACATTGACATGAATCCACCACAGGTGTACATGAGTTCCCAACCCTGAACCCCCCTCCCACCACCCTCCCCATATCATCTCTCTGGGTCATCCCAGTGCACGAGCTCCAAGCATCCTGTATCCTTTATCAAACCTAGACTAGCGATTCGTTTCTTACATGATAGTATACATGTTCCAATGCCATTCTCCCAAATCATCCCACCCTCTCCCTCTCCCACAGAGTCCAAAAGTCTGTTCTTTATATCTGTATCTCTTTTGCTGTCTCACATACAGGGTTATCATTACCATCTTTCTAAATTCCATATATATGTGTTAGTATACTGTATTGGTGTTTTTCTTTCTGGCTTACTTCACTCTGTATAATCAGCTCCAGTTTCATTCACCTCATTAGAACTAATTCAAATGTATTCTTTTTAATGGCTGAGTAATACTCCATTGTGTATATGTACCACCACTTTCTTATCCATTCTTCTACTGATGGACATCTATGTTGCTTCCATGTCCTGGCTATTATAAACAGTGCTGGGATGAACATTGGGGTACACGTGTCTCTTTCAATTCTGGTTTCCTCAGTGTGTATGCCCAGCAGTGGGATTACTGCGTCATAAGGCAGTTCTATTTGAAGTTTTTTAAGGATATTTTATTTTATAGGCAAACCATCACAAAACAAATTAGGAGAACAGAGCACTACTTAGATTATAGTGCTGTCTCTTCCCAGTAGATTGAATTTTGGAATAGATTGTATGAGATATATGATTACAGAATGTAGATTTTAACAGAATGTCACCTATCACTAAAAAATCACTATAGTCCCCTCTCTTTTAATTTTAGTAGTAGCAATGCTAAAATTAATAGGAGAGGCTTATGCTTTTGTGAATATAGAGTAGATGTAATTTTCCCTATTTTGAAGGAATAAGTACAACAAAACAAAACTGAAAATGTTCTAACAAGGAGTCAGGGCTCTGAGCTGACTGAGGGCTCTGACTCAGGGCTCTGGAGACCCAAGGAATGACTTAGAGGTGAGTTCCCTGGTTATCTTTTTGCTTCATATTTATCTTAGACTAGCAGCTGAAGAATCCAGAAATCTTAAAATAGAAATGGAGGCAGACAAAAATATGCCTCCCCAAAGCCTACTCGTTTATGAACCAGGGAAGGTGAAACTTACCATGAAAGAAAATATTTATAAAATATCACTCCTTCTCCAATACTGATAAATTGCATAATTTTGGAATGAATTTTAAAATCCTATTTACAGTTGTTAACTACCTAATTACAAGTAATATTTCCCTATACAACCACATAATTATTTTAGCTAGATTGACCATTTTACCTAGTAACAAGATATTAATTTTTCAAAAGCAGCATAAATTATAATAAATAACTTCTTGAGTCACTCCATTTTAATGTTTCTGTTTGGCTGACAGATTTCTCTGCTGCTGACAGTTCATTTTTCCAGGATCAACACTTTGTAGAAAAAAAAAAGATATTATTCTCTGCACTATCAGGTGCATAAGTAAGATGTCAAATGCAGTGAACACCTCTCTACCCTTAATGTGCTTTTAAAAATTTGAATGTTAAGTCAAATAAATATTCCTTTTGACTGCCAACAGTATCTCTCAATTTTACACTTAGTTTATGAACTCTGTATAAATATTATGGAAGTAGATTATTTGGAAAGTATTTCAGTTGGTCCATAGTCCTTTTGGGTAACTGATTTGGCAATATATACTAGACATGATATATAAAAATGATATATCAAAAATGTAAGCCTAAATTTATTTTTGTTCATTCATTTTTAACATATCTGTAATTTATGTGAAGCTCAGTAATTGAGGAGAATTAACAAAAACTGTTAAACACAAGCAAATGATTGTTGGATGACTTTTCTGTTGGATGACTAATCTGCTCTTGTTACGAATTTTAGAAGTTTTCCGAAATATTTAAGGTAGAAAGAAGACCTCATCCCAACACTAATATCCAATAGTTAACATTCTGTCATACTTGTTGGTTTATCCTTTGCTTTTGTTCCTCCTTTCTTCCTTCTCTTTTATTTTGATTACAGATGGCTACATAATCTTCCTAACTTCTTAGCAAGCATTTTCCAATCTAATTTTGCAACTGCTCCCATCAAGTGGTGGAACACGTTTCTTTACACCTTGAATCTGAGCTGGGCCAGTGCTTTGCTTTGCATCATAATACATTTAGGAAACATAACTGAAGAAGAGTCTTTAAGAGAGTTTGCATAATTGATATCTGTTTTCTTTTGCTATATTTGGAACCCTGAGAAAGCTTGTGAACAAAACTGAGCTAGAATCATGGAAGTAAAAATCTAAGTGCAGGAAAATCAGGGGCAAAAGTAAAAAAAATCTGCCAACTTCTAGAACAATTGAAACCATTCTATATTCCAGACATCAGCTAAAATAAAAACATATAAGCGGGCCCAGTAAACATAAGCTGAGTTAGCCCCGTCAGAAACAGCAGAGCTTATCTACAAAATTGTAAACAAAATCAACAAGCTGTCATTTTAAGCTATCAAACTATTATCCTTCTTTCTTTTCTTCCTTATGTCTTGTCTCTTCTATATGAAAAGTGAAGTGAAGTGAAGTCGTTCAGTCGTGTCCGACTCTTTGCGACCCCATGGACTGTAGCCTACGAGGCTCCTCTGTCCATGGGATTTTCCAGGCAATAGTACTGGAGTGGATTGCCATTTCCTTCTCCAGGGGATCTTCCGAACACAGGGATCGAACTTGTGTCTCCTGCATTGTAGACAGACGCTTTACTGTCTAAGCCACCAGGGAAGTCCTGCGTATCTTCCTCAAATTGTTTTTTTTCTTTTCTTAGTCATTTCCTTTCTTTTTATATTGTAAAATATTATTTTAAAAGCTCTTAAACCCTGTTATCTTTCTCAAAAGTGCTTCTGTACGTAGCTTAATATATAAGGGCATTTTGAATTGTTAAGGCATTTTGTTAATACTATTTAGTGAGATCAGAATAACATTATCTCACTAAATAGTATTAACAAAATGCCTTAATTAATATTCAATTGTTAATATTTATTATTAAAGTTAACAGTTAATATTTAAAGTTCTTCAGTTGTCTCAAAATAAAATTATATTGTTTTCATTTTATGAATAAATTATGAGATAGTGTTTTAAACTATATGTAGTGAAAGTCACTCAGTCATGTCTGACTCTTTGCAACCCCATGGATTATACAATCCTTGGAATTCTCTAGACCAGAATACTGGAGTGAGTAGCCTTTCCCTTCCGCAGGGGATCTTCCCAAACCAGGAACTGTACCTAGGTCTCCCATGTTGCAGGTGGATTCTTTACCAACTGAACTATCAGGGACTCTCCAAACTATATATATATATATGGGTGAGTAGTAGTGCTGTGCTCAATTGTGTCTGACTCTTTGTGACCCCATAAACTGTAGCTCACCAGGCTCCTCTGTTCTTGGCTTTTCCCATCAAGAATACTGAAATGGGTTGCCATTTCCTTCTCCAGGGAATCATCCTGACTAGGGATTAAGCCAATGTTTCCTCAATCTCTTACACTATAGATTCTTAACTGCTGAGCCATTTTAATTTATGGATGTGTATATGCACATATCTACATATTAGCCTTTGTAGCTAGGTCAGAACACCATGCTTCTCCCATACTATTCACCTCTGAAATCTTTGTTCATTTCCTACCTGCCAGTAGTTGTTCTATTATTCCTTTTAGAGTCTGTTGTTATTCATGTGCAGTTAAGAATTCAGGCAAACTGAAGGAACCCCTAAGAAGATAACTGAGGCTCTTTTTCTGCCATTCTGTCATCTCTCTGCCTTGCCCAGAAACTCTAGCTTTCTTAGCAAGTCAGTTTGTCTCCATATGGCCTCCATTTACTTACATATCAATTTTGAAACTTCTCCTTGGAAGGATGAACCATGGAATCTGTCTGTGCTCCCAAATGATATTATAGACTCTCTTCAAAGTTTTTTGTTCTGTGTTTTAGTACTAAATATCTAGGTCAAAACTATACATTGTTTACTGTGTTTATAATGAGACAATGTTTCCTCACTTGTAATTGCTGTGTCAGCCAGGGAGTTTGATTTATGCCAGATTAGGCCATTTGTGTTGGAGAAGGAAATTGCAACCCACTCCAGCACTCTTGCCTGGAGAATCCCAGGGATGGGGGAGCCTAGTGGTCTGCCATCTATGGGGTCACACAGAGTTGGACACGACTGAAGCAACTTAGCAGCAGCAGCAGCAGCAGGCTATTTGTGTAGTCATATCTTACCAAGGCCTATAATTCATTTTACATGCATATATATATACATATATATATATACACACACACAGAATTTTCATTTATAAAAAAGATTTGTTTTAATTGTGTTAGATTAATGGTGGCCTCATTAGTTGACAATGGATTAGTTTAGAGTCAGGGTGAATTATAATATTCAAAGTACACATATAAAAATTATTTTTGCTATTGTATGAGAGCCAGAATCAATATAATCCACTGTAGAAAATTAATGCAAATGAATGAATTGTTATTCTGGGATCTTAGCCATGGACATGCAGATTAGTGTGGGCTGGAAAATTTTATAAATAAAACCATAGACTGATAATTTTCATACTCTGATGTAGGGTAGTTTGATCCACTTCATCTTTCAGTTTTATATTTATCATTAATATTTTCTAAATTAAATTGATGCACTTGGAGAAAATTATTTTTGAAACAGTTTATAAAAGATCCACAGGTTAATTCAAAACATTAAGCAGTGTTAAATATATTTCAAACTTTTCCATTTTATTTTAAAAAAGTAATCCACTTACGTAGAGTGAATTCTCAATTATTTATAGAATTAAAATTTGAGAGAAAGAGAAGAATGCTGAAAGATTGTGATTGATAGGCCAAATTTTGGATGTTTAGTGCTATATAAAATTGCACCTGGATTTTTATTTTTAAATATAGTTTTATAGTTAAAATTAATATTATTTTGAAATCCTATGTGAAATTAGCTAATGCCAATGTTAAATATCCTTATGTGATGCTGGAAAATCAGAGTACAAAGAGTAAACCAATTTCCTTAACATTATTGGTCAAATGTTAAATAAGCAAATAATTCACAATTTCCACTTAATATATCATTATGAAAAACACAACACATGCTTACCTACTATATCTTCTAGCACAGGTTTAATTGTGTGCCCCCTAAATTCATCTGTTGAAGTCTTAATCTTCAATACATTAGAATATGACTCAGTTCAAAGATATGGTCTTTCAAAAAGTAATTACTTTACTATAAGGATATTAGGGCCTAAATCTAATCTGACTAGTGTTTTTATAAGAAAAACAGATTAGGACATGGAGGGTGAAACACAAGGGATACCTGTACACAGAGGGATGACCTGTGAAAAAGATAGCAAGATTGCAGTCATCTGTTAAGTCAAAAAGAGAGGCCTCAGAGGAAACCAGTGCTGCCATTACCTGGAATGTGAAGTCAAGTGAGCCTTAGGAAGCACCACCACAAACAATGTTAGTGGAGGTGATGGAATTGGAGCTGAGCTATTTCAAACCCTAAATGATGATACTGTTAGCTGCTGCACTCAATATGCCAGAAAATCTGGAAAACTCAACAGTGGCCACAGGGCTGAAAAAGGTCAATTTTCATTCCAATCCCAAAGAAAAGCAGTGACAAAGACTGTTCAAACTATCACACAATTGCACTCATTCCACACGCTAGCAAAATAATGCTCAAAATTCTCCAAGCCAGGCTTCAACAGTATTTAACCGTGAAATTTCAGATGTTCAAGCTGGATTTAGAAAAGGCAGAGGAACCAAAGATCAAATTGCCAATGTCAATTGGATCATAGAAAAAGCAAGAGAGTTACAGAAAAAATATCTGCTTTTTGATTATGCCAAAGCCTTTGACTGTGTAGATCACAACGATCTTTGGAAAATTCTTCAATAGATGGAGATACCAGACGACCTTCCCTGCCTCTTTAGAAATCTGTATGCAGGTCAAGAAGCAACAGTTAGAACCGGACATGGAAAGACAGAATGTTTCCAAATGGGGAAAGGTGTTCTTCAAGGTTGTATATTGTCACCCTGCTTATTTAAATTATACGCAGAGCACATCATGCGAAATGCTGGGCTGGGTGAAGCACAATCTGGAATCAAGATTGCTGGGACAAATATCAATAACCTCAGATACGCAGATGACACCACCATTATGGCAGAAAGCAAAGAACTAAAACGGCTTTTGATGAAAGTGAAAGAGGAGAGTGAAAAAGTTGCCTTAAAACTCAACATTCAGAAAACTAAGGTCATGGCATCTGATCCCATCACTTCATGGAAAATAGATAGGGAAACATTGGAAACAGTGACAGACTTTTATTTTGGGGGGCTCCAAAATAACTGCCGATGCTGAATGCAGCCAAGAAATTAAAAGATGCTTCCTCTTTGGAAGCAAAGTTATGACCAACCTAGACAGCATATTAAAAAACAGAGACATTAATTTGCCAACAAAGGTCCGTCCAGTCAAAGCTTTGGTTTTTCCAGTAGTCATGTATGGATGTGAGAGTTGGACTATAAAGAGAGCTGAGTAACGAAGAATTTATGCTTTTGAACTGTGGTGTTGGAGAAGGCTCTTGAGAATCGCTTAGACCACAAGGAGATCAAACCAATCCATCCTAAAGGAAATCAGTCCTAAATATTCATTGAAAGGGCTGATGCTGAAGCTGAATCTTCAATACTTTGGCCACCTGATGTGAAGAACTGACTCATCTGAAAAGACCCTGTTGCTGGGGAAGATTGAAGGCAGGAGGAGAAGGGGATGACAGAGGATGAGATGGTTGAATAGCATCACCGACTCAGTGGACATGAGTTTGGGCAAACTCTGGGAGTTGGTGATGGACAGGGAAGCCTGATGTGCTGCAGTCGATGAGGTCTCAAAGAGTTGGACATGACTGAGCAACCGAACTGAACTGAATCAAACTAATAGATCTCCTTATATAATTATTGTGTTAGGTTGTCTAGGAAGAAGCATTTGTAATTCTCAAAATAACAGAAAGGTCGAAATAGCTATAAATTAGGATGTATTAAAGATGGAGATGGACTTCCATGGTAGTCCAGGTGGTAAAGATCTGCCTGTAATTCAGGAGACCTAGGTTTGATCCCTGGTTTGGGAAAATCCCCTGAAGAAGGATATGGCTGCTCATTCCAATATTCTTCTCTGAGAATTCCATGGACAAAAGAGACTAGCAGGCTACAGTCTATGGGGTTACAAACAGTCAGGCACATCTAAGTGACTAACACCCACCCACACACACACACCCACACCCACACACACACACAAATATGGAGATATGAAGACGTTGAAAGAGGTAATACATCTGGAAATAGTGAAATAATTTATAATTTCTTAAAAGTGCTCTGTTATGTAGAATGCAATTCTTCTGAATGTCATCTCCAGGTTTATCAATTTACTTTAATCAGTTTCGCCATTTAGTATCATAAGTCTGCAATGTGAGAACAACATTTCTATCAACTATTCAGTTACTCCAATACAGCTTTAGAAAAACTGTGAAGGGTTTTATTAGATGGATCAATAATAGTTGAATAAAAGCATCTATTTAGGAAATTTAATACTGATATTTGGAAAAAGGGGAAAAAGTCTTAAAACTTAAACTGTACACTGTATATTTCTTCCTAACTTTGAGTAATAAAATAAAAATGATTTCTTCTGTGAGTTTTGGCTACTTTTAAAATATGCTGTTTAATGACATTATTAAATTTAAAATAAATAATAGATACATTTCCTTTGCCAGATATATGATATGTCAGATATATGATATAGTCCCATTCTATATCTTATCTTTTTATTATTTTAACAATGTCTTTCATATCAGTTCAGTTCAGTTCAGTTGCTCAGTCATGTCCAACTTTTTGTGACTCCCATGGACTGCAGCACGCCAGGCTTCCCTGTCCATCATTCTGGAGCTTGCTCAAACTCATGTCCATCAAGTCGGTGATGCCATCCAACCATCTCATACTCTGTCATCCTCTCCTCCTCCCACCTTCAATCTTTTCCAGCATCAGGATCTTTTCCAAGGAGTCAGTTCCTCACATCAGATGGCCAACGTTATTGGAGTTTCAGCTTCAGCATCAGTCCTTCCAATGGATAGTCAGGACTGATTTCCTTTAGGATGGACTGGTTGGATCTCCTTGCAGTCCAAAGGACTCTCAAGAGACTTCTCCAACACCACAGTTCAAAAGCATCAATTTTTCGACTTTCATATATTAAGCATCAATATCAATTCGATATCAATTTCAAAAGCATCAATTCTATGTCTTTCACATATGAAGTGCAAAAATTTTTATGAAGTCTAATTTGTTATTATTTTCTTTTCTTTTATTTACTGGCCTATTGGTATCATGTCTAAGAACTCCTTGCCTAACTCCTGACATTATGAGTCAAAGAAGTCAGTTTCAAAATTTTGCCTACTGTATAATTCCATTTATATGACATTCTTAAGATAGAATTTAAGAATGTAACAGAGAAAAGATTAGTGGTTGCCAGAGAAGGGTAATGGTGTGATTATGAAAGAATCACATGAGGGATTTTATGGGGTGATGGAATTGTTCTGTATGCTGATTGTGATTGTTATTCAACAAATTTGTATATGGTTAAGGCTCATGCATCTGCATGATTCTCCCCAAAATGTCAGCTTTACTGTATCTTAAATTAAAACACAAAAATAAATGAAAAAAAATGCAATATATTTTATGGTAATGCATATATGGTAATATATTTTACCCAATATATTTTATGGAATTCTTCAGGCCAGAGTACTGGAGTGTGTAGGCTTGCCCTTCTCCAAGGGATCTTCCTAACTCTGGGATCGAACCCAGGTTTCCCACATTGCAGGCAGATTCTTGACCAGTTGAGCCACAAGGAAAGCCCAAGAATATAGGAAGGGGTAGGATATCCCTTCTGTAGCAGATCTTCCTGACCCAGGAATCAAATCCTGTCCCCTGCATTGCAGGCAGAGTCTTTACCAACTGAGCTATGAGGGAAGCCCCTATTTTATGGTAGATATTCCTTAAAAATGTATGAACAATTAAGAAGAAGAACGCACAGAGGTAATAAATTAAAATTAAATTGAGTAGGTTATAGACACACAAAAGCACTGATTAAGACAGTTTTCATTCTTAGAAATCAACTGGATATCATTTATTATAAGTTCATTCATAAATTTATGAAATTTACATATATAATGTAAATACTAAACACTTTGTTATTGTCTCACATGTTGCAGCTAATACAAATATGCATAGAGCAGAGGCAGGACTGGTATCAGAGTTTCTTGATTATTTTTCTTAAGAAACAACAATAAGAACTAATGTGTAAGATGATGAGTAGAAAATAAAAGTAATCCTAAAAAGTGTGAACTGGGACATAATTATCCCTTATGACAGTAATTAAGTGATCAGAACTTTCTCTTCACTTATTTTATAATTGGCTAGAAATCAAAGCTGAGTAAGACCTAAGAGGACCTTGTTTTACGATATGTAGCGTATATTGTAGCTGGTTCCAGTGGATTCAGCAACTCACAGATTCTTGGGCATTACACAGTCAACAGTTGTTTGTTTATCTAGATATTTATTTATTCAATATAGATTGAATCAACCATAAACTTGGATTAGACCTAAATTTATATTTCCTTACTGTAATCTTTTTTTTCTTTACTTGTGTTTCAGTTTTAACAGATAATCAAATCAGTGAATCTCTGCTAACTCACAAATGTTAATGAACATATTTGTTAAGAGTACACAAACACCTATCTTTCAATCTTTTTTTTTCCAACTGTTGCTAGGTTGTTGCTATAAATAAGGATATATTTTTAATGAAGACTCAACTAAATTTTTAAGGTTAAAAAAGGCTACATTCTTAATTACAATTAAAGAAAATAGACAAAATAATCTTTCAAAGATAGAATAATAAAAGGAACACAGAACTGTGTTGGAAGAATGATTAAAAGAAAAATGTGGAATAATGGGTTAGAATAATGACTTTAAAATATGAATTATTTTGAATTCATTAGAGGGTAAGCAACAAAAATATGTTGCTAAATAACAAAGTTCAGTTCAGTTCAGTCGCTCAGGCGTGTCCGACTCTTTGCGACCCCATGAACCACAACAGGCCAGGCCTCCCTGTCCATCACCAACTCCCAGAGTCCACCCAAATCCATGTCCATTGAGTCAGTGATGCCATCCAACAATCTCATCCTCTGTCGTCCCCTTCTCCTCCTGCCCTCAATCTTTCCCAGCATCAGAGTCTTTTCCAATGAATCAGCTTTTCGCATCAGGTGGCCAAAGTATTGTAGTTTCAGCTTCAACATCAGTCCTTCTAATGAACACCCAGGACTGATCATCAAAGAGGGGCTTGAAATTAAAAGTTGGTCCAAAATGGCTGTTATTAAAACTAGTCATACAATTCATTTCTCAATAATAAAAATGAAAAAAAAAAAAACAACAGTAAATAATGACAACTTTGCAAAAATTGTTGTTGACAAAACACAGGAAGAAGACTAGAATACTTGAATATGTGAACACACCCAAATCAGCAATTTGGACAGCCTGTTTCCAAGGGTACAGAGAACATAAGCTTCATAATGTTGCATGTCTTTCTACCAATCAAAGAATCAACAACAATAAAAATGTAAAAATAGTGTCAGAACATTTATATACAGATATATATATATAAATAGATATGTCTTTGAACCATTTTTTCTCAATTATTTTAGTTTCTAATTTTTATGCAGGATATCTTTTAATATAATATTTTTTTCCAAAAACAAAAGTAAGAAATTTGTCACTTTTGTATTTTCCAGTTTTGTCAAAACTGCAATAATTAAAAGGAAAAATACTTTTTATTTAAAAGGCTTGGATGCTAAAGAGAAAATGACAAAAGTTCAAGATTGAAGGATTGAGTATTTGTTTTGTTTTGCTTTCTCCTCTACCAGAATAGCAAGGAACTACTTTCTAGAAGACAATACTTAGTCTGAAGCCTAAAAATGAAAAGGGTCCAATGATATGAGGTATTGAAGTAAGATCATTTCAGAAGAAGAAAATGGTATACCTACACCCCAGGGATGGAAAGCTTTTTTGTCTAAAAAAAAAAAAAAAAAAAAAAAGTCTTTTGGGCTGGATTTTAGTCCTTATGGGTGAGAGTAATAAGAAATGAGGTAGATAATTAGGGTTAGATCATGGATGGTCATTATAAGATGTTTGAATAGAAAAATGTGAAGATAAATGTATAATTTATGCATATAATCATCCTTAAAATAATTTCAGGTTATTTTTCCATTGAACAAAACTCAATGACTGAAGAAGTTATATTAACATGAGAGAATGTGTTTTATAAATTAGACAAAATGATGGAAATAGATCAAAAAAATAAAACCCAATGGAAGGAATATATATGAATAACCTAAATCTCTAACAAGTAACATAAACAGACCTTAAGTGAGAAATTAGATCAGTTTTCTACAATAACTTTTGCCACAAATTCTCATTTACAATCCTAATTTTATATACACCACAATTAATCAATGGTTAATATAAATGTTTTTTCTAATTTATTTGGAACTTAATATTTGTTTTTAAGATTGCATGATTTTTAAATTTTGTTGTGAGTATTTTGAAGAACTATGAACTAGGAGCTGAATTTGAGCCATCAATCAGCACTTGTAGATTTTATTTCACTCTGAATGAAAAATGTAATTATTTCAGTAGTTCCTGTTTGGAGATAATGTTTATTATTCCACTGTTTCCTTTAATGTCAAGCAGGTTAGGTCAGATATGGTTTAACAAAAGCTGAAACTTTGCTCCAAGGATACTATTTACAGAAATGCAAACTTTGCAAATTTCACAGATACTCAATACACATTAACCCACTCATGAAAAGCTATATATATATTTTTAATTATGCAGACTATTTTCATATTTCACATATTCAGACATATTTTCATATATGAAGACTATTTCAAATATACATTTACTCCTCTTATTATGTCTCATTCCTACAACAAACGCTGTTAACAGTGTTTGGACAATGGAAGACATAATGATAAAAACCTAAACAAGGAGCTGGCAATCTAAGTTCTTATACCAATACATCTCCCTCTAACATTTGAGCATGAGAAAGTCATTGAGCATTGCCGGGGGCCAGCATGAGGAACTCGCCCATGGCAAAGGTCATGAGGAAGGAGGCTTGGCATACGCAAAGGCGAGATCAAGCCTCAGGAAACCCCCTGTTCCCGAGCATCTACCCCAAAACCAGAGTCTGTTTTATGCTCTCCCCCATAACCATTTTTCTCGGAGAAGGAGTAAACGTGCAGCTCCAAGGCAATAAAAATTATTGGGCATGACAAGAGTGTTTCAGCTTACGGACTCCTCTGGAGGTTATCTAGCCCACCTGTATAGGTTCGTCCGGCCACATGTGATTGTTTACAGCCTCCCAACCTGAGAGGCACCAAAATGTTTTAGACTTACTAAAGGCAAATTCTTTTGGGGAGTTAGAAATTATTACTATAGTGGGTTGGTTAGGAATTATATTGGTGAAGGGTTTTTCATTTGTTGTGTCAATAATTGCTGCTAATTCCCTGCCCTGGGTGGGACAAGGGTGTCTTAGGTCAAACCTCTCTGCTGACAGACTAGCTTGTGTGACAGGATTATCCATACTGCTGCCACTACCCACATGATTGTTTACTACCTCTCAACCATAAACAGCATAGAGAATTTTGGGTATTTTGAGAGTCTTAATTAGCATAGGGCTTTTCTCATTGTTGAGTCAATGATTGCCGCCAGGCCTCCATATCCTTAGGCACCTGGGAATATATTAATCAATGTATTTGGAATATAGAAAAGGAAATATAGTAGTTTTTGATGTTAGCAATATTAGACTTTTTGAGTTAATGGATTTTCTCTTGTAATAGATCACTGTACTTTGTTATAAATCACTGTGTCCTTGCTATGTAAAAATGTAACTTTATCATTATTTTAAGACTAAATAGATCTTAAGGAGAGTATTGGTGAAAGGATTTTCATTTGTTGGGCTGATGTTTGCTGCTAAATCTCCATGTTCCCTGCCCTTATAATGAATATAACTAACATATAAGAGAAATAAGTATTAACCTTTAAGATTAATCATGTTAACCTTGGGTTAAATAAATTCCTTTCTTGATTGTAACTCATTACACCCTCATCCTATAGGAATGTAACTTTATTTGGAGGGTGGTGCCTGGTTTAAGAAAAAACACCCTTGGAAGAAATAAGTTTTTTGGTTATCAGAAAGAAAGGATCATAAAATGTCAGCAGGTCTCACTCATGGCCAGAAGATGATGTAATATCCCTAAGACCTTTTTTTTAATACATTTATGTGAAGCACCTGATTTTGATAAAGGTCAGGACTGCTGACCCCTGCGTGACTCTGTATTCATCCCTATGTGTAACAAAAGGTATATAAGTAAATCCAAAAATAAAGAAATCGATCAGTTTCCAGAAAGACTGATACCCCATGTCATTCTTTCTTGCTCCTCGTTTTTCTGGCTGAATTCCCATCTGGAGCATGGATGCTATTCCACGTAGACCAAGTTATTCAGCCTCTTTTTCTACACTATCCATTTCTAATCTCTCTATATATCTGTAATTAAATATGTATTTTTCCAAGGATGCTGACGCCATCCCCACCTTTGAATTCCCTGGATCCACCGGGGCTGGACCCCAGCAGAGCATCAGGAACTTAATGGGTGAAACAAAGATCATGTCTTTTCACTTTGCTTAACTATCTCTATCTCTATTAATTTAGGTGAAGCAGCTACATATTGCTGTTTTGAAGGGGTGTCCATATGAAGGAGCATCTCTATAGAGGCTGCTTGTGCCTTTGGTTAGAAAGCTAGATTTGATGTGGATGCCTGTCACATATTTCCTCAGGGTTTATTGGCCGCTATCACCTAGGTAGGAGGTGAGGCTGGAGATGGAGGGACTGGGCTAGAGTTGAATGTATGGCTGGGCTTTCTCTTGACTCAGTGGCTATGATCACCCTATGTGGGGGGAGGATTGTATCCCTAAGTTGTTGGGGCAGAAATCCTGAGGATCGGGTCTTGGCTGGCTCTATTCTCTTTAAGTATGTGCTTTCCTCTCTCTCAGCACTGATAGATACCCTTGTCCCACAGGGGTGCAATGCTGAAGCAAGTGGCAGGAGTCTCTTAGCTCATGATGGAACATGGGCCATAGTGATTCACCTTCAGACAGATATCCAAGTTGCCTCCTATGCATGCAGCAGCAATTGTTGCCTTTGCTTTGTGCAGATACAGCTTTGAGTCTGAATAATGTTTTATCTCTTTCAGCTGATCATTTTGCCTCGACTCTGGCTCTCCAACCCTGCTGTGGATCCACACTGCAGGGAAGTCAGAATTCACAGGCTGACTTCTCTGGTGAGTCTTGGTGCATTAGCTGTGCTGGACTAGCTCCCATCACAGTTCCAGGCTACGTCTGATGGGTTGAGGGAGTCCATCTCCAAAATGTCCTCCCTCCTTCCCCCAGTTATTGCTCTAAAAGTGAGTCATCTCTGTCCTAGAGCTGACTTGGTCACAACCAGGTAATGCCTTTTCTATTTGAAAGCATGAGATTTTAAACTATATTCATAGAATTTTTAGAAATTCTATTCAATATTTACATTTCTTAAATTAAACATTTGTTCAGGTTTTAAGAGAGAAACCAAGGAGATGGGAAGAACCAGGAAAAGGAAAGTCTAAGGCAAAGAGAGACAGGAATGGTGGAGCAGGAGGGTGAGGGGAGGAAATTTCAGTGTTATAAATCACTATTAAGATGAGAGACGTAACTCTGTAAAAGAGAGGGAATCAATATAAAAATATGCTTCTGCTCCTTGAGGGCTTTTGATTTTTTTTTAATGGTTGACTGATGTGGAAGCTAAAAGGTTAAAATGTATGTATGAAGGGCATAATTAGCGATTTTTCTATTGTTTTCTTCTTGTATTGATTTTAATTTCTGAACTCTCATTATGAGCGCACAGTGGGTCCAATTATACCAATGTTAAAGTCCCAAGATTATTTCACAGCAGCTGGCACTGAAAATTGAGGTGAAGTGAAATCTATAAAAATTAAAGATAGAAGTGTCTGAGCTACATGTGGAGAAACATCTCAGTTTGGTTATACAAAGTCCAAGCTTATAAGCCCTCTGAGTAAACCATGTAGGTAAGAACTTGGAGAAAACTAGAGGTTTCAGACTTACCATTGTTTAGTCCATCTAGAAGTTCTTATTTATGCTACAATGTAGTCTGTGAAATCAAGAACCATCTGACAAGAATAAGAAAGATAAAGAAAAACTTAATTGCTCCAGAAATTAAAAATCTCTTTCATCAGTGAAGATAGAAGCAGAAATTTTAAGACTGAAATCTAGTTTAACATGTATCATTACATTTAAGTACTACATGGATATAAACATCTAGAGAAAATAGTTTCATTTTAAATAATTTTAGTAGGCAAATAAGAATATTTAATATTTTTACCAAGTATGAATCAAAAAATACTGAAAGCAAAAATGAATACATATTATATACAAAATATACTGCTATATACTGAATCAACAGTGCTTGATACCAAGACTCTCTTATGGTTTTTTAAATTATTTATTTATTATTTATTTTTGGCTCTGCTGGGTCTTTGTTGATGAGCAGGCTTTTCTTTAGTTGGGGCAAGCAGGGGCTATTCTCTAGTTGTGGTGCCCAGACTTACTGTGGTGGCTTCTCTTGTTGCAAAGCATGGGTTCTAGGGCATGTGGGCTCAGTAGTTGTGATTTCCCAGTCTCTAGGGCACAGACTCAATGGTTGTGGTACATGGGCTTAGTTGTTCTGCAGCATGTGGGGTCTTCCCAGACCAGGGATAGAATCCATGTTTCCAGCGTTGGCAGTCATATTCTTTACCTCTAAGCCACCAGGGAAGCCCCCTCCTATGATTTTTCAAAGCAATGTTTCATTTAATCTCACACAGCCTTATAATCTTATCTCCATCACACAAATATATAAACTAAGCTGTAAAGCTATTTAGAAATGTTGTACCTTTATAAAAAGTATAATAGATTGAATACATTTTAATCAGTCAAATATTTTGAGGTATTTGGGGGAGTATTTTGCAGGATTTGGAAGGGATTCTAAATCTGTTTGTAAATACTAGAAAGTCAGCAAACAAACAGTAGTTGTTGTTCTTTAAGAGCAGGTGTTATATCACTCTATATGTTTATCATATATATGATATGCTTGACTTTGCAATGTATTTGTGTATATTACATACACAGTAATTCATAAAATGATAATACAGACAAATTAGAAATCCTTTTTGATAAAATAATATCACCTTATTTATTTCAGCTCAAAGGATTTTGGTCTTCAATTAAGAAAGTTAAGTCAAGTGTCTGCTGTCTAATGGAGTAGTATTTCTACCATCCTGCTTTCTTTCACCTATGATCTCCCTCTTTTGCCCCAGGTGTTAAGGGAAGAAACAGTTTCTTTTCTACCTAAGCAGAGAGATCAGACTACCTCAAGAAATTCATATATTGAATAAGCGGATGATGAAGGATCACTCCCCCCTTTTGATCAGTGAATTTTAAACAGATTTGAAGGGTAAAGTATGAACACATACTGTGTGCTTTATGCCTATATATATTATCACTCAATCTTCAATGCTAATTCTAATGATAGCTGTCTACATTTTACAATTAAGGAAACTGAGGCTCAGGGAAATAATACTATTGTCTAAAATAATCAAGCCAAAAATAAATAAAATAAAATAATCAAGCCACTGAATTGTAGAGTCAGTTCTTGAATGTAAGTCTCTCTGACTCCAAAATTATAGTATAATTATTGATATTATACTGTGGTAACATTTAGCAAGGTGTTCATTGAAACAAAGCCTAAAAATGGAATTAATTGTAAAAACAATTTCTGTTGTCCCTAATGATAATCATTTGGCTTAATCTATTTTTCCAATACTTTTTTACAGTTGAAGTTTTTTTTTTAACTTTACTAGAATTCCATCACTGGAAAATATTTGAGTATAATAAGCTGGAAATTACTTCTTGCAATGACATAAGATATTAATATTTATAGATTTTCTCCCCATAACTCACCACCAGTGCTGCTTAATGAACAATAGAGAAATTGGATGAGTACATCCAAGATTCAAATGATATCCATTTTTCTGCAGTGGGATCTCTATGGAACTCCAAGTCACTGTAACTATATATCATTACTGCATATCAGGCAAAGAAGTTCCAAATTAGCACAGCCAATGCATCACAAGTGTGCCTTCAGGTCACCTTCTTCTGCCATGGTAGCAGTATGAATCAGGGTGATACTGCCACAGCAGGGAAATACTTGGAAAAAAATGTTTTTTTCTCAAAATTAGTGTTCTTTGCTATGGTACATAGAGTCTTGCTAATAAAGCAGCTTCCAGCTCTCATTCTCTGTATCTCCTTTATTTTTGTCTTGTTTTTTACTCCAACAATTCATATGACATGTAAATATTATATCTTTCTATGTAATAAAATGGCAAGGGAATTCATAATTTATTCTCTCGAATGGAGGTGACAGCAATACTAGCTGTTTCAGAAACATGGACCTAGGGTTAGGCATTGGAAATCTCCAGTAATTATCTTTGATGTTTGAGACAATATAAATTGGGACCTCAGTGACTCAGAATGGTTGAAAATTTAAGCTGAATATAAATATATAAATATATATAAATGTGTATATATATATATATATAAAACCAGAATGAGTAACCATCCCTGATTTTTCTGAAAATGAAGGGATTTCCTGAGACTTATGATTTTCAGTCTGAAAACTGGGACTGTCCTGGGGAAACCTGGATGGTTTGTTATGTTATTACTAGTTAGAAACTATTAACACAATCTTTGATTTGGGAGGCCAAATAAGATGGTAAATATAATATTTTGTGTGTATTTAGCATTTACAAATATTAATTGGTCTGTGTTGGTTTATTGGTTCTGTAGGAGAAGAAGTATCTCCCTAGCTTCTGGGAGGCCAATTGGATTTCTAAACATAAATAGTTGCTGTAATTAGCATTCACACATAGTTTCAAAGACTCCCAACTTCCGTGGGGCTATGATTCTCCTGGGCAGTTTTACAGTTGTGACAGAAATATGGAGTTCAGTAGATTTAACTTCTTACAGCATCCTTCCCCATCTCTTATAAACTCTTTAGGAAACTTGTTGAATCTACTTTTCATGTGATGTTAATAATAAACAATAATATTGGCTCTGCTGAACTTGTATACTGAACTTTGGTATGTTATTCATTTCTACAGATTTATTCAAGAACAGTTAATTCATCTGGTTTGTCACTAATACAAATTTAAATGTGATTTATATCTCTCTCAACCAAAATTACAATGAAACAATACCAAACATGCAGAGTACAAAATGACAAACTAAACCAATGTCAACCAACCAACCAAAGAAACACAGCTTCCTGACATTGCCCATAAAAATTTCTTCATAAATGCCCTCTTGTACTTATTTCACAGTCCATATTCTTAAGAAACATAAAAGAACATTTTAGAACTCAGAGAACTAATTAAGACTTAAGCAGGCATTTGTTATAACTTCTCTTGTTAAATTGGAAGTTACTGAGTTTTTTACTTATGATAAATCCAGAACCAGGCAGGACAGTCTTTGACATAAATCATAGCAATATTTTTTGGGGATTGACTCCTAAGATGAAAGAAACAAAAGCAAAAATAAAAAGATGGGACCTCATAAAACTTAAAAGCTTTTGTACAGTGAAGGAAACCATCAACACAATGAAAAGAAAATCTGCTAAATGGGAGAAAATATTTGTAAATGATATGACCAATAAGAGGTTAATATCCAAAGTACATGAACAACTCATACAACTCAAATATCAAAAAAAAACCAAGGTGATTAAAAATGGGCACAAGACCTGAATAGACATTGTTTTCAAACAAGAAAGAGAAATGCCAACAGGCGCATAAAAAGATATTCAACATCACTGATCATCAGAAAAATTCCGATCAAAGCCACAACAAGGTAAAACCTCACACCTGTCAGAATGGCTATCATCAAAATGTCTAAAAATAACAAGTGTTGGCAAGGATGTGGATAAAGGGAAACCCTTGCATGCTATTGGTGGGAAAGTAATCTGTGCAGCCACTATGGAAAACAATATGAGCTTCCTCAAACAACTCAAAATAGGACTACTGTCATAATCCAGCAATTCCACTCCTGGGTGTATATCTGAAGAAAATAAAAACACTAATTCAAAAAGATACACGCACCCCAATGTTAACAGGAGCACTATTTACTATTGCCAAGATATAGAAGCAACGAAAGTGTCCATCAATAGACAAATGAACTAAGAATATGTGGCATATATACACAATGGAGTATTAGTCATAAGAAAATAATAAAATTCTGTCATTGGTAACAATATGGATGAACCAAGAGGGTATTATGCTTAGTAAAATGTGTCAGACAGAGAAAGACAAATACTCTGTTATCACTAATATATAAAATCTAAAAAGTACAACAAACTAGTAAATATAACAAAAAAGAAACAGACTCACATACATAGAGAACCAACTAGTAGTTATCAGTGGAGGGAGGGAGAGGGGAGGGGCAAGGTAGGGGTAGAGGATTAAGAGATACAAACTACTGTGTATAAAACAAATAAGAACAAGAATATTGTTCAGCACAGGAAAAATATAGCCCAGTCCATATTCTTGAAAGAACTATCAATATTATTTTGCAAGTAAGTCTTCTAAGCATAAAATGAAGCTTTTTTTTGTTTTTTTTTACCTTTACTTGGTATAATCTTTCACTAAGGCTTGGGCTCCAAAATCACTGCAGATGGTGATTGCAGCCATGAAATTAAAAGACACTTACTCCTTGGAAGGAAAGTTATGGCTAACCTAGATAGCACATTAAAAAGCAGAGACATTACTTTGCCAACAAAGGTCCGTTTAGTCAAGGCTTTGGTGTTTCCATTGGTCATGTATGTATGTGAGAGTTGGACTGTGAAGAAAGCTGAGTGCTGAAGAATTGATGCTTTTGAACTGTGGTGCTGGGGAAGACTCTTGAGAGTCCCTTGGACTATAAGGAGATCCAACCAGTCCATTCTAAAGGATATCATATATGGCAAAACCAAAACAATATTGTAAAGTAATAAACCTCCAATTAAAATAAATAAATTTATATTTTAAAAAATAAATAAATAAAGGAGATCAGTCCTGGGTGTTCATTGGAAGGACTGAAGCTAAATCTGAAACTCCAGTACTCTGGCCACCTCATGCGAAGAGTTGACTCGTTGGAAAAGACTCTGATGCTGGGAGGGATTGGGGGCAGGAGGAAAAGGGGACGACAGAGGATGGGATGGCTGGATAGCACCACTGACTCAATGGACATGAGTTTGAGTGAACTCCGGGAGTTGGTGATGGACAGGGAGGCCTGGCGTGCTGCAATTCATGGGGTCGCAAAGAGTCGGACACGACTGAGCTACTGAACTGAACTGAACTGATCTGAAGTCTCTATCAAAGCTCCAAGAATTTTCTTTCATTGTCAGATTCAGTGATCAGTTAAATTCGAATGAAAGAAAACAGACACCATTAACTAAATTACTCTAAGGTGTGATAACTAATTTGATAAGAATTCCAAATGAAACAAAATTGTTATTTAAGGTGAAGATGGTCAGTCATTAAAGAAAACCTCAAAGGTTCACCTGTAATCAAATGAAAAGAAACACTCCTTCCCGGGCACTTAAATTTGGAAACACACGTGGAAGAATTATGATGAACTGAAAAGTAGCCTGAAGACAAAATACAATATAGTTGAAAAATTTAATGAGGTGTGCTTTCCTTATTTTTGAAAATCACAATATAAGCAATCAGTGAGTAAGGCAGGTTTGGAAATCCACCTTGTTAGGATTTCCCAAATCTTTCTGAAAGCATTTTCCTGAGAAACAACTTGGATAGCCCCAAAGAAGAGAAGTTAATAATATTCTCACTGTTTGTTTTTTAGTGTATTTTCAGTGATTGCAAATATTTTGAGTAAAATAAAACTAAGGAATCAATTTCAAAATTAAAGTCCTTCAGTATTTTCCAAAGCGGTGTCATATACATTGCAGAATAGAAAGAGAACAAAAATTCAAACCAAGAAAGTTTTAGTTTTGAAGGTAAAATGCACACTATTTTAGAAATAATTGCCCCTAAATATATTAAGTCACTCAGTTGTGTCTAACTGTGACCTCATGGACTGTAGCTCACCAGGCTCCTCTGTCCATGGAATTCTCTAGGCAACAATACTGGAGTGGGTAGCCATTCCCTTCTCCAGGGCATCTTTCCAACCCAATAATCAAACCCAGGTCTCTTGCACCTCAGGCAGATTCTTTATCATCTGAGGCACCATGGGAAAAGACGCAGTATCTTCAAATCTTTTCTTTGTTCTGATAAAATGGGAGAAAATTCACTGCTTAAAATGAATAAAATAAAAAACAGTCACAGAGCACTGAAAGTATCCATATATATTAAACTGAAAAATAAAGTACTGCTTAATCATTAGCCTCTCTTTTGCAATATATGACAACATAGACTTTCCATTCTTTGAGGAAAGGCAGCCCTTTCCTATGATTATGGATAATGATATACCTACTGACTTAATGGGATGCTTGTGGAGTTATTCGAAGGCAGATGTGGTGTATTGCTTCTGCTTCTTACACACACACATACACATGCTTACTGTCCTTTGTCATGAAAATGCTGAAGTGATCTCAGATACTTTTACAGACAGAATGAGAGTCCCTTTAAAATGCTTATGAATTAGTCTCCAGAGACTGAAAATTTTATCTAACATGCCGAAATTTTTTCCAAATGTGATTTAGTAAGGGATCTTGAGGAAATTATCTTAAATCATCTGAGTGGACCCATTGTAATCATAATGGTCTTTGTAAGACGAAAACAGGATTATCAGAGTCAGAAAAAGTAATTCTGCCAAAGGAAGCAAATTTTGGAATGATGGACCATGATTACAGAGGAAAGGCCATGTGGCAAAGATTACAAGCAGCATCTTAAAGGGTTTCCCAGGTGACAGAGTGGTAAAGAACCTGCCTGCAATGCAAGAGACATGAGTTTGATCCCTGAGTTGGAAGATCCCCTAGAGAAGGAAATGGCAACCCACTCCAGTATTTGCCAGGAAAGTCCCATGGACAGAGGAGCCTGGTGGGCTACAGTCCATGGGGTCACAAAAGAGTCAGAGATGAAAAAGACAAGAAAGCAAGACTCTCCACTAGAACCTCCAGAAAAAATACAGCCCTGCCAACAGCTTGATTTTAGCCCCATAATATTCATCTCTGATTTCTTACCTAAGGCAATTGTAAGATAATAAATTTGTGTTACTTAAAGTCACTAAACTTATGATAATTTTTTAGAGCAGCAATAGGAAGCTAACACAAATATAAAATAAATAGTATTGTTGAAAAGCAGAACAAAACAGATTTTTAAAATAGAACTCTAAAGATCATTTTGAGGAAGATTTCTAGTTTCCATTGTTGATAATATTACTTCTGGGGAAAAAAAGTTTATTTCTTTTAGTTTTCCTATATCAGCTGTTATATAAACTATGAAAAACATTTGAAGAATTCGCTAATAATTTGTACCTACAATATATTTTATTAAACTAATATTTTAAATGGCAATAAATTAGCATTAATATTTTGTCTTCACAGATATCAATATTTTCTTATTTAAAAGTTCAGATTAAAAAAATATTTGAAAGAATTTACACACAGAAAAATATAATATGTAACTTTTATCCTTGTCATCATATGGCTAGTTAAATGTATGTTAAAAATTAACTATTTTAACAAAGTGAGAAACAAAATTCTAGATTTTTTAGATAAAATTTGATTACCGATACTTTTTATTGTACTTGTTGCCCTGATATTTGCTATTTATTTCTAAAATGTTTATTTAAAATTGGTGATTACCCAGTAAGCTTTTAATTTACATTAAGGAAGTGGGCTCTGTTTTTTCACATGATGGTTCCCAAAAACTATCTAGAGTCTTCAATAATGATTGTAATTTATGTACAAGCAAAGCTTTAAAATAATGCCCAAGGAAGAAAATTTGGCATTAAATATGCATACCTTATTCATAAATAGTTCTCATTATGATCTATTGACTCTAGTAAAGTTGAGTATCTAAAACCAGAAGTCCACACAGGTTTTCTAATACTTGGCTGTAAATATCCATTTAAATTTCCACAATAGATTATTTTTCACAATATCACTACATTTCATTAAAAACTGGAACAGTTATAGTGGTTATATTGGTAAGGTTGTTCTAGAATGCATTATTAGGATAATTCTCTTTATTCACTGAAGTTGATTTTTTTTTACATATTTATTAGAAGAAAAGCAGACTTAAACTTTAAGGATCTCAATTTTACCTATTCCCTTTGAAATGAGAGTCCCTTGGACTGCAAGGAGATCCAACCAGTCCATTCTAAAGGAGATCAGCCCTGAGTGTTCTTTGGAAGGAATGATGCTAAAGCTGAAACTCCAGTACTTTGGCCACCTCATGCAAAGTGTTGACTCATTGGAAAAGACTCTGATGCTGGGAGGGACTGGGGGCAGGAGGAAGAGGGGATGGCAGAGCATGAGATGGCTGGATAGCATCACTGACTTGATGGACGTGAGTTTGAGGAACTCCGGGAGATGGTGATGAACAGGGAGGCCTGGCGTGCTGCGATTCATGGGGTCGCAAAGAGTTGGACACGATTGAGCGACTGAACTGAACTGAACTGATAGACCCTACAATGTAATTTAATCAGGTACCTTAGATCTATCTATTACTTGATCTTGTTTTTCTCAGATCAGCATCTCAGGTACATTGAATTTGACTTTTCTTTGCTAACTAAATTTAAACTTTCTGGAAATTGACCTTTCCAATAAATACTACATATGTAAAATATATCCCATCCTGACTAGACCATGACAAATTTCTCAGAGTCAGTTTTAATTTGGATTAAATATTTAATCCCAAATATTTAAATAACTTCAACTATTTCCTTCATATATCTCACAAATCTCAGAAAGCTATTTTAAACCAGTTATACACTCTACCACCCTGAATGGGCTTCCCAGGTGGCATTAGTGGTAAAGAAACCATCTGCTAATGAAGGAGACAAATGAAACATGTGTTCGATCCCTGGGTCAGGAAGATCCCCTGAAGGAGGGCACGGCAACCCACTCCAGTATTTTAGCTTGGAGAATCCAATAGACAGAGGAGCCTGGGAGGCTACAGTTCATAGGGTTGCAAAGAGTCAGACACGACTGAAGCGATTTAGCACACATGGGGACACACATAATCCTGAATGAATAATCTGAATGTAAATTTATTCTATCTTCTGATTTAATTTTAAGAAAAATAAAATACAAAATATTTTGGATTTTGACACATAAAATTAATAATTGCTACTAGAAATAATATATAATGCAAAGATAAAAAGGATTTCCTTTCTATCAAAATCATATGACCTATTAAAGGAGTGATATTTGACTAAAATGTGATGTTGCATATATATCAGCTGTTTGATAAAGTAGGTAAGCCTGAACACAAGTAATTCAAAAACAGAGAAAAGAGAAGTGATAAAACCCAATGACATCACAAGATCTTCCAAAAAGGGAAGTAGAGGAAATAGGTAAATTGATCAACCAGGAGTTCTTCAAAAGGGTACTATGTTTAGAATTCCTGGGGAAATATTTCAAAACATAGTAAAATGGTGTGTTCCCCACACATTATGGAACAAACCATATTTTATGGGGATGGTTTACACTAATATACACACCAAATTTTTTCAGATAAAATATAACACTCATTAAGTAGACATCTGGGACCTCAAAAATGTAAGGTTTGTAGCAGAATCTGTTGGAAAGGCAAAAAGTCTCCATACAGATTAACAGTCCATCACCCACGCAATCTTACTTTTTATCACTCTCCCCTTGCTCACTCAGGTGCTCACATGTGGTCCTCATATACATTCCTAAAATCTACCAGGGAAGATCCTGCTGAAGTGACTTTGCATTTGAGGTTCTCTCTACCTAGAAACTCTTGTCTTAGGGACAGTCATATGACTGTCTATCTCACCTCTTTCAAATTTTTGCACACATATCCCCTTAGAGAAACTTTCTTTTAACATTTTGATGAAATGCTGATTCCCCACACCCACGTACCCTAACACTTTTTGCTCTTTTAATTTTTTTTCTTCACTGAACCTCTCATCTTCTACATACTACATAGTTTACTGATTGGTTTATTTTCTGTCCCCAGCGCTTGAGGCATATAGCAGACATTTTTGTACATTTTTCTTATTGCTGTAACACATGGTAGGTACTTGGTAATTTTTTCAATGAAATGAAGTTCTTCTAACTCAAATCCTATGTACATGATACTTAGACGTATGTTCTAGAAGCCAAGAGACACTTGACTTCTTTCAGTTTTGTTGCTCTCATGTTTGTTAAGGTGAAAGGAAATGGGTGTCAAGGGTCAGAGTCATGTGCATAGAATCCAGTCTCCCATGCTATCTGATGGAATCTCCTTACCACACTTAAAAACTCTATTGGGATTCTTCCAGTGAACCTTGCACCTGTTCTTCCTGTCTCATACTTTCAACCATCAATTTCTGTTTTAGATATTTTGATCTCATCTTATACCTCAAATTCTCCTCTATCTTCCTGAAATGAATTGAACTCTTCAATAAGATTTCCTATAGTGAACTTTAGGAATAAAATGAAACTTTTGCATTGTTCTAAATGCACAACTCTCTACTGAAAGTGGCAGAATATGAGTTACAATTTCCTTGCAATGAGGAAAAATATAACAGTGAAGGCGAGAGCTCTTTAGTTAGCTCTCATTTTTTATTATAGTAATATACAGAGTGCCACAATTAGTTGCTATTGAAGTCTTTGTTTTAAAAGTGAACATTTTTATCATTTTCATTAAAAATGGAGCTGAAATTATTTTTCAGATAATCACCTGAAGTTTTAAAATATGTACGCAGTCTATTGTACCTTACCTTTGTGTATGGAACTATATGCTTCAATGTGGGGTTAGAGACTGCAGTTTCTGAATGAATCTAAACTTGGTCTTTTTAGCTCAGCAATTTCATCAACTTAGCTGATTACCCATTAAATCATTATAATCTTCTTAAACTATATAGAATTAAGCAAAACACAACCCAAGCTAAAAGGTGAAAATCACAAATATATGTATCACTGCAAATATTAAAAGAGTAACAACTGCCAATATTCAAGAAATGTCATACAGAATAGCTTAATTTCAGAGGAATATCTACAATCTACATGACAATGATGAAAAATACATGACATTCCTATTTTAGTTTCAAATTTAATTACTTCTATAGAATGCAAAAAATGAATAAAATAAAAGATTCAAACTCAGTAACATGCTTTGTTCATTGGTTTTATGCTACACTAGATACTTTAACAATAAGAGAATATTTGAAATCATCATTGGAGTGTCCTACATTCATTTCAGGGTATTGATTATTCAAATAGGAGAGGAAAAGGTAAGGCTTGATCATTCTAGTAGTCCCTTGGTCAACTGACTATTCAGAAATCAAACCACTTAATTATAGGTTATAGAAAAGAGAAAAGTAAATGACTTTTCCTGCTTGTATTATTTGTTCAAATTTTCCATGAATTTTTGTATTTTTTCCCCAAAAGGACAAAATCTCTGTTTAGCGAATTTTTTTTTTAAGCTCTATCAATAGTTTGGTATATCTAATCTGTGATTCTGACAGGTAAATATACCTTATTTCAAGAGACAAAACAAGTTAAATACTACAGTAAAGATATATTACTTCCATGCAGTTCAGTCATGTTATCAAAGTGTTTTCTAAAACAGA
This sequence comes from Budorcas taxicolor, assembly GCF_023091745.1. NCBI lineage: Eukaryota > Metazoa > Chordata > Mammalia > Artiodactyla > Bovidae > Budorcas > Budorcas taxicolor. The sequence goes on from NC_068910.1 coordinate 167,793,781, forward strand.
AAGCTAGAATGGGAGGTAGCGTGGCCGAGTGGTCTAAGGTGCTGGAATAAGAAGGTTAGAAATTCTGACATGCTAGTCCCATTTTCCTCCAGTATGTTGTCACTACAATTTGAGACCTGTAGTGAAAATTATGTGGCCAAGTAATAAGAGTAATGTAAGGTTGAATATGAAATCGTATTTTAATAAAAAGGAAAGTCAGTCAGGCTAAATTTATAGTTTTACTGGGAAGGGAAAGTTAACATATTACAGTTCAGTAAAGTTCAGTCTCTCAGTCATGTTCAACTCTTTGCAACACCATCAACCCCAGTATGCCAGGCCTCCCTGTCCATCACCAACTCTCAGAGGCCACCCAAACCCATGTCCATTGAGTAGGTGATGCCATCCAATCATCTTATGTTCTGTCGTCCCCTTCTCCTCCTGCTCTCAATCTTTCCAAGCATCAGGGTCTTTTCCAATGAGTCAGATCTTTGCATCAAATGGCCAAAGTATTGCAGTTTCAGCTTCACTATCAGTCCTTCCAATGAACACCCAGGACTGATCTCCTTTAGGGTGGACTGGTTGCATCTCCTTGCAGTCCAAGGGACTCTCACGAGTCTTCTCCAACACAAAAGTTCAAAAGCATCAATTCGTCAGTGCTCAGCTTTCTTCACAGTCCAACTCTCACATCCATATATGACCACTGGAAAAACCATAGCCTTGACTAGCTGAACTGTTGTTGAAAAAGCAATGTCTCTTCTTTTGAATATGCTATCTAGTTTGGTCATAACTTTACTTTCAAGAAGTAAACGTCTTTTAATTTTGTGGCTGCAATCATCATCTGCAGTGATTTTGGAGCCCAGAAAAATAAAGTCTGACACTGTTTCCACTGTTTCCCCACTTGTTTGCCATGAAGTGATGGGAGCTGATGCCATGATTTTAGTTTTCTTAATGTTGAGTTTTAAGCCAACTTTTTTGCTCTCCTCTTTCACTTTCATAAAGAGTCTCTCTAGTTCTTTTTCACTTTCAGCCATAAGGGTGGTGTCATCTGCATATCTGAGGTTATTGATATTTCTCCCGGCAATCTTGATTTCAGCTTGTGCTTCTAGCCCAGCATTGCTCATGATGTACACTGCATATAAGTTAAACAAGCAGGGTGACAGTATACAGCCTTGACATACTTCTTATCCTATTTGGACCCAGTCTGTTGTTCCATGTCCAGTTCTAACTGTGGTTTCCTGAACTGCATGCAGGTTTCTCAAGAGACAGGTCAGTTCAATTCAGTTCAGTTCAGTCGCTCAGTTGTGTCTGACTCTTTGCGGCCCCAAGAATAGCAGCAAGCCAGGCCTCCCTGTCCATCATCAACTCCCAGAGTTCACTCAGACTCACGTCCATTGAGTCTGTGATGCCATCCAGCCATCTCATCCTTGGTCGTCCCCTTCTCCTCCTGCCCCCAATCCCTCCCAGCATCAGAGTCTCTTCCAATGAGTCAACTCTTCGCATGAGGTGGCCAAAGTACTGGAGTTTTAGCTTCAGCATCATTCCCTCCAAAGAAATCCCAGGGTTGATCCCCTTCAGAATGGACTGGTTGGATCTCCTTGCAGTCCAAGGGACTCTCAAGAGTCTTCTCCAACACCACAGTTCAAAAGCATCAATTCTTTGGTGCTCAGCTTTCTTCACAGGCCAACTCTCACATACATACATGACCCCCGGAAAAACGAAAGCCTTGACTAGATGGACCTTTGTTGGCAAAGTAATGTCTCTACTTTTGAATATGCTGTCTAGGTTGGTCATAACTTTTCTTCCAAGGAGTAAGCGTCTTTTAATTTCATGGCTGCAGTCACGATTTGCAGTGATTTTGTAGCCCAAAACAATAAAGTCTGACACTGTTTCCACTGTTTCCCCATCTATTTCCCATGAAGTTATGGTCTGCTATTCCCATCTCTTTCCTAATTTTCCACATTTTATTGTGATCCACACAGTCAAAGGATTTGGCATAGTCAATAAAGGAGAAATAGATGTTTTTCTGGAACTCTCTTGCTTTTTTGATGATCCAGCGAATGTTGGCAATTTGATCTCTGGTTTCTCTGCCTTTTCTAAAAACAGCTTGAACATCCGGAACTTCATGGATCATGTATTTCTGATGCTTGGCATAGAGAATTTTAAGCCTCAATTTATTAGCATATGTGATAGGTGCAATTGTGTGGTAGTTTGAGCATTTTTTGGTATTGTCTTTCTTTGGAATTGGAATGAAAACTGACCTTTTCCAGTCCTGTGGCCTCTGCTGAGTTTTCCAAATTTGCTGACATATTTAGTGCACCACTTTCACAGCATCATCTTTCAGAATTTGAAATAGCTCGACTGGAATTCCATCACCTCCACCAGCATTGTTCATAGTGATGCTGTCTAAAGCCCACTTGGCTTCACATTCCAGGATGTATGGCTCTAGGTGAGTAATCACACCATTGTGATTATTTGGGTCGTGAAGAACTTTTTTGTACATTTCTTCTGTGTGTTCTTGCCACCTCTTCTTAATATCTTCTGCTTCTGTTAGGTCCCTACCATTTCTGTCCTTTATTGAGCCCATCTTTGCAGGAAATGTTCCCTTGGTATCTCTAATTCTTGAAGAGACCTCTAGTTTTTTCCATTCTATTGTTTTCCTCTATTTCTTTTCATTGATCTCTGAGGAAGGCTTTCTTATCTCTCCTTGCTATTGTTTGGAACTGTGAATTCAGATGGGTATATCTTTCCTTTTCTCCTTTGCTTTTTCTTTCCTTCTTTTCACAGCTATTTGTAAGGCTTCCTCAGACAGCCATTTTGCTTTTTTGCATTTCTTTTTCTATGGATGGTCTTGATTTCTGTCTCCTGTACAATGTCATGGACCTCCATCCATAGTTCATCAGACACTCTGTCTATCAGATCTAGTCCTTTAAATCTATTTCTCATTTCCACTGTGTAGTCATAAGGGGTTTGATTTAGATCATACCTAAATGATGTAGTGGTTTTCTCCCCTTTCTTTAATTTCAGTCTAAATTTGGCAGTATGAATTTCATGATCTGAGCCACAGTCAGCTCCCAGTCTTGTTTTTGCTGACTGTATAGAGCTTCTCCATCGTTGGCTGCAAAGAATATAATTAATCTGATTTCGTTGTCTACCATCTGGTGATATCCATGTGTAGATTCTTCTCTTGTGTTATTGGAAGAGGGTGTTTGCTATGACCAGTGTGTTCTCTTGTCTGAACTCTTTTACCCTTTGCCCTGCTTCATTCTGTACTCCAAGACCAAATTTGCCTATTACTCCAGGTGTTTCTTGACTTCCTATTTTTGCATTCCAGCTCCGTATAATGAAAAGGACATCTTTCTTGGGTGTTAGTTCTAGCAGGTCTTTCAGGTCTTCATAGAACTGTTCAACTTCAGCTTCTTTAGCATTACTGTTCAGGGCATAGACCTGGATTACAGTGATAATGAATGGTTTGCCTTAGAAACGAACAGAGATCATTTTTTCCTTTTTGAGGTTGCATTCAAGTACTGCATTTCAGATTCTTTTGACTATGATGGCTACTCCATTTCTTCTAAGGGATTCTTGCCCACAGTGTAGATATAATGGTCATCTGAGTTTAATTCATCCATTCCACTCCATCTTAGTTTGCTGATTCCTAGAATGTCGACGTTCACCCTTGTCATCTTCTATTTGACCACTTCCAATTTGCCTTGATTCATGGACCTAACATTCCAGGTTCCTATGCAATATTGCTCTTTATAACATATTTATATTTAGTAAAAAGGTTATCATTAAAAGGTGCTTCAAATGTCCTTGTTAATATTTATAGGGATTTATTTGTAACTATGTATAAATACTTTCAGGCACTTGCCTAAGTTTACATCACAAGGAATTAGTGCTTTCCTGGCACATGGCATTAAAGCGGACATATTGCCAACAGGGCAGAATGGATAGCTTAGAAATAAATCTAAGATTCTACAGTTAACTATCTTTTATAAGAGTGCCAAGAACACACAATGGGGAAAAGACAGTCTCTTTAATAAATGGTTTGGGGAAATTGGCATCCACATGCATAATAATTAAACTGGGCTTTTATCTCACATCATACACAGAAATCAACTCAACACTGTTAAAGACTTGATTTTAATTCCTGAAGACATATAACTGCTAGAAGAAACTATAGGGAAAAAGTTATTGACATTGGTGAGCAATGATTTTGGGGGCATGACACCAAAAGCACAGGGGGCAAAAGCAAAAATATACAGGTTAATCTACGTCAAAGTAAAAGGTTCTGCACAGTAAAAGAAATTATGAACAGAGTAAATAGGTACAATGGGAGAAATCAACAGAATGGGAGAAAATATTTGCCAACTATCTCTGATAAAATGTTAATATCTAAAATATATAAAGAGCTCATACAATTAAATAGCAAACAAAAACAAATAACCAACTTAAAAATAAGGAAAAGATATGCATAGACATTGTCCCAAAGAAGATATATACAAAAGATCAGCAGGCATATGAAAACATGCTTAACTTCACTAATTATCAGGGAATTGCAAATCCAAACCACATGAGATACTACCTCATACATGTTAGAACCAAAAAGGCAAAAGATAATAAATCTTGGTTAGGACTGGGATTTGAACTCCTCACCTCCAGACCCTAGCCTGCCTGCCTCCATAATCACTACTCTACCATGGCTCGCTAAGTGCAGACGGTGGTGGTGGTGGCAGCGGGCTGGCACACTAACTGCGGCTGAGAGCTACCCCACGTCTGAAGTCAGGCACAGCAGCCCAGAGTGCCAGGCTGGGACAGCGCAGGAATGGCTGGGAGGAGCCACCCTGCATCCGAGGTCAGGGTGGTGGCTGGGAGGAGCTACTCAGTGTCCGAGGCCAGTGGGGGCTGGGAGAAGCCAGCTCACTCCCGAGGCCAGGGACGGTGACCCTCAGAAGCCACCCCAAGCCGGAGGCCAGGAGCAGCAGCTGGGAGGAGCCACCACGCCGAGTCCAGGGCAGGCGGCTGGGAGGAGCAACCCGAGGAGTGGTGGCTGAGCAGACACAGGAGGGCCTAGAGGAGCTATCCTACATTGAAGGTGAGGAACGGCGGCAGTAAGGAGATACCCCTCGTCCAAGGTAAGGAGCAGCGGCTGTGCTTTGCTGGAGCAGCCATGAAGAGACACCCCACACCCAAGGTAAGAGAAACCCAAGTAAGATGGTAGGTGCTGAAAGAGGGCAACAGAGGGCAGACAAACTGAAACCATACTCACAGAAAATTAGTCAGTCTAATCACACTAGGATCATAGCCTTGTCGAACTCAATGAAACCAAGCCATGCCTGTGGGGCAACCCAAGATGGGTGGGTCATGGTGGACAGGTCTGACAGAGTGGTCCAGTGGAGAAGGGAATGGCAAGCCACTTCAGTATTCTTGCCTTGAGAGCCCCATGAATAGTATGAAAAGGCAAAATGATAGGATACTGAAAGAGGAACTCCCGGGGTCATTAGGTGTCCAATATGCTACTGGAGATCAGTGGAGAAATAACTCCAGAAAGAATGAAGGGATAGAGTTAAAGCAAAAACAATACCCAGTTGTGGATGTGACTGGTGATAGAAGCAATATCTGATGCTGTAAAAAGCAATAATGCATAGGAACCTGGAATGTCAGGTCCATGAATCAAGGCAAATTGGAAGTGGTCAAACAGGAGATGGCAAGGGTGAACATCGACATTCTAGGAATCAGCGAAGTAAAATGGACTGGAATGGGTGAATTTAACTCAGATGACCAATATATCTACTACTGTGGGCAGGAATCCTTCAGAAGAAATGGAGTAGGCATCATGGTCAACAAAAGAGACCGAAATGCAGTACTTGGATGCATTCTCTAAAACAACAGAATGATCTCTGTTTGTCTCCAAGGCAATCCATTCAATATCACAGTTATCCAAGTCTATGCTCCAACCAGTAACACTGAAGAAACTGAAGTTGAACGGTTTTATGAAGACCTACAAGACCTTTTAGAACTAACACCCAAAAAAGATGTCCTTTTCATTATAGAGGACTAGAATGCAAAAGTAGGAAGTCAAGAAACATCTGGAGTAACAGGCAAATTTGGCCTTGGAATGCAGAACGAAGCAGGGCAAAGACTAATAGAGTTTTGCCAAGAAAATGCACTGGTCATAGCAAACACCCTCTTCCAACAACACAAGAGAAGACTACACATGGACATCACCAGATGGTCAACACCGAAATCAGATTGATTCTATTCTTTGCAGCCAAAGATGGAGTAGCTCTATACAGTCAACAAAACCAAGACTGGGAGCTGACTGTGGCTCAGATCATGAACTCTTATTACCAGATTCAGACTCAAATTGAAGAAAACATGGAAAACCGCTAAACCATTCAGGTATGACCTAAATCAAATCCCTTTTGACTATACAGTAGAAGTGAGAAATAGATTTAAGGGCCTAGATCTGACAGATAGAGTGCCTGATGACTTTGGAATGAGGTTCGTGACATTGTACAGGAGAGAGGGATCAAGACCATCCCCATGAAAAAGAAATGAAAAAAAACAAAATGATTGTCTGGGAAGGCCATACAAATAGCTGTGAAAAGAAGAGGACTGAGAAGCACAGGAGAAAAGGAAAGATATAAGCATCTAAATGCAGAGTTCCAAAGAATAGCAAGAAGAGATAAGAAAGCCTTCTTCAGCGATCAATGCAAAGAAATAGAGGAAAATAACAGAATGGGAAAGACTAGAGATCTCTTTAAGAAAATTAGAGACAGCAAGGGAACATTTCATGCAAAGATGGGCTCTATAAAGGACAGAAATGGTAGGGACCTAACAGAAGCAGAAGATATTAAGAAGAGGTGGCAAGAATACACAGAAGAACTGTACAAAAAAGATCTTCACGACCCAGACAATCATGATGATGTGATCACTAATCTAGAGCCATACATCCTGGAATGTGAAGCCAAGTGGCCTTAGAAAGCATCACTACGAACAAAGCTAGTGGAGGTGATGGAATTCCAGTAGAGCTGTTTCAAATCCTGAAAGATGATGCTGTGAAAGTGCTGCACTCAATATGCCAGCAAATTTGGAAAACTCAGCAGTGGCCACAGGACTGGAAAAGGTCAGTTTTCATTCCAATACCAAAGAAAGGCAATGCCAAAGAATACTCAAACTACCGCAAAATTGCACTCATCTCACATGCTAGTAAAGTAATGCTCAAAATTCTCCAAGCCAGGCTTCAGCAATAGGTGAACTATGAACTCCCTGATGTTGAAGCTGGTTTTAGAAAAGGCAGAGGGACCAGAGGTCAAATTGCCAGCATCCGCTGGATCATGGAAAAAGCAAGAGAGTTCCAGAAAAACATCTATTTCTACTTTATTGACTATGCCAAAGCCTTTGACTGTGTGGATCACAATAAACTGTGGAAAATTTTGAAAGAGATGGGAATACCAGACCACCTGACCTGCCTCTTGAGAAATCTGTATGCAGGTCAGGAAGCAACAATTAGAACTGGACATGGAACAACAGACTGGTTCCAAATAGGAAAAGGAGTATGTCAAGGCTGTACATTGTCACCCTGCTTGTTTAACTTATATGCAGAGTACATCATGAGAAACGCTGGACTGGAAGAAACACAAGCTGGAATCAAGATTGTCGGGAGAAATATCAATAACTTCAGATATGCAGATGACAGCACCCTTATGGCAGAAAATGAAGAGGAACTAGAGAGCCTCCTGATCATAGTGAAAGAGGAGAGTGAAAAAGTTGGCTTAAAGCTCAACATTCAGAAAACAAAGATCATGGCATCTGGTCCCATCACTTCGTGGGAAATAGATGGGGAAACTGTGGAAACAGTGTCAGACTTTATTTTCTTGGGCTTCAAAATCACTGCAGATGGTTACTGCAGCCATGAAATTAAAAGATGCTTACTCCTTGGAAGAAAAGTTATGACCAATCTAGACAGTATATTCAAAAGCAGAGACATTACTTTGCCGACTAAGATCCGTCTGGTTAAAGCTATTGTTTTTCCTGTGGTTATGTATGGATGTGAGAATTGGACTGTGAAGAAGGCTGAGCGCCAAAGAATTGATGCTTTTGAACTGTGGTGTTGGAGAAGACTCTTGAGAGTCCCTTGGACTGCAAGGAGATCTAACCAGTCCATTCTGAAGGAGATCAACCCTGGGATTTCTTTGGAAGGAATAATGCTAAAGCTGAAGCTCCAGTACTTTGGCTACCTCATGTGAAGAGTTGACTCATTGGAAAAGACTCTGATGCTGGGAGAGGTTGGGAGCAGGAGGAGAAGGGGACAACCGAGGATGAGATGGCTGGATGGCATCACGGACTCGATGGACGTGAGTCTGTGTGAACCCTGGGAGTTGGTGATGGACAGGGAGGCTTGGCATGCTACGATTCATGGGGTTGCAAACAGTGGGACACAACTGAGCGACTGAACTGAACTGAATAAATCTTGGTAAAAATGTGGAGAAAAGTAAACACTTGTACACAGTTGCTAGGATTATAACTTGCCACAGCCATTATGGAAAACAGCATGGAATATTCTCAAAAGTTTAGAAATGTAACGTTGGTATAGTAATTCCTCTTCTGTGCTTATATTTGAAGTAACTTTAACCAGCATCTTGAAGACATACCTCCTTGTTCATTGTAACATTATTCACAATAATCAAGATATGGAAACAGCCTAAATGTCCATCAGATGAACCTAGAGGACTATATGCTAAATGAAATAAACCAGATGCAGAATGACAACATTGCATGATTTCACTTATCTGTCAAATTTGAAATAGTCAAAATCATAGATGCTGAGAGTAGAAAAATAGTTGTCAGGGGCTGGGGGAAGAGGGAAATGGGGAGATCTTGGTTCAAGAGGTACAAGATCTCAGTAAAGCAAGATCAAATTCCTGATAACTAGAACTAGATATTTGCTGAGAGGGTGGATCTTAAATGTTTTCACCATATCTCAAAAAATAAAGGACTTCCCAGGTGGCTCAGTGGTAAAAAAAAATCTACCTGTCAAGCAGGAGATGCGGATTGGATCTTTGAGCTGGAAACATACCCTGGAGAAGGAAATGACAACACACTCCAGTATTCTTTCCTGGAAAATACTATGGACAGAAGAGTCTGGTGGACTACAGTCCATGACGAGGCAAAGAGTAGGATAGTAGGTTAGTGGTTAGCAATTAACCACTACCATCCTCACACAAAAGAAGAAAAAATAAAATAAAAGATGATGGATATGCTAATTGTAGTGATTATGCTATATATATATATATATATATATATATATATAAAACATCAACTTATGCAACTTAATTATATATAATTTTGTCAGTTACAGTATAGTCCTTATTGTTTAGTCATTAAGTCATATCCGACGCTTTTGTGACCCCATGGACTGTAACCCACCAGACTCCTCTATCCATGGGATTTCCCAGGCAAGAATACAGGAGTGGATTACCAATTCCTCCTCCAGGCGATCTTCCAGACCCAGCGATCAAACACACATCTCCTGCATTGACAGGCAGATTCTTTACTACTGTGCCACCTGGGAAAACATAGTATGGTTGTTGTTAAGTCACTAGTAGATAGGCCTAGTTTATATTATAGTCTATTTTTGTACTACTTGTGAGCTAAGTTTTTCATCTTTTTTTATATTTTTAAAAGGAATAATGTGTCCATAATCAGACCCATTTATATGTGGCCAACTGATTTGACACAACATGCAATAATAATTCCCAAGTTATATTGAATATATGCTTTATGAAACAATTGATTATTGATGCATTGAAAGATAAAACAGTCAAAATTTCTCAATGTAGGCAAAATAACTCAAAATTTATCAGAAAGCCTTATGTAAAACTGAAAAATTTCTAGGCGAAAATGTAAGAGGATATCTTTCTGACTTTGTTTTTAGAAAACTTTCTCAGATCTGACACCAAAGGAATGATTCGTATCAGAAAATAAATTGAAATTTATAAAAATCAAGAACTTCTTGCTCTTCAAGACACAATTTTAAAGAAGTGAAAAGAAAAGGTGAATCTTGAGAGAGAAAATATTTGCCAATAATCTATATAATAAATAACTTGATTCAATAATATATTAAAAATCTTCAAAATTCAATAATAAGAAAACAAATAAACCAATAAAGATGGGCAACCAATTTGATGAACCCATTACCAAATAGTGGGATGAAACAATCTTTAATTAATCATTAAGGAAATCCAAGTTAAACCACAACTAGATACCACTACATGTCTTTTAAAAGGTCATGAGAACAAAAATAACAACAAAAAATAAGTCAAAATACCAATTGCTGTCAAAAGTAAACAGTAGAATATGTAAAAGGACTTATTTCTGGCACCAACCTGAGGTGCTGATTCCAAAGGCATAGCTGGTGATTTAGAATTTGAATTTTTATCAAGCACTCATAAGATAATGGTGCTCCCTCCATAAGGAAAGGAGTTGGAATGGCATAGAAACACAGTACTTTTTGACCTAACCTTGAGGAGTTTTACTGCCTATAATCATAATACGAAAATATTATTAAGTAGAAAATTTTACTCAATAAATGAAACACCACCTCTGTAACTATCCTGATAGCTATATATTAAAGAAATAGTTTTGAATTTCCTCTGTTATTAAGACTTATCTTAGTAATATACATGATTTTGCATATTTTCATAGTATTTTCATATCTTTAGTTGCAAATAAATATACTTTATGTGTAGTCTAAGCAAAATTTTGTACCAAGGAAGTTTAAATTGCTTTCAGAATCAAAGGAACAGTTTCAAAGATCTAGATCAGCTTGGATGAGTTATTCTGACAAATCTCTCACATTGTTTCTCTCTGGCTTTTAGAGACATTTCTACATAATTTTCCATTTTAGTTCAGTTCAGTCGCTCAGTCGTGTCCAACTCTTTGCGACCCCATGAATCGCAGCACGCCAGGCCTCCCTGTCCATCACCATCTCCCGGAGTTCACTCAGACTCACGTCCGTCGAGTCCGTGATGCCATTCAGCCATCTCATCCTCGGTCGTCCCCTTCTCCTCCTGCCCCCAATCTCTCTCAGCATCAGAGTCTTTTCCAATGAGTCAACTCTTCACATGAGGTGGCCAAAGTACTGGAGTTTCAGTTTTAACATCATTCCTTCCAAAGAAATCCCAGGGTTGATCTCCTTCAGAATGGACTGGTTGGATCTCCTTGCAGTCCAAGGGACCCTCAAGAATCTTCTCCAACACCACAGTTCAAAGGCATCAATTCTTCGGTGCTCAGCCTTCTTTACAGTCCAACTCTCACATCCATACATAACCACAGGAAACACCTTGACAAGACGGACCTTAGTCAGCAAAGTAATGTCTCTGCTTTTGAATATACCATCTAGATTGGTCATAACTTTTCTTCCAAGGAGTAAGCGGCTTTTAATTTCATGGCTGCAGTCACCATCTGCAGTGATTTTGGAATTCAAAAAAATAAAGTCTGACACTGTCTCTACTGTTTCCCCATCTATTTCCCATGAAGTGATGGGACCAGATGCCATGATCTTTGTTTTCTGAATGTTGAGCTTTAAGCCAACTTTTTTGCTCTCCTCTTTCACTTTCATCAAGAGGCTCTCTAGTTCCTCTTCACTTTCTGCCATAAGGGTGGTGTCATCTGCATATCTGAAGTTATTGATATTTCTCCCGACAATCTTGATTCCAGCTTGTGTTTCTTCCAGTCCAGCGTTTCTCATGATGTACTCTGCATATAAGTTAAACAAGCAGGGTGACAACGTACAGCCTTGACATACTCCTTTTCCTATTTGGAACCAGTCTGTTGTTCCATGTCCAGTTCTAACTGTTGCTTCTTGACCTGCATACAGATTTCTCAAGAGGCAGGTCAGGTGGTCTGGTATTCCCATCTCTTTCAAAATTTTCCACAGTTTATTGTGATCCACACAGTCAAAGGCTTTGGCATAGTCAATAAAGCAGAAATAGATGTTTTTCTGGAACTCTCTTGCTTTTTCCATGATCCAGCGGATGTTGGCAATTTGATCTGTGGTTCCTCTGTCTTTTCGAAAACCAGCTTGAACATCAGGGAGTTCACAGTTCACATATTGCTGAAGTCTGGCTTGGAGTATTTTGAGCATTAGGCATTTTCCTCTTTTAAAATAAAGATATTTTTACACCAGCTGTCATTATAAAGAACTGCCTCAGCTAGAGAAAGTCACCACCAAAAGCACTTCTACAGGAAGTGCCTTATATACATTTAAAAACTGTTCGAAAAGGTTTAAACACCCCTCACCTATTTATCCCACCTTTGGATATTTCTACAAGATTATTCCATGCTCACCTCTTCCTGTAGGTTTGACTGAGATCTTCACTGAAATGGTATCACAACTCAGTCTTTCTTTCTGGTCAGTCTTACTTTCTTTTCTCATTTGACATATGATCCCTGATTTACTTCTCTCATTTGGTGTTTTCCTATGTTTTCAAAATGATTTTCCCCCCAAAGGTATATTTACATCCTAATCATGGGACCCTGTGAATATTACCTTATATGGCAATGTTAAATATTACTTTCTTTGCCAAAAATGCAATTAATATGAAGATTTTGAGAGGAAGAGTTTATCTTGGATTTTCTGGGTAGACCGTAAATGCTATGCATCCTTGTAAGAGATTACTGAAAAATAAAAATTAATTATGTGAGGTGATAGATGTGTTAACTAATCTTATTGTGGTAGCTATTTCAAAATACATGGAAACATAAAATATTTATGTGGTGCCCGTTAAACTTACACAGTGTTATATGCCAATTATATCTCATTAAAACTCAGAGACAGAGAGATAGAGGGACTTTTGACTCAGATTCTGTTGGAAGGTGATGTGAAGTCAGCAGAGAAAGATGCAGCCACAAGCCAAGGAATGCCAGTGACTACCAAAAGCTGGAAGAGGCAAGGAACTGATTCTCCCTAACAGTTGCATCTGGAAGGAACACAGCCCTATTTACAGCTAGATTTAAGACCTTTAACACTCTGAACTATGAGAGAATAAATATCTGTCATTTAAAGCCATATGATTTGTAGTAATTTGTTACAACAGCTACAAAACAGCAGCAAATAAAAATCTAATTCGTTCCAGTGCTAATTTTCACCATAAAGTTTTTGTCCAGTGAACCCAAACTGTGAAAGATATGGTTGTCAGAAGTTCCAGAGTCACAACTCACATGTTCAGAAATAAAAATAAAATGATCTTTTTCTACTGCTAAGCTAATTTTTAGGAAATTTATTCTGGTTTTTTTTTTTTTTCCTTCTTTCCTTTGTTAGAAAACAAATCCCAGAATTGGATGGATCATTTGCTATATCAGAAGGAATGGGTGCACTTGTATCAGGTGTCAACTCCTTATATCAGCAGAGGAAATGTTAATATTAGGTTAATATTAGGTTAATAGTAGGTCCCATAAAATCATTAGTGAGCAGGATACAAATCAGCCAGATATTACTCAGAGAAGGAGAGAAGAATGTGGGCTGGGTAGACAAAGTGCATATCCCTTGGTTCATCTTCTCCCAACAAATCCCTGTATCACACACCATAAGGTAGCAGTAGGAGTTAATAATTTCTTATAATATGGAGCCTATTTAACATTAGGAAAATCCCAATTTAACTTTTGCCTAAATAACCTGATAAATCTGTTTATTTGTTTTGGACTGAGTTGTGTTCCCCCCTAAAATGCATATGGTGAGCTCCTGACTCCCAGGACCTGAAAATATGACTTTGTTTTGGAAACAAACACCTTTAAAGGTTTCCTGGTAGCTCAGCTCTTAATTTCTTGGCTGTGGTCACCATCTGCAGTGATTTTGGAGCCCAAGAAAATAGTCTATCACTGTTTCCATTGTTTCCTCATCTATTTACCATGAAGAGATGGGACCATATGCCATGATCTTTGTTTATTGAATGTTGAGTTACAAGCCAGCTTTTTCATTCTCCTCTTTCACTTTCATAAAGAAGCTCCTCAGTTCCTCTTTACTTTCTGCCATAAAGATGGTGTTATCTACATATCTGTGGTTATTGATATTTCTCCCAGCAATCTTGATTCCAGCTTGTGTTTCATCCAGCCCCGCATTTCGTATGATGTGCTCTGCATATAAGTTAAATAAGCAGGGTGACATTATACAGCCTTGACACACTCCTTTCCCCATTTGGAACCCGTCCATTGTTTCATGTCCAGTTTTAACAGTTTGCTTCTTGATCTGCATACAGATTTCTCAGGAGGCAGATAAGATCATCTGGTATTCCCATCTCTTGAAGAATTTTCCAGTTTGTTGTGATCCACACATTCAAAGGCTTTGGCATAGTCAATAAAGCAGAAGTAGGCATTTTACTGGAATTCTCTTGCTTTTTCTATGATATAACAAATGTTGACAATTTGATATCTGGTTCCTCTGCCTTTTCTAAATCCAGCTTGAACACCTGGAAGTTCAGGGTTCATGTCCTGTTGAAGCCTGGCTTGGAGAATTTTGAGCATTACTTTGCTAGCGTGTGATATGAGTGCAATTGTGCAGTAGTTTTAATATTCTTTGGCATTGCCTTTCTTTGTGATTGGAATGAAAACTGACTTTTTCCAGTTCAGGAGCCACTGTGAGTTTTCCAAATTTGCTGGCATATTGAGTGCAGCAAATAGGTTGTTAGTTATCTATTAACTAGTAGATTAGTTTTCTATGTATTTGTTATCTGTTTTATATATATAGCATACACAGTGAATATTCAAGGCATTATAATCAGCTACTCTAATAAAACCAACACTCTACATACCATTGCCAGTATTATCTTTTAAAACATATATCAAATCAGATCTCCATTCCAATAGTTTCTATCTCACTCATACTGAAATAGAAAAACTTTACGACTCCTTGTACATTTCACACAAACCAATTCTCTATCTCTGTGAATGGTTGTATATTTTTCTAGCTCTGTTCTCTGCTCATATCATACTGATCACCTTCCTGTGTTGTGCTTAGTTGCTCAGTCGTGTCCAACTTTGTGACTCCATGGACTGTATCCAGCCAAACTACTCTTTCCTGTGGGGATTCTCCAGGCAAGAATACTGGAGTGGGTTGTCATGCCCCCCTCCAGGGGATCTTCCCCACCCAGGGATCAAACCCAGGTTTCCCCCATTATAGGCAGATTCTTTACCGTCTCAACTACCAGGGAAGTGGTCACCTTCCTGGTCCGCAAATAAAACAAACATCCTGCTATTTTATAATCTGTGCACTTGCTCTTTCGTCTACCTAGAACATTCTTCCCTAGATTGTTACATACTCATTTCTTCAGTGTATTTTGGTCTCTCATTAAATGTTATCTAGAGAAGGGAATGGCAACCCACTCCAGTATTTGTGCACCATAGAGAGCACTTCTATGATCAATCTATATAAAATAACTTTGCAATTTGACTTCTTTTCATCCTTGTTTTTCTTATTGCTCATAACTGTTTATTATTATATAATTGCATTCAGAAGTGTAGATTACTTCAGTACTACAGACTTCTGTTTCTTCAAGAAGGCAAATGCCCTTATTTGAAATGAGAGTCTAGTTAATCTGTTGGTTTTTGCGTTCTCATTTACTTTGTTAGAACAGTTTCAAAAATTTAAACACCCAAAACATGGTGACAATGTTGACATAACTCTTACAAGGGCCACTGTGATTTACACATTGTATCACCACCGTACACCTAAAGCATCATAGCAAATATTTATAATTGATACATTAGAATTATTTTAAAGGCTGAGTGTTTTTAAGATTAGTTCTTATCTGAGCATGCAGATTGCAAATTTTCTATAGGAACATACTGAATGTTTCATCTTAAGGGCCACATATATTTGAACCAACTATGAATGCCAACCTAATTCATATCTGGTAAACCAGATACTGAGATTAAGTCTTAGCTCAATTGGTACTGAAGCATTATATGAGATATAACTCCACCTGTAGTTATCTAGTTAGTGCCCAAGCAAGGCATTATTTGTCCTTATCCACACATGGAGAAGGAAATGGCAACCCACTCCAATGTTCTTGCCTGGAGAATCGCAGGGATGGGGGAGCCTGGTGGATGCCATCTATGGGTTGCACAGAGTCGGACATGACTGAAGCGACTTAGCAGCAGCACCACCACCACACATGGGTTTATATTTATATTCTAAATGTTACAAGCTCTAACAGATTGGAGGATTTATTTTAGTTATGCACACACTCATACACATACACACACTCCAGTGGGAGAGTTCCAGATCTTCTGACTGGCCATGGAATATTTGACTTCAAGTTTTCCTGATAACAGTCCTTTATGTTCAAACTACTAATCACTTATTATCTATAATTTAGAGAGAGGTACAATTAATATTTCCAAAATCATATCTATGGAAAACATGAATAGAAACTTTCTACGTAGGAGAAATTTATAACAATTTTTGCTCTATTCCTACTTTTGATTCTGTGGTGTTTTCAGAAAAAAAAAAAGAAAGAAAGAAAGAAAACACTTAAACCACACATTTTGTTAAATTTCCAAGAAATATATAGCAGAGAAGATCACCCACTCTTTGCTTACAGCAATAGCCTAAGTTGTAGCCTCATTACTCCAAATAAATATTCTAACTATTAATATTTAATTAGGCCTTAATATCTAAACAACCAAATAATTTTCCCAAATATATAAGAAGAAGAAGGAACCTCTATACCTTTGTTGCTGTAGGGTGACACAATGCAAAAACAATTCTTCTCATTATGCTATAAGATAAGTTTTGAGTTAGATGTAATAGAAGTGACATATATTTGAATGATAGAATGATACAGTGTAACAAGTGGTAAAATATATTCAATATGCAAAAAACACACTTGATTCCTACTTCCCAATTCAAAAGAATAATTAAACTACAAATTTTCTATCTCAAAATATAATTATTTCCCCAGTATTCACATAGGCGGTGTTACTGTTAGTAATATCATAAAATAGACAGTTTGTATTAATATTTAGTCTCCCTGTCTATATCTCAAAGGGGCACTGCAGCACTGTCACTGTTCTTTCAAATTCTCTTAGAAATCCATCTTCAAGTTCTGTGCGCTTTGCTTCTAATAGTCAGCACCTGCAGTCTTATACATACATTGGTTCTTTGCTCCAGGAACCACTTCTCCCTCAGCAGGAGGAAGATGGGAGTGTCTGAGAGTTTATACCAAATCAGGCATCAGTGACTTAGTGGTAAGGGAATCTGAAATCCTAACTCATTTTTTGAGACTGCACCCAAGTACTGCATTTCAGACACTTTAGTTGACTTTTTTGGGCTCCAGAATCACTGCAGATGGTGATTGCAGCCATGAAATTAAAAGATGCTTACTCCTTGGAAGGAAAGTTATGACCAACATAGATAGCATATTCAAAAGAAGAGACATTGCTTTGCCAACAAAGGTCTGTCTAATCAAGGCTATGATTTTTCCAGTAGTCATATATGGATGTGAGAGTTGGACTGTGAAGAAGGCTGAGTGCTGAAGTATTGATGCTTTTGAACTGTGGTGTTGGCGAAGACTCTTGAGAGTCCCTTGGACTGCAAGGAGATCCAACCAGTCTATTCTAAAGAGATCAGTCCTGGGTGTTCTTTGGAAGGAATGATGCTAAAGATGAAACTCCTGTACTTTGGCCACCTCATGCAAATTGTTGACTCATTGGAAAAGACCCTGATGCTTGGAGGGATTGGGGGCAGGAGGAGAAGGGGATGACAGAGGATGAAATGGCTGGATGGCATCACCGATTCGATGGATGTGAGTCTGAGTGAACTCCGGGAGATGGTGATGGACAGGGAGGCCTGGCGTGCTGCTATTCTTGGGGTTGCAAAGAGTTGGACACGACTGAGAGACTGAACTGAACTGAACTGAATGAGGGCTACTCCATTTCCTCTAGAGATTCTTGTCCACAGTAGTAGATTTAATGGTCATTTGAATTAAATTCACCCATTCACATCAATTTTAGTTCACTGATTCCTAAAATATCAGTTTTCACTCTTGCCATCTCCTGCTTGACCACATTCAATTTACTTTGACTCACGAACCTAATATTCCAGGTTCCAATGCAGCATTATTCTTTACAGCATGGGAATTTACTTTCACCACCAGTTACATTAATGACCACACATTGTTTCTGCTTTGGCCCAGCCTCTCCATTATCTCTGGAGCTTTATCTCTACTCTTCCTCAGCAGTATATTGAACATCTACCATCAAGAGGCTTATCTTCTTGTGTCAGATTATTTTGCCTTTTCATACTGTTACTGGGGTTGATCAGAATGATCTTGGTTCATTTTCAAGGCAAACCATTCAACATCACAGTAATTCAAGTCTATGCACCAACCACTAATGCTAAAGAAGCTGAAGCAAAACAGTTCTATATAGACCTATTATACCTTCTAGAAATAACATCAAAAAGATGTCCTTTTCATCATAAGGAATTGGAATGAAAAAGGAGATAAAGGGATACTTGGAGTAACAGACAAGTTTGGAGTTGGAATACAAAGTGAATCAGGGCAAGGACTAACAGAGTTTTGCCAAAAGAACACACTGGTCATAACAAACACCCTCTTCCAATAACACAAGAGACAACTTTACACATGGACATCACCATGGTCAATATCAAAATCACTGATTGCATTCTTTGCAACCAAAGATGGAGAAGCTCTACACAGTCAGAAAAAATAAGTCCTAGAGCTCACTGTGACTCAGATCATGAACTCCTTACTGCAAAATTGAGATTTAAATTGAAGAAAGTAGCAAAAAGGCCATTCAGGTATGACCTAAACAAAATCCATTATAATTATACAGTGGAGGTGATGAATAGACTCAGGGGATTAGATTTGGTAAACAGAGTGCCTGAAGAACTGTGGGTAGAGGTTTCTAACATTGTACAGGAAGTTGTGACCAAAATAATCCCAAAGAAAAATAAGTGTGAGAAGATACAATGGTTGTCTAGGAGAGACTTATAAATAGCTGAGAAAAGAAGTGTAAGGAAAAGGACAAAGGGAAAGATATATCCAACTGAATGTAGAGTTCCAGGTAATTGCAAAGAGAAATAAACCTTCTTAAGTGAACACAAAATAGAGGAAAACAATAGAAAGGAAAGACTAGAGATCACTTCAAGAAAATTAGAAATACCAAGGGAGCATTTAAAGGACAGAAATGGCAGGGACCTAAGAGAAGCAGAAGAGATTAAGAAGAAATGGCAAGTATACACAGCAAACTATATTTTAAAAAAGGTATTAATGACCCAGATAACCATAATGGTGTGGTCATTCACCTAGAGTCAGACATCCAGGAGTGTGAAGTCAAGTGGGCCTTCAGTTCAGTTTAGTCACTTAGTTGTGTCCGACTCTTTGCGACCCCATGAATTGCAGCACGCCAGGCCTCCCTGTCCATCACCAACTCCTGGAGTTCACCCAGACTCATGTGCAGAGTCGGTGATACCATCCAGCCATCTCATCCTCTGTTGTCCCCTTCTCATCCTGCCCCCAATCCCTCCCAGCATCACGGTCTTTTCCAATGAGTCAACTCTTCGCATGAGGTGGCCAAAGTATTGGAGTTTCAGCCTCAGCATCAGTCCTTCCTATGAACACCCAGGACAGATCTCCTTTACGATGAACTGGTTGAATCTCCTTGCAGTCGAAGGGACTCTCAAGAGCCTACTCCAGCACCACAGTTCAAAAGCATCAATTCTTCAGCACTCAGCTTTCTTCTCAGTCCAACTCTCACATCCATACATGACTACTGGAAAAACTATAACCTTGACTAGACAGACCTTTGTTGGCAAAGTAATATCTCTGTTTTTTAATGTGCTATCTTGGTTTGTGGGTGGCTCAGTTGGTAAAAGTGTCTGCCTACAATGCGGGAGACCCGAGTTCAATTCCTGGGTTGGGACGATGTCCTGGAGAAGGAAATGGCAACCCACTCTAGTGTTCTTGCCTAGAAAATCCCATGGACGGAGGAGTCTGGTTACCGTCTACAGACTACAGTCCATGAGGTCGCAAAGAGTCAGACACGACTGAGCGACTTCACTTTTAGATTGGTCATAACTTTCCTTCCAAGGAGTAAACATCTTTTAATTTCCTGTGTTAATATGATCAAAGGTAATGGAGGTGATGGGATTGCAGGTGACCTATTTCAAATCTTAAAAAATGACACTGTTAAAGTGCTGTACTCAATATGCCAGCAAATTTGGAAAACACAACAGTGGCTACAGGACAAGAAAATGTTGGCTTTCATGTCAATCCCAGAGAAGGTCAATGCCAAAAACTCTTCAAACTACCGTACACGTGTCCTTATTTCACATAATAGAAAGATATTGCTCAAAATCTTTCAAGCTGGATTCAATAGTACATGAGCAAAGAACTCCAAGGTATACAAACTGGATTTAGAAAAGATAGAGGAACCACAGATCAAATTGCCAACATCTAATAGATCATAGAAAATTAAAAGAATTAAAAAAAAAATCTACTTCTGCTTCATTGACTATGCTAAAGTCTTGGACTGTGTTGCTCACAACAAGCTGTGGAAAATTCTTAAAGAGAAGGGAAAAACAGACCACATTACTTACCTCCTGAGAAATCTGTCTATAGGTCAAAAAGGAATAGTTAGAACTGGACATGAAACAATGGAATGCTTCAAAATTGGAAAGGAGTACATCAAGGCTACGTATGATCAACCTGCTCATTTAACTTCTATGCAGATTTCAGTTCAGTTCAGTCACTCAGTCGTGTCCGACTCTTTGAGACCCCATGAATTGCAGCACACCAGGCCTCCCTGTCCATCACCAACTCCCAGAGTTCACTCAGACTCAAGTCCATCGAGTTAGTCATGCCATCCAGCCATCGCATCCTCTGTCGTCACCTTCTCCTCCTGCCCCAATCCCTCCCAGCATCAGAGTCTTTTCCAATGAGTCAACTCTTCGCATGAGGTGGCCAAAGTATTGGAGTTTCAGCATCATTCCCTCCACAAAAATCCCAGGGCTGATCTCCTTCAGAATGGACTGGTTGGATCTCCTTGCAGTCCAAGGGACTCTCAAGAGTCTTTTCCAACACCACAGTTCAAAAGCATCAATTCTTTGGCACTCAGCTTTCTTCACAGTCCAACTCTCACATCCATACATGACCACTGGAAAAACCATAGCCTTGACTAGATGGACATTTGTTAGCAAAATAATGTCTCTGCTTTTCAATATGCCATCTAGGTTGGTCATAACTTTTCTTTCAAGGAGTAAATGTCTTTTAATTTCATGGCTGCAATCACCATCTGCAGTGATTTTGGAGCCCCCAAAAATAAAGTCTGACACTGTTTCCACTGTTTCCCCATCTATTTCCCATGAAGTGATGGGACCAGATGCCATGATCTTAGTTTTCTGAATGTTGAGCTTTAAGCCAACTTTTTCACTCTCCACTTCTACTTTCATCAAGAGGCTTTTTAGCTCCTCTTCACTTTCTGCCATAAGGATGATGTCATCTGCATATCTGAGGTTATTGATATTTCTCCCAGCAATCTTGATTCCAGCTTGTGTTTCTTCCAGCCCAGCGTTTCTCATGATGTACGCTCCATAAAAGTTAAATAAGTAAGGGGACAATATACAGCCTTGACGTACTCCTTTTCCTATTTGGAACCAGTCTGTTGTTCCATGTCCAGTTCTTTCTGTTGCTTCCTGACCTGCATACTGGTTTCTCAAAAGGCAGGTCAGGTGGTCTGGTATTCCCATCTCTTTCAGACTTTTCCACAGTTTATTGTGATCCACACAGTCAAAGGCTTTGGCATAGTCAATAAAGCAGAAATAGATGTTTTCTGGAACTCTCTTGCTTTTTTGATGATCCAGTGGATGTTGGCAATTTGACCTCTGGTTCCTCTGCCTTTTCTAAAAC
Organism: Budorcas taxicolor; assembly: GCF_023091745.1. Taxonomy (NCBI): domain Eukaryota; kingdom Metazoa; phylum Chordata; class Mammalia; order Artiodactyla; family Bovidae; genus Budorcas; species Budorcas taxicolor. Next base: position 167,815,689 of record NC_068910.1, read on the forward strand.
CAGCTTGAACATCTGGGAGTTCATGGTTCACATATTGCTGGAGCCTGGCTTGGAGAATTTTGAGCATTACTTTACTAGTGTGTGAGATGATTGCAATTGTGTGGTAGTTTGAGCATTCTTTGGCATTGAATTCTTTGAATTCAATGAAATTCAAAGAATTCTATTGCCATTCTTTGGGGTTGAAATGAAAATTGACCTTTTCCAGTCCTGTGGCCACTGCTGACTTTTCCAAATTTGCTGGCATCATCTCTCAGGATTTGAGAGAGCTCAACTGGAATTCCATTACCTCCACTAGCTTTGTTCGTAGTGATGCTTTCTCAGGCTCACTTGACTTCACATTCCAGGTTGTCTGGTTCTAGGTGAGTGATCACACCATCATCCTTATCTTGGTCTTGAAAATCTTTTTTGTACAGTTCTGTGTATTCTTGCCACCTCTTCTTAACATCTTCTGCTTCTTTTAGGTCCATACAATTTCTGTCCTATATCGAGCCCATCTTTGCATGAAATGTTTCCTTGGTGTCTCTAGTTTTCTTGAAGAGATCTCTAGTCTTTCCCATTCTGTTGTTTTCCTCTATTTGTTTGCATTGATTGCTGAAGAAGGCTTTCTTATCTCTTCTTACTATTTTTTGGAACTCTGCATTCAGATGCTTATATCTTTCCTTTTCTCCTTTGCTTTTGCTTCTCTTCTTTTCACAGCTATTTGTAAGGCCTCCCCAGATAGCCATTTTGCTTTTTTGCATTTCTTTTCCATGGGGATGGTCTTGATCCCTGTCTCCTCTATGCAGAGTACATCACACAAAATGCTTGAATGGGTGAATCAGAAGCTGGAATCAATATTGCCAGGAGAAATATCAACAATCCCAAGTATACAGACAGATGGTAACCATTTTAATGGCAGGAAACAAAGAAAAACATTCAGAAAACTAAGATCGTGGCTTCCAGACCCAGTACTTAATGACAAACAGATGGAGGAAAAGTGGAAACAGTAACAGATTTTATTTTCTTGTTCTGTGGATAGTGACTTAAGTCATGAAATTAAAAAGAAAAGAAAAGAAAAGCTATGACAAACCCAGACAGCATATTTAAAAGAAGAGACATCATTTGCTGACAAAGGTCTGTGGGGTCAAAGTATGATTTTGCACTAGTCATGTATGGGTATGAAACTTGGACCATGAAATAGGCTGAGCACCAAAGAATTGATGCTTTCTAATTGTGGTGTTGAAGACTCTTGAGAGTTCCTTAGACTGCAAGGAGATCAAATCAGTCAATCCTAAAGGAAATCAACCCTGAACATTCATTGGAAAGACTGATGCTGAAGCTCCAATAATTTGGCCATCTGATGGAAAGGGTCCACTCAATGTAAAAAGACTCTAATGTTGGGGAAGATTTTGGGTAAAAGAATGGGGAGACAGAGGATGAAATGGCTATGGCGTCACTTACTCGATGGTCATGAGTTTGAGCAAACTCCAGGAGCTAGCAAAGAAAAGGGAAGGCTGGTGTGCTCCAGTCCATGGAGTTGCAGAGGTGAACACTATATAGCAACTGGACAACAACACTTCAGTTTTTACAAGTTGGAGAAGCTCTAAAATGTGATTTATGCAACAAATTTCCTACAAAATCAGGCTATAGGTGGGAATTATTCTTTGTCTCTTATTCTTTTCTCTCTTTTCTTTTGCTATAAATTTTATATTCATGTGATATAGGTATTTCATATAAAGATTTAAAAAGAGAGCCTGATTAAGCGTATTTAATAAATATAAATAGTTGATAAATTTTATAAAAGGCATATGAGCATTCATTAGTTTTCAACATTTAAAATTATATTAACTTAAAAATCAGCAGAAAGTTTATACCATTAATGTTAAGTGGGAGTTCTGATAATATCAATTTTAGCAATTATTCATTACACATGCTGGAATTCTGAAACTTTTGGTACATGTATTGATTTCACAGTTAATTTTCAAATGACATGTCTTCATTTATGTTTTTGAAGGAAAGATATGTGTCCCAAATACTCTGCAAACATTAAATACTTCCATATGTATTCATTACTGCCAAAATTAATGAATTATAATAAAGATTTGAAAGCATCAAATAACAGTTTTAATAGTGAGTACAGCCTTTCTTTTATATATCCCCTTTAAATTAAACTTATTATCACTTTGGAAGTTTTACCAGCTTTCCTCAACATATGAGATTTCGATTTTTTTGTTTCTAAATTGACTATTTATTTAAAGAAAAGCAAATGTTTTTAGTAGTTCAAGATGTAGGAATCAAAATATATGCCTTTGAAAATGGTTTTGTGTGCAGTTATGTAACTCAGAAGGAAAACAGTAGGATAACTAGGATGACTGGATTTATATCACAGTTAATCTGAACTGACATTGCCTGGTAGTAAAACAAAGGTCAGATTCTCTGAAATGAACCATGTTCTCAGTTTCATTCTTTTCAAAATGTGATTTATTGCACTTTTTTTTTTTGCTTGTCTAGAAACATATTTTATGTGATTTTTATTAAAAAATATTATTTTATATATCTAGTCCCAGGACAATGATTAGATAAAATTCTTCAGGAGTTAAAACATATTTTTAACTATTATATCAGAAATCACTATAACCGAGTGGTTTTAAGTAGGTTTCTATCTCAAAAATACTTTGCCATATTTTTATGCAATAATACACAAATGTGAACATTGTTTAAATCAAGACTATGGGATACATTTTTAAAAGCAAAGCTAAATATGAAGATGTTTACAAACAACATAAGAATGGATAGCATTCAACATTACTATCTGAATACATCATTTTACTTTGGGTTGAATATCCAAACTTCTGAATAAATGACTTTAAACCATTGTTTGGCCACTTCCCTCTGACATTTATACAAACTACTGCTCTTGCAACAAGGTATTATTTCTGTATTCTTTTTCTCTTAGAGTCTGAAAGACATTCCCCTTCTTACTGCATTCTTGATGCTTCCTGTTACAGAGTGAAATGTGAAACCCAAAATTCACAAGTTCTAACACCCAGTGTCCCAGAATGTGATCTTATTTGGAAATAAGGTCATTGCAGATATAATTAGTTAAGATACATATCTAACTATATGCAACTAAGATATATTGATTTGGTTCAGTTCAGTCGCTCAGTCATGTCCGACCCTTTGTGGCCCCATGAATCGCAGCATGCCAGGCCTCCCTGTCCATAATTAGTTAAGAGGTTGCATTGTACTAGAGAGAACCCTTAATCTAACACTGGTGTCCTTATAAAAAGGAGAAATTTGAACACAGACAGTACATGGGGAGAATATCATGCTAGGACTGTATTTATGCTGCTATAAGCCAAGCAATGACCAGAAGCTAAGAAAGCATTCTTATATATATTTCTTTCCTAGTTCCCTGAGAGGGAGATATGTGCTGACACATTGATTTTGGACTTCTGGGCTCCAGGACTGTGAGAAAATAAATTTCTCTTGTTTAAGCCACAGAGTGTGTGGTAATTTGTTATGGAAACCCTAGGAAACTAACACCTATGTTAATACCAACACTAAAAAAAAAAAATGTTTTTAGTAGTTTTTCAGTGTCCACTGATCCATTTGGACACATTTTCCTCGTTGAATTTTAATTATTCAATTCTACAAAATATTGATATTCATGCTCTACCCTCGTTTGGCATATTCATGTTATTGGTTATTTATCCTCTTTTTATTTGTTTGTTTGTTTTTATTTATTAATTTGTTTCTTGTTTGTTTGTTTGTTTTGTTTTGGGCCTCTCTCTTATGTTCTTGGTGAACCTGGCTGGAGGTTTGTCAATTATGTGTATTTTATGCAAACAAACAAACCAGTTCTTGATTTTATTGATCCTTTCTATTTTTTTAATTTCTACTTTATTTATTTCCTCTCTGAGTTTTAATATTTCCTTCCTTCTGCTGACTCTGGAAATTTTTGGTCTTTCTTTTTTTTTTTCAAATTCATTTAGGTGGTAGGTTAGATTGCTTATTTGAGATTTTCCTTGTTTCTTGAGGAAGGCCTCTATTACTATGAACTTCCTCCAGACATGCTTTTGCTGCATCCCATTGAATTTGTAGTTATATTCTCATTTTCATTTCTCTCAAGGCATTTTCTAATTTCCTCTTTCCTATCATTTTTGATTCATGGTTTTTCTTTTAGTAGCTTGTTGTTTTAGTCTCCACATGCTTACTCTTTTCTCAATTTTCTTTTAGTAGTTGATTTTTAGTTTCTTAACATTGGGGTCAGAAAAGACACTCAATATAATTTAATATTATATTAAATATTTGTTCTGTGAGTATAATCAGATGTGGTCCCATTTGTTTATTTCTGCTCTTGTTGCTTTTTGTTTTAGATTAAAATATTGCCAAGACCTATGTTAAGAAACTCACCATCTATGTTTTCTTTTAGAAGTTTTATAATTTCATAGCCTTCATGCAAGTCTTTGATCTATTTTAATTTCTGTGTATGGTATAAGAATGAAGTCCAGTTTCATTATTTTGCTTGTGGCTATCTGGTTTTTCCAACACAATTTATTGATGAGACTGTCCTTTATGCATTGTATATTCTTGGCTCTACTGTTGCAAATTAATGTTTAATTAATTTTAAAATTGGAGTATAGTTGCTTTATGTTTTGTTAGTTTCTGCTATCTTGTTGTAAACTAATTGACCATATATGCATAGGCTTATTTCTGGGTTCTTTATTCTGTACCATTGAGCAAAATGTTTCTTTTTATGTTATTACCATACTGTTCTAATTAGTGTAATAGTGTTTGAACTCAAAAAATGTAATGTCTCCAGCTTTGCTGTTCTTTCTCAGGATTGCTTTGGCTATTCAGAGTCTGCTCTGGTTCCATACAAATTTTAAGATTCTATGTTCTTTATCTGTGAAAAATAACACTGGAATTTTGATAAGGATTACATAGAATCGTGATTATGTTGGCTAGCATAGACACTTTAACAATATTAATTCTTCCAATCCATAAACAGGGCATATATTTTCATTTCTTTCCAGCATCTTCAAGTTCTTTCCTTAATATTTTATAGTTTTCAGTATACAGACCTTTAACCTTCTTTGTTATATTTGGTAGTAGGTATTTCATTTTTTTCTGATGCAATTGCAAATTGGGTTGTTTTTCTTAATTTCTTTTTTGATAGCTTGTTATAAATGTATAGAAATGCAATGGAAATGCAAATATTGATTTTTTATCTTACAAAACTATTGAATTTATTTACTAGTTCTAGCAGTTTTTTGGTATGGTCAATGGGGTTTTCTGGAGAAAGGGATGCCAACCGACTTCAGTATTCTTCCTGGAGAATTCTGTGGACAGAGGCTACAGTTTATGGGGTCTCAATTAGGCACGACTGAGGAGCCAACACTAGGGCTTTCTATGTATAATAATGTCTTTTGAAAATAATGTAAATTTTATTTTCCAGTTTGTATATAATTTCTATTTCTTGACTAATTGCTAGTACTTTCAGTATCATGTTGAATAACAGTAGCAAGAGTGGGCACTTGTCTTGCTCCTGATCTTAGGGGAAAAGCTTACAGCTTTTCACTGTTAGCTGTGGGTTTGTCATATATAGCCCTTACTATGTTGAGATACATTCCTTCTATACCTGCTTTATTCAGATATAGAAGCATGCTTTGCCATGCTTCATTCTTTATTCCTTTGCCTTTCACTTTCGTTCTTTATTCCAAGGCCAAATTTACCTGTTACTCCAGGTATTTCTTGACTTTCTACATTTGCATTCTAGACCCCTATAATGAAAAGGACATTTTTGTGGGGTGTTAGTTCCAGAAGGTCTTGTAGATCTTCATAGAACTGTTCAACTTCAGCTTCTTCAGCATTTCTGTTCGGGACATAGACTTGGATTACTGTGATATTGAACGGTTTGCCTTGGAAACCAACAGAGGTCATTCTGTCGTTTCTGAGATTGCATCCAAGAACTGCATTTTGGACTCTTTTGTTGACTATGATGACTACTCCATTTATTCTAAGGTATTTTTGTCCACAGTAGTAGATATAATGGTCATCTGAGTTAAATTCACCCATTCCAGTCCATTTTAGTTCATGATTCCTACAATGTTGATGTTTGCTCTTGCCATCTTCTGCTTGACCACTTCCAATTTACCTTGATTCATGGACCTAACATTCCAGGTTCCTATTCAGTATTGTTCTTCACAGCATCAGACTTTACTTCCATTACCAGCCACATCCACAACTGTGTGCTGTTTTTGCTTTGGCTCAGTTTCTTCATTTTTTCTTGAGTTATTTATCCACTGATCTCCAGTAGCATATTGAGCACCTACCAACCTGGGGATTTTATCTCTCAGTTTCCTATCTTTTTGCCTTTTCCTACTGTTCTTGGAGTCCTCAATGGAAGAATCCTGTGGTTTGCCATTCCCTTCTTCAGTGGATCACGTTTTGTCAGGACTCTCCACCATGACCTGTCCATCTTGGTGACCCTACATGGTATGGCTCATAGTTTTCATTGAATTAGACAGGCTGTGGTCCATATGATAAGATTGATTAGTTTTCTGTGATTGTGGTTTTCAGTCTGTCTGACCTCTGATTGAGAAGGATAAGAGTCTTATGAAAGTTTCCTGATGGGAGAGACTGACTGAAGGGGAAACTGATTCTTGTTCTGATGTGTGGGGCCATGCTCCATAAATCTTTAATGCAATTTTCTGTTGAAGGTTGGGGCTGTGTTCCCTCCCTGTTATTTTACCTGAGGCCAAACTTTGGTGGAGGTAATGAAGATAATGGCAACCTCCATCAAAAGGTCCCATGCAGGCACTGCTATACTCAGTGCCCCCAACCCTGCAACAGCCCACCACAGACCCACACCTCCACTGGAGACTTCTGGACCCTCATGGGCAAGTCTGGGTCAGACTTTTGTGGGGTCACTACTCCTTTCTCCTGGATCCTGCACACAAGGTTCTCTTTGTGCCCTCCAAGAGTCTGTTTCTCCAGTCCTATGTAAGTTCTGGCAGCTCTTTGGTGGGTTAATTGTGATCTCCTGGAAAAGAGCTTATGCCATACCCAGGCCTACTGCACCCAGATCTCCTGCCCTCACAGCAGCCCACTGCTGACCCCTACCTCCTCTGGGAACACCCAAACATAGTTCTGTCTCAGTCTCTGTGGGGTCTCTGGGTCTCTGTGGGGTCTCTTGTGAGCACAAGGTTTGTTTAAGCCCTCTGAGCATCACTTATGGCTATGGGGTTTGATTCTAAACATGATTTCGCTCCTCTTCTGTCTTGCTTAGGCTTCTCCTTTGCCCTTGAACATGGGATATCTCTTCAAATTCACTCCAGCACAGCAAAGCAAACATGGGGTATCTCCTCACAGTCACTCCAAGCTCCTCACAGTCAGCAAAAACTAGATGTGGAGCTGACTGTGGCTCAGTTCATTAACTCCTCATTGCAAAACTGATACTTAAATGGAATAAAGTAGGGAAAGCCACTAGACCACTCAGGTATGACCTAAGTCAAATCCCTTAAGATTATACAGTGGAAGTGACAGATAGATTCAAGGGATTAGATCTGATAGAGTGCCTGAATAACTATGGATGGCAGTTCATGACACTGTACAGGAGACAGGGATCAAAACCATACCAAAGAAAAAGAAATGCAAAAGTAAAATGGTTGTCTGAGGAGGCCTTACAAATAGCTGAAGAAGAAAAATGTAAGGCAAAGATGAAAGCAGGGATCAACCCATCTGAAAGCAGAGTTCTAAAGAATAGCAAGGAGAGATAAGAAACTCTTCCTCAGTGATCAATGCAAAGAAATAGAGGAAAACAATAGAATTGAAAAGACTAAAGATCTCTTCAAGAAAATTAGAGATACCAAGGGAACATTTCATGCAAAGATGGGCACAATAAAGAATAGAAATGTTATGGAAGTAGAAGATATTAAGAAGATGTGACAAGAATACACAGAAGAACTATACAAAAAGATCTTAATGAACCAGATAACCACGATGATGTGGTCACTGACCTAGAGCCAGAATCCTGGATTGCAAAGTCAAATCGGCCTTAGGAAGCATCCCTATGAATAAACATAGTGCATGTGATGGAATTCCAGTTGAGCTATTTCAAGCCCTACAAGATGATGCTATTAAAGTGCTGCAATCAATATGCCAGCAAATTTGGAAAAATCAGCAGTGGCCACAGGACTGGAAAAGGTCAGTTTTCATTCCAATCCCAAAGCAAGACAATGCCAAAGAACGTTCAAACTATCACACAATTGCACTCATCTCACACACTAGCAAAGTAATGCTCAAAATTCTCCAAGAGACGCTTTGACAGTACTTGAACCAAGAATTTCCAGATGTTCAAGCTGGATTTAGGAAAGGCAGAAGAAACAGATATCAAATTGCCACCATCTGTTGGATCATAGAAAAAGCAAGAGAATTCCAGTAAAACACTACTTTTGTTTTATTGACTACACTTTATTGTCTGGATCACAACTAACTGTTGAAAATTATTCAAGAGATGGGAATACCAGACCATTTTACCTGCCTCCTGATAAATCTGTATGCAGGTCAAGAAGCAACAGTTAGAAACGGACATGGAAAAATGGAAATATTCCAAACTGGGAAAGTAATATGTCAAGGCAATATATTGTCACCCTGCTTATTTAAATTATAAACTGAGTACATCATGAGAAATGCCGGGATACATGAAGCTCAAGCTGGAATCAAAATTGCCAGAAGAAATATCAATAACTTCAGATGTGCAGGTGACACCACCCTTAATGCAGAAAGCAAAGAGGAACTGAGGAGCTTTTGATGAAAGTGGGAGAGGAAAGTAAAAAAGTTGCCTTAAACTCAATATTCAAAAAAACAAAGATCGTGGCATCTGGTTCCATCACTTCATGGAAAATAGATGGGAAAACAATGGATACAGTGATAGGCTTTATTTTCTTGGGCTCCAAAATCACTGCTATGGTGACTGCACCCATGAAATTAAAAGATGCTTGCTCCTTGGAAGAAAAGTTATGACCAACCTAGACAGCATATTAAAAAGCAGAGACATTACATTACTGACAAAGGTCTGCCTAGTCAAAGCTATGATTTTTCCTGTAGTTATGTATGGATGTGTGTGTTAGACTATAGAAAAAGCTGAGAGCCGAAGAAATGAAGCTTTAAAATGTGCTGTTGGAGAAGATTTTGAGAGTCTCCTTGAGTGCAAAGAGATCAAATTAGTCAATCCTCAAGGAAGTCAGTCCTGATTATTCAGTGGAAGGATTGGTTGTTGAAGCTGAAGTTCCAATACTTTGGCTTAAGTTCAGTTCAGTTCAGTTCAGTTCAGTAGCTCAGGCGTGTCCGATTATTTGCGACACCATGAACCTCAGCACTCCAGGCCTCTCTGTCCATCACCAATTCCTGGAGTTCACCCAAACCCATGTCCATTGAGTCAGTAATGCCATCCAACCATTTTACCTCTGTTGTCCCGTCCTCCTCCTGCCCTCAATCCCTCAATCTTTCCCAGCATCAGGGACTTTTCAAATGAGTCAGCCCTTCACATCATGTGGCCAGAATACTGGAGTTTCAGCTTCAACATCAGTCGTTCCAATGAACACCGAGGACTGATCTCCTTTAAGATGGACTGGTTGGATCTCCTTGCAGTCCAAGGGACTCTCAAGAGTCTGCTCCAACACCACAGTTCAAAAGCATCAATTCTTCGGCGCTCAGCTTTCTTTATAGTCCAATTCTCACATCCATACTTGACCACTGGAAAAACCATAGCCTTGACTAGACAGACCTTTGCTGGCAAAGCAATGTCTCTACTTTTTAATATGCTGTCTAGGTTGGTCATAACTTTCCTTCCAAGGAGTAAGTGTCTTTTAATTTCATGGCTGCAGTCACCATCTGCAGTGATTTTGGAGCCCACAAAAATAAAGTCAGCCACTGTTTCCATTGTTTCCCTATCTATTTGCTATGAAGTGATGGGACCAGATGCCATGATCTTATTTTTCTGAATGTTGAGCTTTAAGCCAACTTTTTTCACTCTCCTCTTTCACTTTCATCAAGAGCCTTTTTAGTTCTTCAATTTCTGTCATAAGGGTAGTGTCATCTGCATATCTGAGGTTATTGATATTTCTCCCAGCAATCTTGATTCCAGCTTGTGCTTCATCCAGCCCAGCGCTTCTCATGATGTACACTGCATATAAGTTAAATAAGTAGGGGGACAATATACATCCTTGAAGTACTCTTTTTCTTATTTGGAACCACTCTGTTGTTCCATGTCCAGTTCTAACTGTTGCTTCCTGATCTGCATACTGGTTTCTCAAGAGGCAGGTCAGGTGGTTTGGTATTCCCATCTCTTTCAGAATTTTCCACAGTTTATTGTGATCCCCACAATCAAAGGCTTTGGAATAGTCAATAAAGCAGAAATAGATGTTTTTCTGGAACTCTTTTGTTTTTTTGATGACCCAGCATATGTTGGCAATTTGATCTCTGGTTCCTCTGCCTTTTCGAAAACCTGCTTGAACATCTACCTGATGTGAAAGTCTGACTCACTGAAAAATATCCTGATGCTGGGAAATATAGGAGTCAGGAAGAGAAGGGAATGACAGAGGATGAGATGGTTGGATGGCATCACCAACTCATTGGCCATCAATTTGTGCAAGTTCCAGGAGCTGGTGATGAACAGGAAAGCCTGGCATGCTGCAGTCCATGGCATCCAAAGGGTTGTACATGACTGAATGACTGAACTGATGTTTCAGTGGGGCAATTTGGGTAACAGTAGGTTTATGTAAGAAGGCATAGATTCCTTCATGTCTTAAAAATTCTAGAAAGTATTGAAGACTAAATTCTTCTTCATTTGTTTCTGCTATTGATCAATTTCCAGTAACCTGAAATTGCTATTTTTGAACATGTTGTCCAGTTTTTTGTGTGAAAGGGAACTGCTATTTTTATGTTACCAAATCCACCAGAAACAATATCTTATTCTTCACATTCAAATACATTGTATACTGTACCAAAATGTTAAAAATAATAATTTTTATTCAGACTCTAAAAGGTTAATAAACCATGTAAACATTCACTCCTTTGAGTCTCTCATATTACTCAAATATACTAAAATAATTATAGTCAACTCTCACATTAGAGTTGAAATAGTTAAAATTCAAGTTAGATTAAGGGCTCTTTTACCTGGGAGAACATAATGGTTAAATTTCAGAGCTATCCCTTAAACCTAGGTCATCTATTTTCTGCTGCTGTTTTTTACTTGAAATTAATTGGTCATTAGAATCCTTAGGGTAGAATCTGCATCATGGATGAAATTTAATTTTTACTTTTATGATACTAAATGCATTTGTAGTTATAGGTATATTTTTGTGTTACAAAGTAAAGTGATCTGAAAATTTAGTTCAATAAAACAAAATTTTATGTACCCTGTCATTCTTGTAAATGCCCATTTATTGCATATTTTTAAATAAACTTTTTGACTGTATTAATAGGAAATTCAACTTGAATCTAACCTCCTCTTCAGTTCACTTCCTTAAGGTCTAACTGATCCATCCTCCTTTAATATCTTGGTCCTGTATATTTATTTATTTTTTACTGCCCATTTTGACTACGTGTTTGTGTGTGTGTTTTGTAGTCATAAGCACATATTTGTCTCAAATGTTCCTTTATTAGAGCAGTTTGATTGTTATGATGTTATTGTTTTAGAAGTATATTTTATTTCAGTGTTTGAGCTGTACATGATCACTTAATATACAGTCTTAATATTTAATCTTTATCATGTGTACATACACATATCTTCTAAAGTTATGGTTATGCCATTTTAAAATACTCTATATTTAAAAAATATTACAGCTTGATATTTTATTGACTATTTTAGGAACTATTGATATAGTTTCTAAGAACTCTTTCATGATACAATTTTTATATTCTTATAACTTAGTAATCCAAACAAATTCAGCCCTGGTCACCTGAAATCTAAAGAATAAAGTTAAATTATTCTATGTTTTGGGTGAGGGAAATGAAGATATTCAGAGCAATTAGAGTTGTCAGCACTTAGAAAAACTATTTGGAAAACAGATAGACCTAGAGCACTAGTTCATCTGGATGTTAATATATATGGTGGTTTGAAAGGGAATTAATGTGTGTTTTAAAGCCAATTAAGTCACAGTTGTTAAATGTCACATCTGTTGTTAATAAAGCATATGGTTTTAAGATTTAATCTTCCACAGATCTGGCATCTTTCACCAATATCTGTTTATATTTGGATGTGGGGTGATTTGATCCTTTTGTGGTTTGTTAGAACTTAATTTTCATGGCTAGATGACAAGAAAGAACTTTTACAATACTTTAGGGAGAAATTTTAAACTTGAGTTATACTCAAAGATTCAAAAACTACTTACTAATATCTGTGTGTTATGTTAAAATTATTAAATAGTATTCTAAGAATTAGACAATGTTTCAATCATTAGAGAAGTAGATATTCTGCAGCAAAGGATTTGAGATCTATTTACTTGCAAAATTTAGATAGCATTGTTATCTCTATATATCTGTTTAACATCGATTTGACTTTATATTGTCTTGGTTTTCAAGTGAATGAGAATTAACATTATTAATCCCATAGTATGAAATATATAACAGTTCAGTTGGAATATGTAAATATTAAAGAAGTTTTCTTGAAAAATTTAATTGAAGAGCCACTTTCTAGGGCAACAGAATTCTGTTTATGCTCAATTAATATTATCCTTCATTGTTAGAAGATAATTTGCCTTGGTTTCCTATCTGCAGTCTAGAAAGATAAAACTAGAAGGAAATTACAATTCTCTACTTGACCTCTTTTCACATCTAATTTGAGAGCCTTGTTTTTGTGGAGATAGTCTCCACGGTTACTGGTTATACAAACTTTTTAAGTGTTTTAACAATGTTAGGGGGACCCATGGGGCTGTTGCTTTGCATTTCAGCAAATAAGGGCATTCGTCCATTGAGACTGCACCTCTGAAATAATAAGGGTGAATTAGATGAAGCACACTGTAATGTCACTTATTAATGTGCATATATGGTTGATTATCCTGTGAGAGACTCTGTACTTAAATTGTAACTTGTCAAATTAATTTCTATGAACAGGTAAAACTGGATTCAAGTGTCTGGACAGATCAATATTCCTCTACTTTTCAGATAATGTAGAGATAACTCTCCAGTGAGGGACTGGTCTTTTTATCTTTGAATATGTCAAAAAATGTCATACTTACAGGAAAAGCAGAGGTATCATTGATGAAAATCAGATGGTCCTCTATAAAGCATAAACATTTACAGATCATCTAAAGCCCAATTTAATGATACTAGGTTTTCTATGGTATTGATAATTTTTGGAAGACAACAGCTGGAGAGGAGATGGTAAAGCATTTACTATCATACATTTTAATATCTTGACCATTTCATCCACCGTAATTTTTTCCTAAAATAATCCATTCCTGAAGATATTGATTCTATATGCATATAATTATATGCTACATAAATGTATAAAAGTGGTAATACATCTTTGCTGTTAGTTAAATTTGTAGATATTTCCCCAACGATTAAAATGTTTTATCAAGTCTAAAGACTTTAATTGTTTAAACCATGCAAGTGATTAGCCCTTTATAAAAATATGTCTTTAATTCCCCTTCAGTATATTTGAATTGTGCAGTTTTAAGCATTTGATGATAATGATAATAAGCCAGAAATTAATCAGTTTTAATAAACTATTTTTGTGTGCTCACTCAGTCATATCTGACTCTTCTAAGCCCCATGGACTGTAGGCTCCCAGGCTCCTCTGCCCATGCAATTTTCCAGACAAGAATACTGGAGTGGGGTGCCATTTCCTGTTACAGGGGATCTTCCTGACCTTTATTTTAGCCAATATATTTGGGATCGACTACTGGTTTTTCCAGTAGCCATGTATGGATGTGAGAGTTGGACTGTGAAGAAAGCTGAGTGCCAAAGAATTCATGCTTTTGAACTGTGGTGTTGGAGAAGACTCTTGAGAGTCCCTTGGACTGCAAGGAGATCCAATCAGTCCATTCTAAAGGAGATCAACCCTGAGTGTTCTTTGGAAGAAATGATGCTAAATCTGAAACTCCAGTACTTTGGCCACCTCATGCGAAGAGTTGACTCATTGGAAAAGGCTCTGATGCTTGGAGGGATTGGGGGCAGGATGAGAAGGAGACTACAGAGGATGACATGGATGGATGGCATCACCAACTCGATGGACATGAGTTTGAGTGAATTCTGGGGGATGGTGATGAACAGGGAGGCCTCACATGCTGTGATTCATGGGGTCGCAAAGAGTCAGACATGACTGAGTGACTGAACTGAACTGAACTAGCTATATCATGTATTGTAATGATAGATAGCAGCAGCAAACTGAAAGAAATAAAGCATGGAAGTAATCCTTTCGAATGTTGGTATTTTGTTTGAAAAGATTTATTCTATGCTCTGTTTCACCCATCCTCAGAGTCAGTTATT